>NC_138346.1:77707056-78311223 GCF_046562875.1 Panthera onca
ATTAAATGTAAGTAGTAAAATATAAGCTGCTTTGACAAAAAATGTTAAAATTCGTGTCTTTTTCTTTTTTTTTTTGAATTTTATTTATTTTTTATTTTTTATTTTTTTTATTTTTTAATATATGAAATTTACTTTCAAATTGGTTTCCATACAACACCCAGTGCTCATCCCAAAAGGTGCCCTCCTCAATACCCATCACCCACCCTGCTCTCCCTCCCACCCCCCATCAACCCTCAGTTTGTTCTCAGTTTTTAACAGTCTCTTATGCTTTGGCTCTCTCCCACTCTAACCTCTTTTTTTTTTTTTCCTTCCCCTCCCCCATGGGTTTCTGTTAAGTTTCTCAGGATCCACATAAGAGTGAAACCATATGGTATCTGTCTTTTTCTGTATGGCTTATTTCACTTAGCATCACACTCTCCAGTTCCATCCACGTTGCTACAAAAGGCCATATTTCATTTTTTCTCATTGCCACGTAGTATTCCATTGTGTATATAAACCACAATTTCTTTATCCATTCATCAGTTGATGGACATTTAGGCTTTTTCCATAATTTGGCTATTGTTGAGAGTACTGCTATAAACATTGGGGTACAAGTGCCCCTATGCATCAGTACTCCTGTATCCCTTGGATAAATTCCTAGCAGTGCTATTGCTGGGTCATAGGGTAGGTCTATTTTTAATTTTCTTAGGAACCTCCACACTGCTTTCCAGAGCGGCTGCACAAATTTGCATTCCCACCAACAGTGCAAGAGGGTTTTTGTTTCTCCACATCCTCTCCAGCATCTATAGTCTCCTGACTTCTTCATTTTGGCCACTCTGACTAGCGTGAGGTGATATCTGAGTGTGGTTTTGATTTGTATTTCCCTGATAAGGAGCGACGTTGAACATCTTTTCATGTGCCTGTTGGCCATCCGGATGTCTTCTTTAGAGAAGTGTCTATTCATGTTTTCTGCCCATTTCTTCACTGGGTTATTTGTTTTTCGGGTGTGGAGTTTGGTGAGCTCTTTATAGATTTTGGATACTAGCCCTTTGTCCGATATGTCATTTGCAAATATCTTTTCCCATTCCGTTGGTTGCCTTTTAGTTTTGTTGGTTGTTTCCTTTGCTGTGCAGAAGCTTTTTATCTTCATAAGGTCCCAGTAATTCACTTTTGCTTTTAATTCCCTTGCCTTTGGGGATGTGCCGAGTAAGAGATTGCTACGGCTGAGGTCAGAGAGGTCTTTTCCTGCTTTCTCCTCTAAGGTTTTGATGGTTTCCTGTCTCACATTCAGGTCCTTTATCCATTTTGAGTTTATTTTTGTGAATGGTGTGAGAAAGTGGTCTAGTTTCAACCTTCTGCATGTTGCTGTCCAGTTCCCCCAGCACCATTTGTTAAAGAGACTGTCTTTTTTCCATTGGATGTTCTTTCCTGCTTTGTCAAAGATGAGTTGGCCATACGTTTGTGGGTCTAGTTCTGGGGTTTCTATTCTATTCCATTGGTCTATGTGTCTGTTTTTATGCCAATACCATGCTGTCTTGATGATGACAGCTTTGTAGTAGAGGCTAAAGTCTGGGATTGTGATGCCTCCTGCTTTGGTCTTCTTCTTCAAAATTACTTTGGCTATTCGGGGCCTTTTGTGGTTCCATATGAATTTTAGGATTGCTTGTTCTAGTTTCGAGAAGAATGCTGGTGCAATTTTGATTGGGATTGCATTGAATGTGTAGATAGCTTTGGGTAGTATTGACATTTTGACAATATTTATTCTTCCAATCCATGAGCAGGGAATGTCTTTCCATTTCTTTATATCTTCTTCAATTACCTGCATAAGCTTTCTATAGTTTTCAGCATACAGATCTTTTACATCTTTGGTTAGATTTATTCCTAGGTATTTTATGCTTCTTGGTGCAATTGTGAATGGGATCAGTTTCTTCATTTGTCTTTCTGTTGCTTCATTGTTAGTGTATAAGAATGCAACTGATTTCTGCACATTGATTTTGTATCCTGCAACTTTGCTGAATTCATGTATCAGTTCTAGCAGACTTTTGGTGGAGTCTATCGGATTTTCCATGTATAATATCATGTCATCTGCAAAAAGCGAAAGCTTGACTTCATCTTTGCCAATTTTGATGCCTTTGATTTCCTTTTGTTGTCTGATTGCTGATGCTAGAACTTCCAGCACTATGTTAAACAACAGCGGTGAGAGTGGGCATCCCTGTCGTGTTCCTGATCTCAGGGAAAAAGCTCTCAGTTTTTCCCCGTTGAGGATGATGTTAGCTGTGGGCTTTTCATAAATGGCTTTTATGATCTTCAAGTATGTTCCTTCTATCCCGACTTTCTCAAGGGTTTTTATTACGAAAGGGTGCTGGATTTTGTCAAAGGCCTTTTCTGCATCGATTGACAGGATCATATGGTTCTTCTCTTTTTTTTGTTAATGTGATGTATCACGTTGATCGATTTCTGAATGTTGAACCAGCCCTGCATCCCAGGAATGAATCCCACTTGATCATGGTGAATAATTCTTTTTATATGCCGTTGAATTCGATTCGCTAGTATCTTATTGAGAATTTTTGCATCCATATTCATCAGAGATATTGGCCTGTAGTTCTCTTTTTTTACTGGGTCTCTGTCTGGTTTAGGAATCAAAGTAATACTGGCTTCATAGAATGAGTCTGGAAGTTTTCCTTCCCTTTCTATTTCTTGGAATAGCTTGAGAAGGACAGGTATTATCTCTGCTTTAAACGTCTGGTAGAACTCCCCTGGGAAGCCATCTGGTCCTGGACTCTTATTTGTTGGGAGATTTTTGATAACCGATTCAATTTCTTCGCTGGTTATGGGTCTGTTCAAGCTTTCTATTTCCTCCTGATTGAGTTTTGGAAGAGTGTGGGTGTTTAGGAATTTGTCCATTTCTTCCAGGTTGTCCAATTTGTTGGCATATAATTTTTCATAGTATTCCCTGATAACTGTTTGTATCTCTGAGGGATTGGTTGTAATAATTCCATTTTCATTCATGATTTTATCTATTTGGGTCATCTCCCTTTTCTTTTTGAGAAGCCTGGCTAGAGGTTTGTCAATTTTGTTTATTTTTTCAAAAAACCAACTCTTGGTTTCGTTGATCAGCTCTACAGTTTTTTTAGATTCTATATTGTTTATTTCTGCTCTGATCTTTATTATTTCTCTTCTTCTGCTGGGTTTAGGCTGCCTTTGCTGTTCTGCTTCTATTTCCTTTAGGTGTGCTGTTAGATTTTGTATTTGGGATTTTTCTTGTTTCTTGAGATAGGCCTGGATTGCAATGTATTTTCCTCTCAGGACTGCCTTTGCTGCGTCCCAAAGCGTTTGGATTGTTGTATTTTCATTTTCGCTTGTTTCCATATATTTTTTAATTTCTTCTCTAATTGCCTAGTTGATCCACTCATTCGTTAGTAGGGTGTTCTTTAACCTCCATGCTTTTGGAGGTTTTCCAGACTTTTTCCTGTGGTTGATTTCAAGCTTCATAGCGTTGTGGTCTGAAAGTATGCATGGTATAATTTCAATTCTTGTAAACTTATGAAGGGCTGTTTTGTGACCCAGTATGTGATCGATCTTGGAGAATGTTCCATGTGCACTCGAGAAGAAAGTATATTCTGTTGCTTTGGGATGCAGAGTTCTAAATATATCTGTCAAGTCCATCTGATCCAATGTATCATTCAGGGCCCTTGTTTCTTTATTGACTGTGTGTCTAGATGATCTATCCATTTCTGTAAGTGGGGTGTTAAAGTCCCCTGCAGTGACCACATTCTTATCAATAAGGTTGCTTATGTTTATGAGTAATTATTTTATATATCTGGGGGCTCCGGTATTTGGCGCATAGACATTTATAATTGTTAGCTCTTCCTGATGGATAGACCCTGTGATTATTATATAATGCCCTTCTTCATCTCTTGTTACAGCCTTTAATTTAAAGTCTAGTTTATCTGATATAAGTATGGCTACTCCAGCTTTCTTTTGGCTTCCAGTAGCATGATAAATAGTTCTCCATCCCCTCACTCTCAATCTAAAGGTGTCCTCAGATCTAAAATGAGTCTCTTGTAGACAGCAAATAGATGGGTCTTGTTTTTTTATCCATTCTGATACCCTATGTCTTTTGGTTGGCGCATTTAATCCATTTACATTCAGTGTTATTATAGAAAGATACGGGTTTAGAGTCACTGTGATGTCTGTATGTTTTATGCTTGTAGTGATGTCTCTGGTACTTTGTCTCACAGGATCCCCCTTAGGATCTCTTGTAGGGCTGGTTTCGTGGTGACAAATTCCTTCAGTTTTTGTTTGTTTGGGAAGACCTTTATCTCTCCTTCTATTCTAAATGACAGACTTGCTGGATAAAGGATTCTCGGCTGCATATTTTTTCTGTTTAGCACACTGAAGATATCGTGCCAAGCCTTTCTGGCCTGCCAAGTTTCAAAGGAGAGATCAGTCACGAGTCTTATAGGTCTCCCTTTATATGTGAGGGCACGTTTATCCCTTGTTGCTTTCAGAATTTTCTCTTTATCCTTGTATTTTGCCAGTTTCACTATGATATGTCGTGCAGAAGATCGATTCAAGTTACGTCTGAAGGGAGTTCTCTGTGCCTCTTGGATTTCAATGCCTTTTTCCTTCCCCAGTTCAGGGAAGTTCTCAGCTATAATTTCTTCAAGTACCCCTTCAGCACCTTTCCCTCTCTCTCCCTCTTCTGGGATACCAATTATGCGTATATTATTTCTTTTTAGTGTATCACTTAGTTCTCTAATTTTCCCCTCATACTCCTGGATTTTTTTATCTCTCTTTCTCTTAGCTTCCTCTTTTTCCATAACTTTATCTTCTAGTTCACCTATTCTCTCCTCTGCCTCTTCAATCCGAGCTGTCGTCGTTTCCATTTTGTTTTGCATTTCGTTTAAAGTGCTTTTCAGCTCCTCGTGACTGTTCCTTAGTCCCTTGATCTCTGTGGCAAGAGATTCTCTGCTGTCCTGTATACTGTTTTCTAGCCCAGCGATTAATTTTATGACTATTATTCTAAATTCACTTTCTGTTATATTATTTAAATCCTTTTTGATCAGTTCATTAGCTGTTGTTATTTCCTGGAGATTCTTCTGAGGGGAATTCTTCCGTTTGGTCATTTTGGATAGTCCTGGAGTGGTGAGGACCTGCAGGGCACTTCCCCTGTGCTGTGGTGTATAACTGGAGTTGGTGGGCGGGGCTGCAGTCCGACCTGATGTCTGCCCCCAGCCCACCGCTGGGGCCACAGTCAGACTGGTGTGTGCCTTCTCTTCCCCTCTCCTAGGGGCGGGATTCACTGTGGGGTGGCGTGGCCCATCTGGGCTACTTGCACACTGCCAGGCTTGTGGTGCTGGGGATCTGGCGTATAAGCTGGGGTGGGTAGGCAAGGTGCACGGGGGCAGGAGGGGCAGGCTTAGCTCGCTTCTCCTTAGGTGATCCACTTCAGGAGGGGCCCTGTGGCAGCGGGAGGGAGTCAGATCCGCTGCCGGAGGTTTGGCACTGCAGAAGCACAGAGTTGGGTGTTTGCGCGGAGTGAGAAAGTTCCCTGGCAGGAACTGGTTCTCTTTGGGATTTTGGCTGGGGGATGGGCGAGGGAGATGGCGCTGGTGAGCGCCTTTGTTCCCCGCCAAGCTGAGCTCTGCGGTCCGGGGGCTCAGCAGCTCTCCCTCCCTTTGTCCTCCAGCCTTCCCGCTTTCTGAGCAGAGCTGTTAACTTACGACCTCCCAGACGCTAAGTCGCGCTTGCTGTTGGAACACAGTCCGTCAGGCCCCTCCACTTTTGCCAGCCAGACTCGGGGGCTCTGCTTGGCCGGCGAGCCGCCCCTCCGCCCCGGCTCCCTCCCGCCAGTCTGTGGAGCGCGCACAGCCTCGCCACCCTTCCTACCCTCTTCCGTGGGCCTCTCGTCTGCGCTTGGCTCTGGAGACTCCCTTCTGCTAATCCTCTGGCGGTTTTCCAAAATTTGTGTCTTTAATCTTAATTGGAAATTATATATTGTGGCCCAGAGTAGGTTTATGTTTGTGAAAAGAGTGAAGAAAGTTTATAGGAAAAAGGGAAATTATTATCAAGTTAACAGGTTATATGAAAATATGAGTGCTCTCCATTTAGTAATTTGGAATTTCACCCTTACTAGAAATCTGAAAAGAGGGGAGAATATAGCAACATATGAATAAGGAAGTGTGTGGTTACTATGCAACCTCTTTGTTGATTCTGACAATACATTGGAAAACTAAATTTCAAAATGTCTTAATAAATAAATCAATACTTATTTAATAATATTATGTTCAGTGTCAATATTTGACTTGACTTCATTTCTACCAATATATTGTATTCAAATTAATGCCCCAAATCAGATTTAAAAAGTGAAAGCACTGGTGGGAATGCAAACTGGTACAGCTACTCCCAAGAACAGTATGGAGGTTCCTCAAAATATTAAAAATAGAGCTACCCTATGACCCAGAAATTGCACTATTAGGTATTTATCCAAAGGATACAAAAATGCTAATTTGAAGGGGCACGTGCACCTCAGTATTTATAACAACACTATCATCAATACCCAAATTATGGAAAGAGACCAGATGTCCATCGAATGATGAATGATAAAGATGTGGTGTGTGTGTGTGTGTGTGTGTGTGTATACATTTTAAAATGTCACTTTAAAAATGTATTGTTCCTTCTGTGGGTTTCTAATAGCTTTCAGTTAATATTTGGTGAGGAGAAAAAGACAGCCAGATCCAAACCACTTTCTTGAATGAACCTATATTTTCTGTGAAAAAAAAAAAAAAAAAAAAAGAGACTGGGGACTGTGTGCATACACACACACACACACACACACACACACGATGGAGATATATTCGATATATATTACTTGGCAAGCAAAAAGAATGAAATCTTGCCATTTGCAACAATGTGGATAGAAATAGAGGGCATTATGTTAAGTGAAATAAGTCAGTCAGAGAAAGGGAAATACCATGTGATTTCACTCGTATGTGGAATTTAAGAAACAAAACAGATGATCACAGGGGAAGGGAAGGAAAAATAATATAAAAACAAAGAGGGAGACAAACCATAAAAGACTCTTAAATACAGAGAACAAACTGAGGGTTGCTGGAGGGGAGGTGGTTGGGAGAATGAGTTAAATGGGAGATGGGCATTAAGGAGGGCACTTTTTGAGATGAGCAGTGGGTGTTATATGTAAGTGATGAATCACTGAATTCTACTCCTGAAACCATTATTACATTATATGTTAACAAACTTTGATTTAAATTAAAAACAAAATGAAAGTACTACAACCCATTTCTAGGTCTCTATAACAACATTAGTAACACATGAGGTGTTCTAAAGAGTGCTGGAACTTCCTCCACTGCCTTTGCCTCTCCCCATCCTCCTCTATTGACTTACAAAAAGGAAAATAATTTTTCATTACCTCTTATCTGACCCATTAAACCAACGTCCCTCTTTGTAAAAGTGCTTTGGATTAATTATTTTTATTTCTATAACAAAGGAACATGATTCAGATGGTTTCCGCTTTCAGGTGATATACTAGATCATTTGCAATACTGATCAGACTTACAAGACAAGAAATTATTTTTATCTTTTGTAAATTTTCACATGGATAAGTTCACATATAAAAAAAATGAAAGGAATTTTCCTGTCAAAGGGATAATGGAAACATAGAAGTACAGATTTTATAACTTGATAAATGGTTTGCTGAACCAAGTAAACTCTGAATTCACCTGAAAAGCACTTAAAACTCCTTTTATGTAAGATGTAATCAAATTTATATTTTATCTTCTATTTTTCTTTATAATTGCAATGGTGCCTTCTACTATTAAATAATATTTTTCTGATTATGAAATTAATTTACATATATCTGAGGAAACTTAGAAAGGGAGAAAGGAGAAAAAAAAAAGAAACAACATCTATAACCCCACCATCCAGTGATATCCATTAAACAAATTTTAGACTTCAGAATTTTTTCTTGATTTGTTTCAAGATAACATTTGTTAAAATTTATTTATACATATTAATGATTTATTCAATTACTTTCTCCATTATAAGATTTTTTTATATATAAAGGCTGTAAGTATAAGTTAGTATATATAACATAATGGGCATTAGTAGGTATTTCAACAACTTTTCCAAAAAGATTTCTTAAACATTAAATTAATTCTACCCAATAATGCATAACTAATTATTAATTAATCAAGCATCTGTTAATTATACAAACTAATATCAATTATGAATAAATGAATATATATTTGGTGTTCCTGGCTCCGTGTATCCTAAATTACTTTTAGATTTAGGTATACATTAATGGTTAAATTTGGGCTTATAAGAGAGTTAAGATTAGGGTCAAGTTTATAATTAGTGTTATACATGGCTTGTTATTAGAATCTGCTCTTAGGTTTTTATTAGATTTAGGTTTTCTAATCCAGTATTGTTTCTAAAAAGTGTATGCGTGTGAATTCACATTAAGTTTTGGTATAGGTTAAGGTTAGTGGAAAGACAATAAACAGTTATTAAACTATCAATAAGATGTGACGTGAGGTCTTCAGAAATCTTCAAATACTCGTTTTTTTCAGCAGTCTGTAATGGTGCCACTCACTCTACAAACTTGATTAGACACTCTCTCTAAAGTGTGAAAGTAGCAATACTTTCTCCAGAGAGAAATTAAAAATAATCTCTTGTATTATATCTATCTGTTTTTACTTTTCAGATATCTGAAATTTTTAAATATTGAGGTGGCTGCCTACACGGCATGACCTTAGGGAAACTCAGAATACACTTCTTCTCTTGAAAAGAAAAGGAAAGAATAAGAAAAAGAAGAGAAATACTTTTTTCCTGATACTAAAATTACTCCAATAAGGGAATCTTATGTTCTATACTACATAAAGCTTAAATACAAATACACTTGATATTAAAAAAAACCTCATTGAATTATATTAAAATGATAAATGATTAATTTGATTTCCAGTGATATAAAAAGGACAGGTTTGATTGTGACAGAAGTGTTTAATGTGTGAAAGTTACAGGGACTAGGTGAGACAAAATAAATACTTGAAAAAAAAAGTGCAATAGAAATGAAGTCTAAGGCACTCGAGCACATATTTTGTATTTTTGCTGAGGAAGGCCCAGAGAGATTAGATAAAGGACTGATAAATTTCACTGAGCATTTTGAAGATGCTGGTCTAGAATGGAAGGTCTAGTCAATAGTGAGTCCTAAAATGGCATGTCTAGAAAGCAGGAAAGGATGTTGAAATACATAGAAAATGTTCTTCATTAGGTAGGAAATAAACACATGTCCAACATGTATAGAAATAAGGCATTTGAAGCAAGCTTTGTTTACTTGTATAGTTGTATTTTAAGGGCAATCTTCATGTGTGATTTAAAAGCAAAACCAAGTTTAAATACATTGAACTAATAAAATGTGAGTTACTGGTCTTACTAGGTTCTACCATGAGACAAAAGTAAGGTGAAATCTGTATTTGACTTTACGAGAAAAGTATTGCAACCAAATGTGTCACCTTTAAGTGATTCCTTTAACAAAGCAAAGCACAGCATGTAAACCCTTAAATTATAATATTTATTTGCATGGTTTATAAATACATTTTGTCACCAACCATTTTTCTCATTTTGTTCTGAATAAGGCAAAATATTTATTTAAATAATTGGCTTTTCCAAAAAAGATATTAAATTGATCCTCGTAAATTATTCATGTATGTGACCTTGTTTATATGATTAGCCTCTGAAGACAAAGTTTTACACGTTAAGCTTAAATGCTATTTAGTTCTCAATCAACTGTAAGTACTTAAGAAAGATAAAATATATACTTCTATGACTCCTCCAACTTTACTATATAATCTTATAACTTATTCCTTGGGTTCTTAGATTGAAGATTTTTGAAATTACTTTTTCAACAACCTGCATAAGGGGCATTCTCTGCTGGAAATGCAGCAGCGAATGATAGGAAGTAACTTCTTGCAAAATCAGTATGGTATAAACATTAATCAGGAATAGTCACTTAAGGCTACAGAGAATGTCTATCACTTTATGCTCTACTAAAGACGTAAGTGGGAGACAGGGATTTGGGCATTTAATGAAATTATATTTAAAGGATACTGATAAATATCTTGCCAGGATATCTTTTTAAAATAAGCGACCACAATAAATGTAGTCTAGTTAAATAAAGAAATAAAATTTAAATAGTCATCAAACCTAAATTGTTAAAGGTCCAAATTAGAATGCTCTATGGAAAGTTCAGAAGTCCATTTCTGGGGAAAATTACGATGCATGTACACATTCATAATTCTCTTTTATAAAATACCTTGAAGGAAGGAAGGAAGGAAGGAAGGAAGGAAGGAAGGAAGGAGAAAGAAAGAAAGAAAGAAAGAAAGAAAGAAAGAAAGAAAGAAAGGAAGGAAGGAAGGAAGAAAGGAAGAAAGAAAAGAGAAAAATACATCAACACTGAAGCCAGGCAATGGTTCTAGCCTCATATCATAAAATGTAAGAAATATTAGCCAGCCATATTTCAATGTGTATTCTTTATTGAACAACAAATTGTATTAAGCACCTTGCATGTTTTCTGGGGATTAGGAGGTAGGAAAGAATGAAGAATGAAGGAAATAAACATAGATCATACACAAACATCTTGTCTAAAGGATAGATTTAAAAACTCTGGGAATCGGAGTAAAATTATATGTAACAGTTTTAAAGGAAAATCTCCCAAAGAGCAGAGCAAAAGATAAGGATATGACAGATATTAGATAGTAACTGATAGATATAATGGAAAGGCAAAGTAGATTAACATATGGATAACTGATATGATAGGAAAAGAAAACTGAAATACTAAAACAGAAAAACATTCCTAATATAATACAAGATCTCTTTCCTGACTGAATGAAGATCAAATGCACTCATCATAATTCAAAAAAATAATAAAATGTGATACTGAGACATAAACTTCAAATCAAACAAATAATCTTAAGAAACCTAGACAGAAGTAGCTCAACACATTGGAAAAATACAGGATATTTGCAGGCTTCTGTGAATCAATATTAAATGACAAAATACAATGTAGTTGGGCTTTTGTTTCTGGTGTGGCTAAGATCCCCACTTTTAACAGTTTTAGTAAGCACAGGCACTGAATGAATGGGAAGGTTAAAACTCTGGTAGAAAAATTAGAATCTCTCTGGTCTTAGAACAGAGCCACTGGAAATTCAAAGTGAAATCTTGGAAAAGAGCTAGATAGGGACTACTCCCAATTCTATGCATGGCCTCTGCTCAAGTCTCTGGTTGAACCTGAACTGCACATATGTGGAGCATTCACAAATTAGCCCAAGTGAGATCGGAGCTGCCACCCAAGAGACAGATATTGGTTACAGTTTGAATTGGACGAAGTTAATAACCATCTGAAACAACACAAAATCTCTCTGAAGATTTGAACTCAAAAATTCTCTCTGAAGGAATATTATCAGAATGAAGTTCTCCACAGCAAAACATTCACAATATCCAGGATAAAATCCCAAATTACTCAGCATAAGTAACCCAGGAAATTTTTATTAAATCTGGAAAGAAAAGACATGCCAAAATGATTCAGAGGTTGGAATTAGTCAAGAAGGATTTAAAAGTAGCCATTAAGTAAAGAAAAATACGCTACCAACAAAAACAAAAAGTTAAGAATTTTCAGTGTAAAAATTTGCATTTACATGACAAAAGTTCTAGAGATGAAAGTGTAATATCTGTGATTAAAAATACATGTGGTGGGTTTAACAGCAGAATGGAGACCGAAAAGAATCTGAAGTGAATTTCGTAACATAGATAATCAGCACCCTAGTGAGAAAAAAAAGATAAGTTAAAAGGCAGAAAATGTATTTGAAAATAGTTTCACAAGTGTAGTGAAAAGGTAAATTTAAAGATTCAAGAACCTTAGAGGGGCCCCTAGGTGGTTCAGTCAGTTGGGCATCTGACTTCACCTCAGGTCATGATCTCGCAGTTCATGAGTTCGAGCCCTGCGTCAGGCTCTGTGCTGACAGCTCAGAGCCTGGAGCTTGCTTCAGATTCTGTGTCTCCCTTTCTCTGCTCCTCCCCCACTCACGCTCTGTCTGTCTGTCTCTCTCAAAAATAAATAAACCTTAAAAAAATTGAAAAAAAAAGAAACTTAGAGAATCCTGAGCAAAAAATATTTTTAAACTTAGACAAAATAGACAATCCTTTGCAAAATACAATTTACCAGAACCAACAGAAGATGAAACAAAATTCTGAATACTCCTCTATCTATTAAAGAAATTAAATTTTGAACTTGTCAAAAATCTTTCCAACAAATAAAACTCCAAGCACAGGTTAGTTCACTGCTGAATTCTATTAAACATTTAATAAGTGAAAAACACCAACATTATGCAAAATTCTATCAGAAGATAGGGACCAGCATATACCTACTAGCAAAACCTGACCAACATGTATTATTCCTCAACAAAACCAAAACTGACACCAGTATCCCTCATGACTATGGATGCAATAGTATTCAGCAAAATATAAATAAATCAAACCCAGCAACAATAAAGTGATAATTTGTTATGATCAAGTAGAGTTTATCTCAATTTTAAGTGATACCATTGATAAATCAACATAACTTACTATATTAAAACACTAGAGGTTGAAACATTATAACATCATTTTAGCATTCTAGAACTATTCATGATAAAAATTCTCATAAAACTAGGGCTAAAAGAGAACTTTCCAGTATGACAAAGGCATATATGAAAACGTACAAACTAACATCATGCCTAATTATGAACTAGTGTTTTTCTCTAAGGTTGAGGAAGGGCAAAGAGCCCCCTCTCAGACTTGTATTCACTGTTATGGTGGAAATCCTAATCATTGCCGAAGAGCAAAATAAGAGAAAAGAAAAAAGAAACAGTATCAAGATTAGAAAGGAAGAAACAAAATGTCTCTACTTTCAAATGACAAAATTTACAGGAAATTTCCTAAGGCATCCACAAAAACAACTATTATAATTGCTACCAGGGATTTTCAAATGTCAGGTTTCAAGGTTAGTTACAGAAGTTGATTATTATATAGTCAGGGCAAAATATTGAAAAATAAAAATTAAACACTGATAAATTCCATTGCCATAGCAACAAAAATATATATGAATAAATTTAAGAAAAGGTGTAAGACCTCTAAATGGGAAACTACAAAACAGTGCTAAGATACTTAAGAGGAGATCTAATTTAATTGAGAATAAACCATTTTCACAGTTTGGACTCACTGTTGTAGACAAATAATTCTATAGGTTCGATTAAATTAAAGTTTAAATAAAATTTAAAATACAAATGGGGCACCTGATGACTCAGCCGGTTTAGTGACCAACACTGGATTTAAGCTCAGGTCATGATCCTATGCGCAGGTCCTTATCTCAGGGTTTTTGAGTTCAGGCCCCATATCCAGCTCCACACTCACAGTGTGGAGCCTGCTTGAGATTCTCTCTCCCTCTCTCTGCCCTTCCCCCACTCTCTCCCTCACACATGCACGTGCTAAGTGAATAAACTTAGAATAAATAATAAATAAAAATAAAAATGAGATTAAAATCTTAGCAGATGGTTATAGAAATTAACAGACTGATTCTGAAATTAATATGAACAGTTAAAGACCCAGGAATATTAAAAGCATTCCAGGAAAAGAACAAAGTTGAAATACTTGCCCTACCTTACTTTAAGATTTCCTATAAAACTTCAATAATCAAGATAATGAAATACAGTTTAAAAAAAAAAACTGAAAAATACATCAACAGATTTGCAACAACTAAAACTGAAAAGCATGCCAAATGAAGGAAATCTTACACAAAATAATAAAAATGCAATAATTCCATTTTTTGTAGAGTTTTTAAAAACTTAGAACATTCTATATTGATCCAAAAACAAAAAAAGTTGTTAATTATTACCTCAGAAAATAGGGTTGGGATTGACTTTTGAAAGGCATTAGGGAACTTTCTGGGGTAGGAGTTATAGTCTGTACCTGAAGAGAGGTTTAGGTTATATGGAGGTATCCATGTATCAAGATGTTGCAAATATACAATTAAGATTTGTGCATTTTATTGGATGTAATTTATACATCTACAAGTTATAAATATTAAAACCTGATTAGTGATACACATGTGAAGTATTTGGTGGGAGGAAGGTACTAGTATTTTCAATTTATTTCAAAATCATCAAAAAATAAAATGGATTAATGAATGGATACAAAAATGGATAGATAAATGAATGTGTGATAAAGCAAGAATGGTAAAAACTAATGTAGAATCCAAGTGGTCAGTATTTTGGTGTTCACTGTAAAATTCTTTCAATTTTTCTCTATGATTGAAATGTTCATAATAAAATACTGGGGGGAAAAAAGACAATGGAGGAATATCTACAATGTTTTCAGGGTAAAGTAGATCTCTCAAGGATTGTATACTAAGTCAATTAAAACATATATAGGCAGTAGATATTCATGTTCAAATATTAAAAAGCAGAAGGCCTAAATTACTTATTTGTCCTGAAAAATCAAGTTGCATGCATAATCCAACCAAAGGAGGAAAAGAAAGAAAAGTTACAGAGCTATCACGTTTATCTACATTTATAATTATATAATAAATTGTAAATGTCACAATAAAAAAAAACATAAACCAACATAAATATGAGAACTATGATAGACTAACACAAAAATCTCATTGTATGTCATTAAGAAGTCACAGGGGCAGCTGGGTGGCTCAGTCGGTTAAGCGTCCGACTTTGGCTCAGGTCATGATCTCACGGTTTGTGGGTTTGAGCTCCGCAATGGGCTCTGTGCTGACAGCTCAGAGCCTGGAGCCTGCTTTGGATTCTGTGTCTCTCTCTCTCTCTCTCTGTGCCTCTCCCCCACTTGTGCTCTGTCTGTCTGTCTGTCTCCCTCTCTCTCTCAAAAATAAATAAAATGTAAAAATTAAAAAAAAAAAAAAGAAGTCACAGATGGCACAAATAAAGAGAAAGAAATATAAATTAATTTCTTAAATAATTCATATGAGACACAAAACTTCAGATGCTAATAAATAAAAATAAAATTATATTAGTTTAAGCAGTGATATAACATTTTTAAAATAATGAGATTAGCAAACATAAACTATATAACTTTCAAATTGTTGCATTGGAGAAATGGAAAGGGCAGTGTCACTTTCAAGAAAGCATAAATAATACAGAGAGAGGCTTAAATAGAAAAGAGAACTGGTAAGAATAAAATCAGAAAATGTAAATTATGATGAAAATAGGAATTTTAAAATAGATAAAAATAATGATAAAAAAATAAGATAATGATAAAAATAAGATAAAAATGATAAAAATAAGAATATACTCAAATCATATATTAAAGTCAAAGACTCTTCAGTGATTAATAAATCCCCATAAATGTTCCATATAAGAGAAAAAAGATTCATAAAAATAAATGAATTAAAATATTAACAAAGATACACTGGAAAAATAAAAACCCAAAGCAAAGCAAAAGAAAAGAGATAGAAAGATTAACATCAGATAAAGTTAACCTCAAGATGAAAGGTATTAAGTCGGACAATAATGATTAAGATTTGGTTATATTTATGAAATATATAATCCCCATAAACACTACTTATATTTTTTTCTATAATAAATACTTACGTAGTATGTATTAGAAACTAGACACTAATTTTTTTTTTAAATTCTTTTTAAACATTTATTTATTTTTGAGACAGAGAGAGACAGAGCATAAACGGGGGAGGAGCAGAGAGAGAGGGAGACACAGAATCGGAAGCAGGCTCCAGGCTCTGAGCCGTCAGCTCAGAGCCCGACGCGGGGCTCGAACTCACGGACGGTGAGATCGTGACCTGAGCTGAAGTCGGACGCCCAACCGACCGAGCCACCCAGGCGCCCCTAGACACTAATTTAAAAACTTTACAATTTAATGCAAACAAACCCATGAAGCAATTATAATTATCTCTGTTATGCTGATGAGGAAACCAAAGGTTTAAATACTATAGTAGGTAAATTCTCATAGATCTTTATGTGCTATATAATATTGTATTATAATATGTAAATAAAACCGCTAAAATATTAAGGAGAAATTGAAATAGAACTATTACACAAGATTCTGATACATTTTTCTAAGTTTTTAGAAATGATAGATTAACATAAGGAAGAAAATTTGAATATCAAAGAATATTTGAAATCTCATAGATATTTATCAATTTTTTACAATGCAAACAGAAGGTTTGCTTTATTTTCAAAATACATGGAGAATATCCAAAACACTGATAATATGCTAGGTGACCAAAAGATGAAAAAAATCCAAATATATTCTAACATATACATAAAAGCATATTGAAAAGCAACATATGTAAACAAAGATATTGAGTAGAAAAAATAAAAATGGAAATTCCCAAAACTAAAAAAATGTAAAAAACACATTCCTATCCATCTCTAGTGTCCTGACTTTCCTGATCCTTTAAAATTATTGTCTTCATGACTGCCTTCCCTCCTCCCTAAGTCTATAAGCTGTTCAGAGTGCATGTCTAGGATGGACGCCTGACTCAGTGTGAGGTGAAGGACCCTGACAGGATAAAGAGGACATCTGTGGTAGAAGGAATCCTACCATGGAATGTTGGATCCCAAACGGGTTCGAGGAGCGCTTTCCACTGGGAGGGTGATGGCAATTATGGGAGTCATAGAAGCAGCCCAGGATAGGTTGTTAGAGGTTGTGGGAGTAAAAAGGGATCCACATAGTCAGGGATGAAGCAATGTATGACAGCGGTCCTGGAATTAGGCTGAAAGTAGTGAAGAGGACATCTACATGGCAGCATGTGGCATCAATGACAGCAATGACAGGTGCTAAGTTGCATTCAAAGAGATTTGAGAAATGGATTTCTCACTGTCAAAAAAGGAAGAGACAAATAGGAGTACCTTGAAAAGTGAAATGTAAAATGAATCCTACAATGTTAGATCAAAATTAGATTATTAGTGTGCAACTAATTTTAAAAGATAGATTGAAATACACATAAAAATGTGGGTATTTGAGTGTGAATATATATATATTTTCAATATATACATGTAATCCAAAATTCTGTTTATTGATAGGTCATAGGAGCAGCAATATCCCAATAGCAATAAACATATCTAGTTCCTAGAACTTGGTTTCTAAATACAATTGAACATTGAAAATAACCAAGGTTCCTGGGAGAGAGAACTTTCTGATTCCAGAGTTGAAGATGAGAAAGAACAATGTGAACCTACAACATCTTAAAGATTGATAGGGTATGTCAAAAGGACACAAAAGTTATCTTAAAGGGGTTCCCACTGGCCAACTCAGACAATTTGGACATAAAAATAAATAATGATAGCAGTAGATTAAAACCCAGTGTGCAGAAAGTACACTCATAAGTTCACTCTGATTTAAATGAATGGATGAATAAATGAACTGCAAGAAGAAAACACTAATTTGTGATGTATTGTCAGCTAACAAATATAGAAGAAATGAGGGGAAATGAAAAGCCCATCATTTGAAAACCCAAAACACCAATGGATGCTTGAACTAGTGGGTAAAAAATTGATAAGGAAAGGAGGGTTTAAATAACCTCAAAGCACTTCTCCACAAAATACTTATTATTTCCAAATCTAAAAAGAATAATTTACAGTGGAGAAAATTGTCAACCACCAACCTAAATCAAGTGTTCACCGCTAACATCACCAGTAATGGGATAAGTCAAAATCATGTACTACCCGCCAGAAAGCACTAAAATGATCACAGTATCTTCTGTGGTATTTCCTTCCAAAGATTCAAGGCCTGAATCTAATCTTAGGAAAACATCAGACAAACCAGACTGAGGGACATTATGCAAAGTTACTGCCCTGGCATCTTAAAAAGAGTTTCCAGGGGCACCTGGGTGGCTCAGTCGGTTGAGCAGCAGACTCTTGGTTTTGGCTCAGGTCATGATCTCATGGTTGGTAAGTTGAATTGAAGCCCACACTGGGCTCTGTGCTGACAGTTCAGAGCCTGCTTGGCATTCTCTCCTTCTCTGTGCCCCTCCCACTCTCTCTTTCTCCACATAAATGAGCTTTAAAAAAAATGTTCCCAATGAGGAACTAGGAAATTTTTCTAGATGGAAGAAGCCTGAAGAGACATGACAACAGAATGTGGCACACAATTCTGGATTGGATCCTTTAACTGTGAAGAACATTGTTAGGACAACTGGTAAGGCTTGAGCAGGTCTGTGGAATGTAGGGTAGCAAAAGCTATCTCACTGTAGTTATTACAAAAGCAAAGTCAATGCCTGTTCTCATCAAGGACATTATTAAGACAACTGGCATCATCACAACATACACACCACAACAACAACAACAACAACAACCTATATTTAGAGTTCTTTCCAGTAACACAATTTTGCCAATTTTCAAGTTGCAACTTCTTAAAAAGGCATCTTACTCTGTGTGTCACTCAGTAACATACTATGCATATGACAGCTTAATACTTCTGATGCACGACAGCTTGGGGGAAAAAGTCTATTCTCTCTGCAAAACAACTTAAAATAATTTAGATTAAAAAAAAACAACAATAAAACAGTAAACTCTCAGAACGAAAAATCCAAGTTCTTTTATCAAAAAAAAAAAACTCAAGTAAGCAAGACTGGCTGTTATAAATAAAAGCAGGTAGGGTATGCCTATGGATATTAATTAAACTCCCTGAAAATACAAATTCAAAAATACAGTTCAGAACATGAAAACAGAACATTCTGTAATGAATCCCTACAGTGGTGACTGTTATGTTTTGTCCTTCAGGTAATATCAAGCAGTGATTTTGTCACTGTGGAGAGCAGCCAGGGAGCTAGAGGTACCGATGGTAAATTCATGGTTCAAGTTCACATCACCAGATTCTGAGGGAGATGCAAAAAAAAAAAAAAAATTAAAATTAAAGAAAAGACAGATCTGGTCTTGATTACGGCCTTCAATCCAAAATTCAAAAGCTAGTATTTTCAATTAAAAAGCAAAATGCCCACATGTATGGGGGAAAAAAGAAAAAAACAGGGAACAACAACCACAGCAACAAAAAATTAAGGCCCCAAAATGTTCAACTCTGATTTAGCTTGTATACAGAGTATAATTTCCAACCTCAAAAGTAGCACAGAATACAGTTGTATCTAGAGTCACAGCCCAGAGAGGAATGAATGCTACACTTGTCAGCCCCATGGTTGCACCTCCTCCTTTCCTAAAAAGGAAAGCAGCCCAAGTTATTGGGCAGGATCCATTCTTTTGCAGTCAATCAAAACTCATTGGTCTTTAGGATATTAGTGCATTTGCATGACATCAACCATTCACAGGGTCTGCCATTTCAATGTGCAAACCTATTCCTGAGCTCTTGCTTCAGATTCCACTCCAAACTTGTTTGTCTACTGTAAATTCAGGAGACCAGATTTGACACAACTATGTTTTGATAAGCTAAATCAAAGCACTTCCAATTCAGGTTACTGTTTTTGTTTACCCACCTGCAGCTATGATTCTTCTTGGGGAGATTAACACCGGGTTCACACATAAGGGAAAAGGGAAAACAACTGTTTGTGTGAAGGCATGCTAACCATAACACATTATGAAACTGAAAAGCAAAATCCCTTCCTGGTAAAAGTTTTACAAGGTAGAGGTAAGAACCCTAAGTACAAAACAAAAAACAAGCACATTTTTGGGGTGTATGCAGAGGTCATCAGAGGCCAGCATAGTTAATTGAGGTACTTGGACTGTAGTCTGTGACACACATGGCTTAAGGGAGTCACAAAACTTAGTCACTCAAACAATATCTACTTGCACAATAAAACATATACCCAACATGGTCCTGAGCTGTGCCCGAGCGCCTAAGACAATCAAGCAACCTGACTGCTTCCCTGAGGAGGAAGAAAGCATAAATATTGAAGGGTGGAAAGGGATGGCTCTGAGATGAATTGAAAATGTCAAAGAGAATGCTATTGAATGCAGGGCGGGGGGAACTTCGATGTTTTAAATGGACAGTCTGCTGGAAAGTTCAGACTCCTAAGTTACTCAGAATGATTTAACTTACAATAAGTCTCACTCTACACGTTTGCCTGCTATGAAATGAATACTTTGCCACAACATGCCTGCAGTGGCTTCCACTTTAGACCACCACATTATTGCCAACAACCATTTGCTCAATAGCAGTTATAAATGCCTTACAGAGACAGGAAGCTACTTTTGAGACTTAATAACACTCCTTCTAAAAGTCTTCACTGAAAAGGGCTGAATTGTACTGTTGCTGGAGTTAGCCCTTTTATAGAGAACAGGAAAGAGTTTCCTTAAAGTGATTTTAAGCCCATGATGCAACATGGCAGCATGAATGTGCAAATATGTATGCATGTGGGTGTTGGGTGTGAAAGAGATAATTAGGGAGAGAAGAGTAGTACCCAACTAATCTTATCACAGTGGTCTAAAGAAAATCATTTTACAAATATTAAAATGTTTTTACCTTTAAGGAACTATATATGAATAAAGAAACACAGATCCTGTCTTCTTCAAGTTTACAGAGTAACTTAAGTGGCAGGCTAACCTCACCAGCTCAGTTTATTGCACATTCTAATCTACATCAATGAATACACACTGGATGAAGAGGAAAGATTATCTGCAACCCAACAACATTTATATTTTGTTAAGTAGGAATCCTTTCATTCATTCTAATACAAGGCTTAATCAAACAGGGGGTTGTTTTCCTTGTATTACAGGATACTAAGATGAACAGTAGTTAATGTTGATCCATCTTTCCACTATCCCTCTTTGCCATGAATTCCTATCCTTAGGTTTGCTGCCTAATGGTTGCAATATGGCTACTAAAACTCCAAGTAACACAACACCTTAAAAGGTGGAAAGAAAGGGTAGGAGAGTGGCCACAGCTGAGAAGGAACTTATCTTCTGTCTCATTGCTTTTATTAGGGAGCAAAACATTCCACAAGTCCCAACTGACAAATATTCCCTTATATTTTTGGCTGATATTGGATCACATGCCCATTCCCAGTATGGACTCCAAAACCACCTTCTGGAAATTCAGAGTCCTCCATCCATTACCTAAAAAATATTTGCTTTGTTTACTGAAAATGGAGGAAATGCTTAAGGGCAACCATAGTTTCTGCACATGTTTTCATACCCATTCGCACATTCTCCAGTGGTATGGGTTTTTCTCATATGTTCCTATTCACTTGCTGATAGAAAAATATGACTCAGCCAGCCATTGCACTCACTTTCAAGCTGAGAAGGTGCTAGGGTAGAGTTTGTAATTATATTACAACATAGAAACTGCTCTATCCAAAAATGAAACCCATGACTTCTGCCTCATTAACCCTTTACAATAATCAACTGTGATAATGGCTGCCAAACAAGGTTATATTGTATGAAGTTCTATGTATTTTCATTCAACATTAATGTACACATTCACATGCTCACATGAGTTAGGAAAAGGATTCAAAACCAGTAAATCTGAAATTGACAGATGTTACAAGAGGCTGTTACAATGTCTGTTCCAAAAACTTAGGGATGAATTCTTGAACCCCATTTAATGATCTGCTGTGGACTTAGCATAAGTGAATCTGTTTAAATTCACGTACAAGCCAGTGATAGTTTCACTCCAGTAAAACTTCTAGAATGATGAATTTTCCCGAGATCTACTACTCATTGTTTTTCCCCTGTAGAGTATGTCAGATATGTCAAGGATTCTTATATTTCTTTTTTCTAATATGAGAGAAAAGAGTATTCTATTCATTTCAAAAAGAAGCACATGACTATATCACTATTTATTAGCACTGGGAACGTCAATGAATGCTGATGCATATAGCAGTAAAGCACATTACTTAAAACAAACAACAACAAAAAACATAAAATGTTTGTGTGCATTTAGTATCATCACTAGCCAAGAAATTTGTTCTCCAGTTCTTTTTACAGGGCGTCTTCCTCACAGTGGTATATAGTACCTAAATATTGGAGACAAAATTATGTCAAAATATGAAACTGACAAATATAAACTATTTCCTAACCACAACCCTTAGCTTGAAATCTTAGTTTAACAGTAAAATTTAATAATTATCTAAAAAATAGATTTAACCAACAAAAATATATTTAGCCTTCTACATGGTAAGCTTCGGATCCTATATTTGTATCACTCTGTCAATATAATATACTTCAGTAATACCAAGCTCCACTGTTAGTCACGTGTGGACCTGGAAAATGAGTAAGCTATTGGGACCAATGAAACTACATGCTGTTTTGATATTAAACTCAAGCCTCAATCTGCTTCTGCCATGTTTAGATGTAAATAGGCAACCTGGATACATGGAATAATGTGCACCAAATATACTCCTTTTTTACTTAGTAAAAGTTATTTATAGCATTTCCATACTTCATAAAACAGCATCTATACACCCTCCCAGCTTCATATAAACTTTCCAAATTTACAGATTTAAAATCAGAGACAGAGCTAGATGAGATTTGAGATTTGGACTAGTTTTATAATTAAGGACACTCAGGACACCTCTTTATGACTTACTTGCAGTTTGAGAGCAAAGCTAAAACTAAAACTAAATTCTTATAGATCACAGCTTGTTTTGTTTTTTGTTTTTCTTTACAACACAAAATTCAATTCATAAAGGGATCATTATTATTTTGGGACTCTTATATGCACTAAAAACATGCTTAAAAGTTAGCCAAATTATTATGTCTAAAATTACAAAACATGAGAGAAATGAAAGAAAACAAATAATGGGGGTAATGTTCATGAATTGGCTGTCTCAATATTAAATTAGTTAGCTGATCTTTCCATTCAGCGCATACTAATATCCTTGTGAGATTTTTTTGGTAGATATTAAAAATCAGATTCTAAAATTTGTATGGAAAGGGAGAGGTCAAGTATATCCAAGGCAAATTGGAAGAACAAAGCTGGATGATTTACCTACCAGAGAACAAAATATTTTATAAAATGTTAAGACAGTATGTTATTGACACCTTTTCATGTTGCGTATCATGAAAAGATGCTCAACATCACTCATCATCAGGGAAATACAAATAAAAACTACATTATCACCTTACACCTGTCAGAATGGCTAAAATTAACAACACAGGAAACAACAGATGTTGATGAGGATATAGAGAAAGGGGAAGCCTCTTACATTGTCAGTGGGAACACAAATTGGAGCAGCCCCTCTGGAAAACAGTATGGAGATTCCTCAAAAAGTTAAAAATACAACTATCCTATGGCCTAGCAATTGCACTAGTAGGTATTTGCCCAAAGAAGAAAAAAATGCTGGTTCAGAGGGGCACACGAATCCCAATGTTTATAGCAGCATTTTATCAACAATAGCCAAATTATGGAAAGAGTCCAAATGACCATCGACTGATGAATGGATAAAGAAGATATGGTGTGCATGTGTGCGTGTACACACACACACACACACACACACACACACACACACAGGAATATTATTCAGCCATTAAAAAAGAGTGAAATCTTGCCATTTGCAATGATGTGGATGGAACTACAGCTTATTATGCTAAGCAAAATAAGTCAGAGAAAGACAAATAAGATATGTTTTCACTTATATGTGAACCCAAGAAAAATACAGATGAACATAGGGGAAGGGGAAAAAAGAGACGGGGGGGCAAACCATAAGAGACTCTTAGCTATAGAGAACAAACTGAGGGTGGATGGAGGGGAAGTGGATGCAGGATGGGCTAAATGGGTGATGGGCATCAAGGAGGGCACCTGTTGTGATGAGCACTGGATGTTATATATAAGTGATGAATCACTAAATTCTAATCCCGAAACCAATACTACACTATATGTTAACCAATTAGAATTTAAAAACTTGAAACAAATGAACAAAAAACAGAAGCAAAGAAAGTATGCTATTGGCATAGACAGACAACGGACCTATAGAATAAAACAGAGTCCATAATATTTTTTAAATTTTGTTATTTGTAAATATTTGATATGTATATATGTGTAAGTATATATGTACATGCACATATATAACATGGTAAAAATATATTCATCCGACTTATGACAGAGGAACAACACAGTACATGGAGGAAGGATGGTCTTCCCAATAAATGGTGCTAGGTCAAGTGAAATTAGAGAAAAATAAATCTTGACTCCCCATCTGTATGAAAATTGATTCCAGAGGGACAGAGATCTAAATATGGAAGGTGACACTATAAAGCTTTTAATGACAAACACAGCACAATAACTCTTACAGCAACAGGCAAATATCTCTGAAACAGGACACAATAGGCAGTAACCATAAAATTAAAAATAATAAGTTATACTATACTAAAATTAAGAACTTATGTTTATTGATAGCATTGAGAGAATGAAAAGTCAACCCACCGAAAGGAAAAAGGTATTCATAATGCAAACATCTGACAAAATACTAATATCCAAAATATCTTAAGTAACTCTTATAAAATCAATAAGGAAAGTTCACGAAATCCAAAAGAAAAATGGGGAAAGGTTTTTGCAGACACTCCATTGAAGAAAATATCCAAATAGCTTTATTATATGCTTATTGCAGAAAAAAAGTGCTCAACTACCTTAGTCAATAGGAAATGTAAGGTAAAACCACAATGTGATACTATTACACACCTACCAGATTGGCTAAAATAAAAAATACAGAAAGTACCCAGTGTTAGGCTTGGAGAAACTAGATTTTTCATAGACTGTGTACAAGTGGAAATTGATAGAGCCACTTCAGACTCACACTATCTAATAAAGCTCAACATGTGCCTACACTCTTATCCAGCAACTCCATTCCACTCCAGTCCTAACAGAAATGAATGTTGAATGTCCACAGCAGCACATTTATAATGGTCAAAAACAAAAAAGGAACTACCAAATAGCCATTAACAGTAGAAAGGATAAATTGTGGCCTATTCATGTGTGGAATGATAAATAACACAACAATGAGAATGAATGATGTACAACTATACACAAAACTATGGATAAATATCATAAACCTACTGAGCAAGAGAAGCCAGAAACAATACCTTATAATTCTGTTTATGCAAAGCTTCTAAACAGACAAAACCAATCCATTCTATTAGAGATCAGAGTAGTATTTACTCATGACAAAAGTTAATAATGGCAAAGTAGCAGGATTTAAGATAATTCAAGAAACATAGATGACTTCAGAATAACCCTAAGTGTGGTCATTTTGCCTATGGGTTTCTGAGAAAAGTAAGCTTTAGAATCTGTATCAATTAATTGAAATTCATAGGATAATTAGCTAATGTCATCTAAGACTCAATATTGCTATTTAGAAGTTCTAATTGTGTGATTTCTGGTCAGCAACCAGGACCCCATGAGTTGCGAATAATAATTTTGAACAGGAAGTCAGCTACTTAGTATTTGTTTCCTTAACATGGAAAATAAAGGTAAAAAAACTTGTGAGTTAAATGCTATGCGTTATTTGTGTACATCTTCAAAATAAAGAAATTTCTTATGTGACACATAGAATAGGTAAAAGTTTAGGCCTTCTTTATCTGAATGAGTCTTATGTGACCTATCATCGCCTAGGTTGGAGTAACGTTTATTAAAGTTACTTTGCAGGAATTTCATTAAAGTGTGACTCACTCAGCCATATTTCTTTACAGTCAAATTATGGCTGTATTAGGGGATGGCTAAAGAATAATTAACCTAAAGCATTTATTCCCTATGAAAAAAAGTAAACTTGCAATTTTTAAAACCTACTGAAGTCATTTCTATGAAAGTTACTAGAGAATTACAAGGCATTGACTTGTATTGATTCCAATCAATCACTGTAATTGAACCTTCCCAAATGGCTCAAGCTATAATTTAGGAAAACTAATGTATGAAGCCCATGCACATGGAGATCTATATCACATTTGAGTCACTTTTCCACACGTGTGTGTGACTGCATATGTTTCTATGCGTGCTGCTAGTAAAGGACCACAAAAACTATTCCAAACATACATGAACTGTGTCCAGGTTTTCCTCAGAAGCCTTCATTTTAAGATTATGGTGGAATTAAAATCTTCCTCAACAGAATAACAACTCCATACCGATGCAGAAAAGTCATTGTTAAAGAAAAAATAGAGGCTCGATGCATTTCCTAGTAACACTTTACACCAAAAAATTCTTACTAATTAAGATTGCCACACTTACACACACAAGATAGTACAAGGAATGTTTTATAATTTACTCCAACCAAACAGGATTGGGGAGACCTTTTAAACATTCAGCATAATGTGGGGGGGGTTCCGGAAGATGGCGGCGTAGGAGGACGCGGGGCTCACCGCACGTCCTGCCGATCACTTAGATTCCACCTACACCTGCCTAAAGAACCCAGAAAACCGCCAGAGGATTAGCAGAACGGAGTCTCCGGAGCCAAGCGCAGACGAGAAGCCCACGGAAGAGGGTAGGAAGGGCGGCGAGGCGGTGGGCGCTCCACGGACTGGCGGGAGGGAGCCGGGGCGGAGGGGCGGCTCGCCGGCCAAGCAGAGCCCCCGAGTCTGGCTGGCAAAAGCGGAGGGGCCGGACAGACTGTGTTCCGACAGCAAGCGCGACTTAGCGTCTGGGAGGTCATAAGTTAACAGCTCTGCTCGGAAAGCGGGAAGGCTGGAGGACAAAGGGAGGGAGAGCTGCTGAGCCCCCGGACCGCAGAGCTCAGCTTGGCGGGGAACAAAGGCGCCAGCGCCATCTCCCCCACCCATCCCCCAGCCAAAATCCCAAAGGGAACCAGTTCCTGCCAGGGAACTTGCTCGCTCCGCGCAAACACCCAACTCTGTGCTTCTGCGGAGCCAAACCTCCGGCAGCGGATCTGACTCCCTCCCGCTGCCACAGGGCCCCTCCTGAAGTGGATCACCTAAGGAGAAGCGAGCTAAGCCTGCCCCTCCAGCCCCCGTGCACCTTGCCTACCCACCCCAGCTTATACGCCAGATCCCCAGCAACACAAGCCTGGCAGTGTGCAAGTAGCCCAGACGGGACACGCCACCCCACAGTGAATCCCGCCCCTAGGAGAGGGGAAGAGAAGGCACACACCAGTCTGACTGTGGCCCCAGCAGTGGGCTGGGGGCAGACATCGGGTCGGACTGCGGCCCCGCCCACTAACTCCAGTTATACACCACAGCACAGGGGAAGTGCACTGCAGGTCCTCACCACTCCAGGGACTCTCCAAAATGACCAAACGGAAGAATTCCCCTCAGAAGAATCTCCAGGAAATAACAACAGCTAATGAACTGATCAAAAAGGATTTAAATAATATAACAGAAAGTGAATTTAGAATAATAGTCATAAAATTAATCGCTGGGCTTGAAAACAGTATACAGGACAGCAGAGAATCTCTTGCCACAAAGATCGAGGGACTAAGGAACAGTCACGAGGAGCTGAAAAATGCTTTAAACGAAATGCAAAACAAAATGGAAACCATGACAGCTCGGCTTGAAGAGGCAGAGGAGAGAATAGGTGAACTAGAAGATAAAGTTATGGAGAAAGAGGAAGCTGAAAGAAAGAGAGATAAAAAAAATCCAGGAGTATGAGGGGAAAATTAGAGAACTAAGTGATACACTAAAAAGAAATAATATACGCATAATTGGTATCCCAGAGGAGGAAGAGAGAGGGAAAGGTGCTGAAGGGGTACTTGTAGAAATTATAGCTGAGAACTTCCCTGAACTGGGGAAGGAAAAAGGCATTGAAATCCAAGAGGCACAGAGAACTCCCTTCAGACGTAACTTGAATCGATCTTCTGCACGACATATCATAGTGAAACTGGCAAAATACAAGGATAAAGAGAAAATTCTGAAAGCAGCAAGGGATAAACGTGCCCTCACATATAAAGGGACACCTATAAGACTCGTGACTGATCTCTCCTTTGAAACTTGGCAGGCCAGAAAGGCTTGGCACGATATCTACAGTGTGCTAAACAGAAAAAATATGCAGCCGAGAATCCTTTATCCAGCAAGTCTGTCATTTAGAATAGAAGGAGAGATAAAGGTCTTCCCAAACAAACAAAAACTGAAGGAATTTGTCACCACGAAACCAGCCCTACAAGAGATCCTAAGGGGGATCCTGTGAGACAAAGTACCAGAGACATCACTACAAGCATAAAACATACAGACATCACAATGACTCTAAACCCATATCTTTCTATAATAACACTGAATGTAAATGGATTAAATGCGCCAACTAAAAGACATAGGGTATCAGAATGGATAAAAAAGCAAGACCCATCTATTTGCTGTCTACAAGAGACTCATTTTAGATCTGAGGACACCTTTAGATTGAGAGTGAGGGGATGGAGAACTATTTATCATGCTCCTGGAAGCCAAAAGAAAGCTGGAGTAGCCATACTTCTATCAGACAAACTAGACTTTAAATTAAAGGCTGTAACAAGAGATGAAGAAGGGCATTATATAATAATCACAGGGTCTATCCACCAGGAAGAGCTAACTATTATAAATGTCTATGCGCCAAATACCCGAGCCCCCAGATATATAAAACAATTACTCATAAACATAAGCAACCTTATTGATAAGAATGTGGTCATTGCAGGGGACTTTAACACCCCACTTACAGAAATGGATAGATCATCTAGACACACAGTCAATAAAGAAACAAGGGCCCTGAATGATACATTGGATCAGATGGACTTGACAGATATATTTAGAACTCTGCATCCCAAAGCAACAGAGTATACTTTCTTCTCGAGTGCACATGGAACATTCTCCAAGATCGATCACATACTGGGTCACAAAACAGCCCTTCATAAGTTTACAAGAATTGAAATTATACCATGCATACTTTCAGACCACAACGCTATGAAGCTTGAAATCAACCACAGGAAAAAGTCTGGAAAACCTCCAAAAGCATGGAGGTTAAAGAACACCCTACTAACGAATGAGTGGGTCAACCAGGCAATTAGAGAAGAAATTAAAATATATATGGAAACAAACGAAAATGAAAATACAACAATCCAAACGCTTTGGGATGCAGCGAAGGCAGTCCTGAGAGGAAAATACATTGCAATCCAGGCCTATCTCAAGAAACAAGAAAAATCCCAAATACAAAATCTAACAGCACACCTAAAGGAAATAGAAGCAGAACAGCAAAGGCAGCCTAAACCCAGCAGAAGAAGAGAAATAATAAAGATCAGAGCAGAAATAAACAATATAGAATCTAAAAAAACTGTAGAGCTGATCAACGAAACCAAGAGTTGGTTTTTTGAAAAAATAAACAAAATTGACAAACCTCTAGCCAGGCTTCTCAAAAAGAAAAGGGAGATGACCCAAATAGATAAAATCATGAATGAAAATGGGATGATTACAACCAATCCCTCAGAGATACAAACAATTATCAGGGAATACTATGAAAAATTATATGCTAACAAATTGGACAACCTGGAAGAAATGGACAAATTTCTAAACACCCACACTCTTCCAAAACTCAATCAGGAGGAAATAGAAAGCTTGAACAGACCCATAACCAGCGAAGAAATTGAATCGGTTATCAAAAATCTCCCAACAAATAAGAGTCCAGGACCAGATGGCTTCCCAGGGGAGTTCTACCAGACATTTAAAGCAGAGATAATACCTATCCTTCTCAAGCTATTCCAAGAAATAGAAAGGGAAGGAAAACTTCCAGACTCATTCTATGAAGCCAGTATTACTTTGATTCCTAAACCAGACAGAGACCCAGTAAAAAAAGAGAACTACAGGCCAATATCCCTGATGAATATGGATGCAAAAATTCTTAATAAGATACTAGCTAATCGAATTCAACAGCATATAAAAAGAATTATTCACCATGATCAAGTGGGATTCATTCCTGGGATGCAGGGCTGGTTCAACATTCGCAAATCGATCAACGTGATACATCACATTAACAAAAAAAAAAGGGAAGAACCATATGATCCTGTCAATCGATGCAGAAAAGGCCTTTGACAAAATCCAGCACCCTTTCTTAATAAAAACCCTTGAGAAAGTCGGGATAGAAGGAACATACTTAAAGATCATAAAGGCCATTTATGAAAAGCCCACATCTAACATCATCCTCAATGGGGAAAAACTGAGAGCTTTTTCCCTGAGATCAGGAACACGACAGGGATGCCCACTGTCACCGCTGCTGTTTAACATAGTGCTGGAAGTTCTAGCCTCAGCAATCAGACAACAAAAGGAAATCAAAGGCATCAAAATTGGCAAAGATGAAGTCAAGCTTTCGCTTTTTGCAGATGACATGATATTATACATGGAAAATCCGATAGACTCCACCAAAAGTCTGCTAGAACTGATACATGAATTCAGCAAAGTTGCAGGATACAAAATCAATGTGCAGAAATCAGTTGCATTCTTATACACTAACAATGAAGCAACAGAAAGACAAATGAAGAAACTGATCCCATTCACAATTGCACCAAGAAGCATAAAATACCTAGGAATAAATCTAACCAAAGATGTAAAAGATCTGTATGCTGAAAACTATAGAAAGCTTATGCAGGTAATTGAAGAAGATATAAAGAAATGGAAAGACATTCCCTGCTCATGGATTGGAAGAATAAATATTGTCAAAATGTCAATACTACCCAAAGCTATCTACACATTCAATGCAATCCCAATCAAAATTACACCAGCATTCTTCTCGAAACTAGAACAAGCAATCCTAAAATTCATATGGAACCACAAAAGGCCCCGAATAGCCAAAGTAATTTTGAAGAAGAAGACCAAAGCAGGAGGCATCACAATCCCAGACTTTAGCCTCTACTACAAAGCTGTCATCATCAAGACAGCATGGTATTGGCATAAAAACAGACACATAGACCAATGGAATAGAATAGAAACCCCAGAACTAGACCCACAAACGTATGGCCAACTCATCTTTGACAAAGCAGGAAAGAACATCCAATGGAAAAAAGACAGTCTCTTTAACAAATGGTGCTGGGGGAACTGGACAGCAACATGCAGAAGGTTGAAACTAGACCACTTTCTCACACCATTCACAAAAATAAACTCAAAATGGATAAAGGACCTGAATGTGAGACAGGAAACCATCAAAACCTTAGAGGAGAAAGCAGGAAAAGACCTCTCTGACCTCAGCCGTAGCAATCTCTTACTCGGCACATCCCCAAAGGCAAGGGAATTAAAAGCAAAAGTGAATTACTGGGACCTTATGAAGATAAAAAGCTTCTGCACAGCAAAGGAAACAACCAACAAAACTAAAAGGCAACCAACGGAATGGGAAAAGATATTTGCAAATGACATATCGGACAAAGGGCTAGTATCCAAAATCTATAAAGAGCTCACCAAACTCCACACCCGAAAAACAAATAACCCAGTGAAGAAATGGGCAGAAAACATGAATAGACACTTCTCTAAAGAAGACATCCGGATGGCCAACAGGCACATGAAAAGATGTTCAACGTCGCTCCTTATCAGGGAAGTACAAATCAAAACCACACTCAGATACCACCTCACGCCAGTCAGAGTGGCCAAAATGAAGAAATCAGGAGACTATAGATGCTGGAGAGGATGTGGAGAAACAGGAACCCTCTTGCACTGTTGGTGGGAATGCAAATTGGTGCAGCCGCTCTGGAAAGCAGTGTGGAGGTTCCTAAGAAAATTAAAAATAGACCTACCCTATGACCCAGCAAGAGCACTGCTAGGAATTTATCCAAGGGATACAGGAGTACTGATGCATAGGGGCACCTGTACCCCAATGTTTATAGCAGCACTCTCAACAATAGCCAAATTATGGAAAGAGCCTAAATGTCCATCAACTGATGAATGGATAAAGAAATTGTGGTTTATATACACAATGGAATACTACGTGGCAATGAGAAAAAATGAAATATGGCCTTTTGTAGCAACATGGATGGAACTGGAGAGGGTGATGCTAAGTGAAATAAGCCATACAGAGAAAGACAGATACCATATGGTTTCACTCTTATGTGGATCCTGAGAAACATAACAGAAACCCATGGGGGAGGGGAAGGAAAAAAAAAAAAAAAAGAGGTTAGAGTGGGAGAGAGCCAAAGCATAAGAGACTGTTAAAAACTGAGAACAAACTGAGGGTTGATGGGGGGTGGGAGGGAGGGCAGGGTGGGAAGGAGGGCAGGGTGGGTGATGGGTATTGAGGAGGGCACCTTTTGGGATGAGCACTGGGTGTTGTATGGAAACCAATTTGACAGTAAATTTCATATATTAAAAAAAAAATAATAAATAAAAAAAATAAACATTCAGCATAATGTGAATACTCTGCAGGGTGGAAATTCAAGGAACACCCCTTTTTTCATAGGATTAAAATGTGTAGCACATTAGGAATGCCAATTAAAGTTTCTAATTACATTTTTGGAACCAACTGCCAGTGGCATCCATCTTCCTCAGAAGTAACATCTGTGAAGCTGGCAGCACGGGACTAGATTTTTGGACACTATGGGGTAGGCTATCATAAGCTTTATGTTTTTTTCCACCCAAAAAAATCTCCTTGAACTTTTCTCAACCTTTCATTTAATTTTTGAAAACTTCTCATGGTTTTATCTTATCTTGGAGTTTAAAGGCAGAACAACTACATCTTGGTTACATTAGTTTTTTAAAGGGACTTTGGACAAAAACAGAGCAGACAGATATCTCTTCATGACCAATTACATAGTAAAGAAGCATCTTCTGGTCAATGCCAATTGAGCCCCCAGAAAAAGACTTCTTGAAGAAATTTTCTTTGAGTTTATTTATTTTGAGAAAGAGAGAGAGAGAGCGAGCACCTGCACACACAAGTGGGGAGAGAGAAGGAGAGACAGAACCCCAAGTGGGCTCCACACCATCAGCACAGAGCCTGACACGGGGCTCGAACTTAACAAACCCTGTGATCATGACCTGAGCTGAAATCAAGAGTTGGACGCTTAACCCACTGTGCCACCCAGGTGCCCCTCCCCCCACCAAAAAAGGTTTTGTGCAGGCTAGCCACATCAACACACCATCTAGTGAATTGGAGTAACTACAGATAAGCCCAGTCTCTTTTCATGTGACAGGAATTCAAACATTTGATAACACCTGCAATGGTTAATTTTACCCATCAACTTGACTAAGAAATGCCAAAAAAAAAAAAAAAAAAAAAAGGAACTGTCCAGATAGCTGGTAAAAAACTTAATTTCTGGGTAAGTCTGCAAGGCTGTTTCCCCAAAAGATTAGAGATTAGCATTTGAATCAGTAGACTGGATGAAGAAATAAGGTCCCCTTTCAACCAATGTGAGCGGGCAACATCCAATCTGAGGGCCCACATAGAACAAAAAGGCAAAGGAAGAGGTAGAGCTAATTCTCTCTCTCTTTGAACTGGGACATCAGGGTTTGGATATCAGAGCTTCTGGTTCTCAGGTCTTTGGACTGTGAGACTTACACCAGTACCACCCCCCACCCCCGATTAAGTCCCTACCCCTACTTCACCCCATACCTAGTTCTCAGGCCTTACTCAACTGAATTACACCATGAGCTTTCCTGGCTCTCCAGTGTGCATACAGCAGACTTCTCAGCCTCCATAACTTTGTGAGTCAATTCCTGTAATAAATCTCCTCTTTTATGTATCTTTAAATATCCTATTGGTTTTGTTCCTCTGGGGAACCCTGAATAATCCAATATCCAAGCCATAATTTCTATCTCAATTTATCATTCCGGTGTTCCCTCTTCCAAGCGAAACATTCTCAGCTTCTTTAAGCCACTGATTAGATAGTTGATGCAATCTTTCTGATAATATCAGCACCGACTATAAAAACAGAAAACCAACGCTTAGGCTCCCTGATATCATCATCACAGATTCATTGGAATAAAAACAGGGAAGGGGTGCCAGTGGGAGTTAACCTCATCTAGTTCATTGCAACCAACAGACAATCCTTCCTGGAACTAAAGGGTAATCTCCATGGCATTCCTTCCTACATAAAATGTGGAATCCTGGAGTTTAATGAGACATCTAGTGTAAAGACATAAGGTTTAGATACAGACCTCAAACATCCTGTTCAGGAGCAGTGCATTATGTTTGTCTAGTGCCTTCTGCTTTCAAAACACATTCTTATTTTAGAAATTAATAGTGTTTATTCCCTTTATGTAATACGTTTTCAGTTTAACCTGGATATTAATGAAAGTAACATATCATGGGAATCTCAAACACCATGTCAGTAAGGCAGCGGGATCAATAGAATCTCAAAATGCATTCTAATCCTGATCATCACAAGACTGTGAGGTCAGCAGAATAAAAGTTATTACTAACAATACATAGATGAGAAAGCTCGGGTTCATAAAGGTAAAAGAGCTACAAGTTCTCATAACTGGTGAAGAATGGAAACAAATCCTCCCCCAGGATTTCTTTTCGTGTCCAATCCTGACCACACTTCGCTGCCTCTTCACATCGTGGAGGTATAAGAATGTGCATAGGGCTGTGGGGCAAGATGTAAAGGATACCGAGGACGCCCAGAGCTGCAAACATCGCCTCCATTATTTTTGTGAGCCTTAAACTCCAGAATAGGGATTTATTCTTGTGGCGCTTAAAAGCTTTCTAACTTTTTAAGAATAACTTGTGAAAATAAAGGAAAAAAAAAAAAACAAACAAACTAAAAACCTTTAACTTTATACCAGAATACCTTTCAGCAGGAAGATGTTAATAGGAGACACTGAAAGACACTCAAGACAAATTTCACTGTCTCATTTTTTTGTGTCCTGGTCCTAGCGCTTGATCATTCTTTTTTTTTGTCCGTGTCCATTTTATTTCATTTTGTTTTTGACTCTTAACAACTAGTTTAATCTCTCCATCCCTCATATGATTTCTACCTTATTTTTTAAGCAGCCATTTTAGGTCTGTATTGTGATAGTAATAATAATTAAACTGCATTTGTTTTCAAAATCATTTTCCAAAATGTATGAACTTCTTCAGTTAAAAAAAAAAAAAAAAAAAAAAAACCACAGGGAATCTTATTGACATGCTTAAAGGAAAAGGAGAGGTGAGCAGCATTCTCAGAATTTCAAATGATTCCAGAGCACCAACAGAGGAGAAAGTTTATAGACATCCTGTGGCTTTGAGTAAAAAAATTTACTAATGTTGGGACACCTGAGTGGCTCAGTCAGTTAAGCGTCCAACTCTTGGTTGCATCTCAGGCATGACCTCACAGTTCGGTTTGTGAGTTCAAGCCCCACACTACTTGGGAATTCTCTCCTCTTTCTGCCCTTCCCCCGCTTGTGCTTTCTCTCTCCCTCTCTCTCAATAAATAAATAAACATTTAAAAAAATTTACCAGTTTTAAGTTATTTTTATTTCTTGTCTCTACTAGGTTTGATAACTTTGTAAGTAAATCTAGCTGTAAATAATTAATGACCAAGCACTAAATATTGAGAAAGGTTTTACTCAATGCTTAAATAAGACTTCTGGCTGGTTGCTGTACAATCTGTTCAATTTTTACTCAAAGCAAGCCAGTTACCAGACGGCTATTATATTACCTTTATAGTCATTACAAAATCGTTGTTCTTTAAAAATTCAGCATATTATTAAAATATTAAACATGTGTACTTCTTCCTTTTTTTTATTATGAAATGTTCTATCAGAGCAGAAAGGATTAAAATTAGTATGTAGAAATTTTAAAATTAGTAAATATTATAGGCACTCAAATTGTGTTTATTTTATGTAGGAGATAATATTGAAATAATTCTTCAAGTTGTATTCTTTCTCCACATCACACCATGTTCAAGGTTTTGTTTTTTTTTTTCCAGACAAGAAAATTCCAAATAATTTAGGAGCAATACCTGAGAAAGCATTCTACCTAAAAAATGCATAAATGAGTGTCCTGGAATAGTTTAGAAGTTATTTCTTCTATAGAATCTTAAATCTCTGCTAAAAACGCCACAGCAGTAGCAGAAATTCCACTCCGCTTATTGTCTAAAAGAATACTGAAGCAGAGTGGAATCCGTGCAGAACGGAAGAACTGGTTAATATGCCCTCTTATTTCCCATCAGTGGCAACACTCCTAGCAATTACAACCGACAAACAGCCAACAGAAGAAAAAAAGGCAAAGCAGAATGTTTATTATCTTGAGAGGTTCATCAGGGAATGTTTTTGTGGCAGGGGAATGAGCAGTGCCACCAGGCAGGGAAACTTCATTGCTTCCAAAGTGTCTCAGGGACATTGAATACAGTTGTTAAAAGCGGTTCCTATCCCTTAATTCTCACTCTTACAGATAAAGTGACAAGGGTGTGGTTCAGAGTATGCCAGGTGAGATGCGGGTAAACCAATGGTATTTGGAATAAGTGTTCTTACTAGGATTCGGGATTAATCTCCAAAGGAATAGCATCTCTTTATGAAGAACATGAAAATATTACCCTTCTATTCTATGTTTTGAGTAGGAGGCTTTCTCATCTGGCCGGTTTAAGAACAGAGAAGCTGGAAGCTGTTTATTTTTTAGCTCACTTTCTATGGAGCTAGAAGAAATTTTAAACTTACAGGTCTGCTAATGAGACAGACATACCTTTTCCAGTGTTAAGTGGGATAGTATTGAAAACTGAGTAAATCATTAGTAAGCCATTAGAAGGTCTCTGGTGGTCATTGTCATGACCCCTAAATTCAGTCATTATACTACCCAGGTCTTTTTTTTTTTTTTTTTTTTAACGTTTATTTATTTTTGGGACAGAGACAGACAGAGCATGAACGGGGGAGGGGCAGAGAGAAAGGGAGACACAGAATCAGAAGCAGGCTCCAGGCTCCAGGCTCTGAGCCATCAGCCCAGAGCCCGACGCGGGGCTCGAACTCACGGGCTGTGAGATCGTGACCTGAGCTGAAGTCGGGCGCTCAACCGACTGAGCCACCCAGGCGCCCCACTACCCAGGTCTTTAGTGGACAGCAGTGCCCAATAAGGCAACACCTCACTTAGAATTTTTAATCTGAGCTGTGTGCAATTCAGAATGTTTCCTATTTGGGACACCTGAATGGCTCAGTTAGTTAAGTGTCAGACTCTTGATTTTGGCTCAGGTCATGATCTCACAGTTTGTGAGTTTAAGCCCCACGTTGGGCTCTGCACTGACAGTGTGAAGCCTGCTTGGGATTCATTCTCTTTCTCCCTCTCCCTCTCCCCTCTCCCCTCTCCCTCTCCCTCTCTGCCTCTCCCCTGCTCTCTCTCTCTCAAAATAAATTTAGAAAAAACATTTAAAAGATATATTTCCAGGGCACCTGGGTGGCTCAGTTGGTTGAGCATCCGACTTCAGCTCAGGTCACGATCTCGCGGTCCATGAGTTCGAGCCCCGCGTCAGGCTCTGGGCTGATGGCTCAGAACCTGGAGCCTGCTTCCGATTCTGTGTCTCCCTCTCTCTCTGCCCCTCCCCCATTCATGCTCTGTCTCTCTCTGTCTCAAAAATAAATAAATGTTAAAAAAAATTTTTTTAAAGATATATTTCCTACTCATAAAGACTTAAAAGTTTTTGAACTTCAGAATGAAATGTTAATGGGCCACCTGGGTGCTCAATCGGTTAAGTGTCTGACTTCCGGCTCAGGTCCTGATCTCACAGCTTGTGAGTTTGAGCCCCGCATCGGGCTCTGGGCGGACAGCTTCGGATTTTGTGTATCCCTCTCTCTCTCCGCCCTAACCCACTTGTTCTCTGTCTCTCTCTCTGTCTCTCTCAAAAATAAATAAACATTAAAAAAATTAAAAAGAAAAAAAGAATGAAATGTTATGACTGGCTGCCTGGGAGCTACCATTCCCCGTTGAGTGTGCTGTAGAGGTTCTGAAACAGCCCATGAGACCAAAGCTCCTCCATCCCAATTAAGTTCCATCTTGTTTTTTCTCTGACTCTCACTCGCTTCTTTAGGTAATGTTGGTAGGTCCTGTCACAGGTGAGAAAGCAATCAACTGATATTCAACAGAGCAAGAGTTTTCTTTGCATCTATCTCTCCCATCTCTCCTCAATTCTCAATCCTTAGTTACAACTGAAACACATCGCTGACCTTTCAACAATATGAGAACAAAAGAAATGCTCAGTATCCCAAAGTCCTTTACTCAGAAACCCTTCCCTTGGCTGTTTTCCCTATGGGTGTATAACATGAAAAAAATGCCAGCTTGAAATTTTGGCCACTTTCAGCTCTGAAAGCCAATCCGTGAATCACACAAAACACCTAGGAATAGAAAACAGGGCTAAAAGGTAAGCCAAATGAGACAGTGACTTTAGGGTTGAGAGTGTTAATGTAAGATAAGAAAGAGGAATGGGTAGATTAAAGATGGAGGGTCCAGGACTTAGATGGGAAGCCGAAGGAGAAAATATTCTGACACAAGCCTGCTAGAATGCCTTACATCAGCCATTTGCCTCTTAAAAAGTTAACAAGTAACATATGCCAAAGACTAGAGATGGAATTACAGCCTTAATTTATGTATGTTTTCAAAGTACATTGTGTTTAAAGTAATACAAAGCACAGAAACCTGCTGGGAGAAGGCAAGGCTGCAGAGCCATTAGCATCTACCATTTAAAGCTGTTAAAAGGCAGTGCACCAGTCACAGTTGAGAGAGCTGCTGACACACTGCAGTGGAGCTGAGCCAGCTAAAACCCCCGGGGAGCTCAGGAGACTGGAGGGCTACACAGCCATCAAGCCACTGTCTCTGAGACTCTGTGTATTTCCAAAGACAGTTTGTTCTAGACTTCATTCCCAGATCTAATTACCTCCAAGAGCCATTGGTAGCAATTAACACTTAGTAGGCACACAAAACTACCCTTGATTACAATTAGCCCTTACAGATCAATTAAAATGAAATTGCACACATCCCAGTGAAGTTAACAATGGAGCTGCATGAGCCCAGCCACCATTTACCTCCTGATTTTGAGGTAAACCATTTGGAATTCAGAGCCTTCCTGTTCCTTGCAAACTGATAGTTCGCTAAGAGCAATGCCCCCCCAGAGCCATGGTAGAATAGAATGACACATGTTAGACACTGACAGAGAAGATAACCTTGTCAGACATACATTTTATATTCATGGATAAACTTAAGAAATAAGGAATGTGAAGTCTCCAATTGGCATTTGAAATTTTAATTAGCTCTCAATTAACAACTTATGGTAATATTTCCTACTAAAAGGTATAAAGAAGGAGACTCGAAGTGAATGAAAAGAGGAGGTAAAAGTATAAAGCAGCATAGTCCTGTTTGTTTCTTGATGATCTAGACCCGGATTAAATACTAAGATAAAATAAATTAGCCTTAAAACACAAACTGTGGGGAACAGCATTTTACCATCTTCACTTTGCATTACTTCATTTAGCTGGTGGGGCTCTCGGGAAGACTGAATAGATACATGAAGTGCCTTTTACTTAGCACTTGATCATTGCCTATTTTCCTCTTCCTTAATTGCAACTCAATTATTTAAGCTTCACAGTTCCAATGTTTCACCACCCAAAAAAAAAAAAAAAGTCTATGGCCATGTATGATGAAATAATTGGGTGAGTGAGGGCAGAAATTCATTATTTAAAAACATGGTATCTAGGGTGCCTGGGTAGCTCGGTTGGTTAAGCATCCGACTCTTGATTTTGGCTTGGGTCACGATCTCACAGTCATGAGATTGAGCCCCGCTTCAGGGTCGGCTCAGGACATGAAGCCTGCTTAAGATTCTCCCCACCCCCCCTCCCCGCCCCTTTCCTGCACTCTCTCTGTCTCTCTCTCTCTCTCTCAAGAAAAAAAAAAAAAAAAAATATATATATATATATATATATATATATATAAATTTATTAAATCTCAGTGAGCTTATTCTTTGAAGGACAAATAAAATGGCAGCTCCTTTCAAAAAGCAAGCCATAATTTCTAAGAGTATCATATACAATAGTATAACTGTCATATTAAAATAATAGAAATGTTGTACATCTAATTGAAGGGCATTTTTAAACTTGCTAGTAAGAATTGGAGGTATAAGAATTGTAGATTATTCTCTGGATCTTTTATATTTTCTAGATATTTTATTTTCACCTGAAGATTCTCAAGAAGGAAACAATTATAATTTCAAATATAATTATCTATCATGTCAAAAAAATCACAAACCACCAAGTTTATTTTTAGTGGCCTCAAAAGAACTGATATTTAGAGAGGTAGTAGCTTTTTACTCAAAATTCCAAAAAGACTACTGGGATTACGGTTTTCTTTTTTCCCAGCATCCAAGAAGATTGAATATCCCCATCCCCTTACAGTTAGGTGGGTACTTCTGCCTTGGCAAATAAAATGTGAATAGAATTGAAGCCTTTAACAGCTATAATTCTCTGTGTCCCCTTCTCTGTCACAGAAACCAGTGATAATGCACAGGACAGACACCACTTAACTTGCATTTCTGAGTAAAGAAAATATGGAGCAGAGCCCACAGCTGTCCTATGATAGACACGTAGCACAAGCCAACAACAGACCTTTATTGCATTGCACCATCATGAATTTGGGTTTATTTGCTACTACTAACTGAACTGCTTTTGATTGGTACAATTGCTTAACTTTTTTGCTAAAAAAAAAATACCAGTAATTTATTAGAAAACAGAGCTTTTATTTCAAACAGGAATTCAAATAGTGGTTCTGCCACTTTTTAGCTAGGTGACATTGCTAAAATTCTCAACTTCTCTAGACTTCCATCTACTCCTCTATGAAATGAGTATTATGGTAACTACTTCCCAAGGTGGCTGCATGAATTACAGTGAAGAGATACAAAGGACCGGACACAGTTCCTACCATGTCATATTGAGCTATAAAATATGAGGCAGCTTTTACAATAATTATCTCCTTGAGAAGACTATAGCTTCAGCTATTTCAGGTTACTTACAATGACATCAAGTTCTAACTTGAGGCCAGATTTTTTTTTAATGTTTCCACTAATGTAACCCCATGTACACTATGAATGTTATAAAGCTACAGATTTAGGCCAAATTATAATAGCAATTTTTATGAATCCATTTCAGCATCCTGATCTTAGTAATTTTGATAAATGACTCTTTCAAAAACTTGGCTTTAGTAGTGACTAAAAATGGTTCAGAGAGCTGAGTTTAGAGCTGAGTTATTGTACAACAAAGTTCCTGTGGCAAAGCTGGGGAAAATAAAGGCCTTGATATAGTGTTTTAAAGACAGATCTTTTCACTCATGATACAAGTATTTCTTGTCTATTTCTTCAATAACATCAAATCTTGTATCCAAGATTTCCATTCTTAAAGGAAACTAAAAATAAAAAGAGACTAGAAAATAGTGATCTTTTGCAGCGTACGATCTCATTGTTCTTGGAAATTTGTACTCTTGGAGACCACTTGATTCTTAAAAGTAATCAAATTCACAACGGCAATAAGAAATGAAATGTATGAACTTGTGAGTGTGACATATATGATTTACCATAACAACTTCACTTAAATACTTCCTGATGTTTATAATCATTTTATTGACAAATTGATAATAGTATTAAAGAACTACACATAGAATAAATGAACCAAGATTGTTGGGTGATTGGATACATACTACTGTCCAGTGGAGAAAAAGCATAAAAAAAAGATAGGCCCTTTAGGAGCTATAATTCAGAAATAAAAATACATATTCCTTCTAAGGTTAATATGTACAGTTCAGATGATAATTATACTAGGGTTCAGAAGAGATAAAATGATTTAAACCAATTGTTCCTAGGAACTCCGAGTGGTCACTGAGACCTTTAGGAGACCCACAAGGTCAAAAGTATTTTCATAATAATAACCAGATATTACTTAGTTTTACTTCCATTCTGAGTGTATGTTGAATTTCTAGACACTACATAAGGTGTGAGGATAACATCTCTGTGACAGCCAATGGAATGTGCACGTTTGTATTTTTGTATTCTCAATGTTCTCAGTTTTAATTACCAATTGGTAAATATGAATAGATAAACCTGTATAAAGTTCTTTGGGTCCTCAAAAAAAATTAGGTATGTAAAGGGATCAGGAGAACCACTGATTTACGTTAAAGTAACAGTGCTTCTATTTTTTAAGGTTATTAGCGGATTATTACACCACCTGATGAAACTGAAAGAGTGAATGTAGGATAGGTTCTGAGTTGATTATACATAAAATACAGCTAATACATATCTAACCAGATGCAGAGAATGGGGATGGAGAGAACTGTTTCAACACGCTGAATCCTCTCTAATGCTGCCATCTTTCTCTCTGTTTCTGTGGACTCCCTTCCCTTCTTTATATCGAAAAACTTCTGGAATCCTAATGTCATTTAATGTAGGCAATGGTAATTGGGTTTTTGGTCTACTCGACCAAGAAGAAGTTATGTAACTGCCCCCACTTGCTGGAACTCAAATTCAATCCAGAACTCTCCAGGTACTACATTCAAATCAATAACCTTGGCCTGATAAAAATGTATGCTCCTCTTGTTCTAACATCCATAGTGTCCATACTAACACGTATAACCCACATTTTTGCTCATGTGTATATTATCCTTTCATGTTTGAATTTGTAATTAATCACAAAGGACATGATAGGCTATGACCCTAGTAATAGGTGTGGCAATATTGAGAGGTGGTAAAGGAGCAGCATGAAAATAATTGGCTTCCCACTGAAAGTAACTATCTCAAGTGAACTTGCTCTCAAGCAAGGCAGCCCAGCAGTGAAGAGACAAGGGAGGCTCGGATGCAGGAGCACATACATTGAGGTCTCTTACTATTTCACGTGATAGGGAGAACTTAGATCATATATCTGCATCCAGGTTCAAAAGAAGCTGGGAAATAAAATTCTGGCTTGATTTGAATTTAAAATGTGAGTATTTCTCCAAATTTGGATGGTGGATGAGAACTACAAATATGATGAAGGTCTCCACAGAATTCTTTGATTTCTTCAGTATTATGAGGAACGATGTGTGTGATGATAAAGCATATGGCTTTTTGACTTTGATTAATGGCAATGTTGTAGAAATCAAGACATTTCTTCTTAAACTCTACAATTTAGATCTTATTTTCCCAACGTTATTCTAAGGATAAAAAAAAAAAACATACAGAATTTCTGGGCAATGATTTTTTGGATCCGACACCAAAACCACAAGTAACAAAAGCATAAATTAACAAGTGAAATTACATCAAACTAAAAAGCTTCAGCACAGCAAAAGAAACAATCAACAAAATGAAAAGGCAATCTACTGACGATATTCGCAAACCCTTTATAAGTGTTTAATATCCAAAATATACAAGGAATTCATACAAATAACAAAAAAGCCCACAAACAATCCAATTTAAAAATGGGCAGAGGAACTGAACAGAAATTTCTCCAAAGAAAATATCCATGGCCAACAGGTACGTGAAAAAGATGCTCAACAGTACTAGTCATCAGAAAAATGCAAATCAAAACCACAATGAGATATCATCTCACACCTGTTAGAATGGCTATCATCAAGAAGACAACAGATAAGTGTTGGATAGGATATAGAGAAAAGGGAACCCTTGTGTACTGCTGGTGGGAATGAAAATTTGTTCATCCACTATGGAAAACAATATGGAGGTTCCTCAAAACATTAAAAATGAATCTACTATATGATCCAGCAATTCCACTTCTGGGTATTTACACACAATGGCATATTATTCAGGAGTGAGAAAGAAGGAAAATCCTGCCATTTGCCACAAGATGGATGGACCACAAGGCATTATGCTGAAATAAGTCAGACAAAGAGAGACAAATACTGTATGATACCACTTTTATATGGAGTCTAAAAAAAGCAAACTTGTAGAAGCAGAACAGAATGGTGAGTACCAGGGGTTACAGGTACAAGAACTGAGATGTGTGTCAAAGGGTACAAACTTGCAATTAGAAGATGATTAAGTTCCTGATATCTAAGGCATAGCATTGTAACTACTATAATCAACAATACCATATTATATATTTCGAAGTTGCTAAGAGACTAGATCTTAAATGTTCTCACTACAAAAATGAAATGATAATTATGTGGCATGATAGAGGTGTTAGCTGCTGCTACAGTGGGAATCGTACTGCCATATGTAAATGTATCAGACAGGTCATATGCCTTAAAGTTACACAATGTTATATGCCAATTGTATTTCAATAAAAAAAATAGGTAAGAAGTGTTCATACTGAAAGTAGGTAGTTCATTCAGTGTGGAGCAAATAGTAAATGCCAGAGAACTTCATTCTACAATCCATCCTCTTTTCTTCTAGGCTATCTTGGGAAAGAACAAAAATTGCAGCAGAAATTATATTCTGGAAGGGAAGTAAAAAATAAGGACAGTAAAAATGATGGGAAAGGAGCAAAGAAAAGGGCTCATTCAGCTGGAGATACATGAATATACGTTTAGGAATGTGAAGGTCTATTTCATGGTGAATCTGTTCCTACAGGTATGTATTTATGTGCACACACATATGATTTAATGGAAATGATTTTGGAGTGAAGCACTGTTCAGCCCATCTCACTAGGTCATTAAATGTTAAGATGATTTGATAACATTTAAATCATCCAATATATTGATCTCCAGTGGACAAATTATCCCCCACAGTTTCGATTCCAAGACAATTTTGTAGTGTGTTTATAGGGTTTTAATTTTTAAAGACTATTTTTCATAGTTGTCCTAGAGTTGGGATAGTAGTCTTTTGAACACATTTAAATAATCACAGTAAAAGACATAGTCTAAAATAAGAAGCATATATATTTTGCAAAAGCTAATTGAAGAGGGAAATACTATGACAGATGCTATTTTAAATGGATATTTAAGTGGAAGAGAAATCATGCTAAGGAAAAAATCTTACTGCTGCTGTAGTCTACATATTGTTCTCAATACTTTTCTCCCCTCTGTATCCACCCGCTTTGCCATGCTGCTCTCCAGTTTCTCCCACAAGAAGCAGAGGACATTTCCCTGGCCCTGCTGATGTTGGGTTGGGTCATGTGACTTGCTTTGATCATGTAATGTTAGCAGTTACACTAAGATCAAAGACTTGAAATGTGTTTGTGCAGTTGGCTTTGCCTTCTGCTGTTCATTCCTTTCCCTTTAAGAAGAACAGTTTCCAGATAGCTGTCGGTCCAAGGAAAATAAAAGACACGTGGAACAGACCTGGACTTAACGCATAGTTTGGAACCAAGCCCAACAAACCAAGCCTAGATGGGCTGAATGCCAGCCAACTGCAGATGCGTGAGTGAAGAACAAATGGATATTTTTGCATACCACTGAGTTTTATGGTGGTTTGTTATCAGTGACAGTAGCTTCATTATGTTGTTTAATACTGGGACCTCCATCAAAGAACAGAAATGTCTTCGTAAAATCTCCCGGAAATGCTGCCATGGCTCTTATCAACAAACCTACTGACCCATCAGGGCAGATAGTATTATAACCTTTATTTTACAGAGGGAAAACATAGGCTAAAGAAAGTCAAGTGACTCTCCCAAGACTAGTTAGTGGAGGAGTCAGAATTCAAACCCAACTTTTACTCCCAACTCAGTGCTCTCTTCCAAATCCTATTTGTGTTAGATATATGGTGCAAGAACAAATTTCTGCACCAAATCAACATCAGCTGCTGAATCTACACACAGAGCAAAATATTTAGTACAGTCTAATATACTTGGCTGCCTTAAAGAATGCTGAGGTATGCAATGTTCAGTGGTTGACACAACCATTCCAAAATTAACTCAATCGGTATGAATGAGATTATTGAATTTCCCCAAGTTTAGCTTTACTGTTAATGTTTATCATATGACTCGCGAGTGCATACAAGAACTTATTTGGTGGCAGTCCCCTGGGATATGTTTATTACATTTAAAAATATATATTAGAAAGATAATGCTCTGTTTTCATGCTGCAGTAAATTCCTTGTGTCGTTAATCTGTGTGAAAATATTTGAGTTTCTATTAACCTAACTGCAAGACATCAGCCCATATTTGCTATCTGACTAGAAATAAGTCATTGGTTCAGATGGCATTTATATTCCAGAAAGGAGGTGTTTGCTGTTAAGAAGCAGAAAAATGAAAATATTATTCTTTCCAAAACAGTTCTCCGAAGTCGCCTGCATACGCACACAAAAGCCGCTTTGTCTATTTTATTATAATTGCAGTAAGCTCCAAAGCTTTAAAAAGAGATTTTTTGCTCCTGCACTGAAAACTGAGGTGCATTTGTACACTGAAAGGGAAGTGTATTGTATTCTCAATGAGAAAATTATACTCGTGCCATTCACTGTGCATTGAAAATTAGAATAAAATTAGAGGTAGTTTTTGAAGGCATTTAAGGAAAAGTTAATATGATGCTCAAATAATATAGCTGTGCTTTGTGTCAATTGAGTGAATGGCTTACTTTTTTTAACTATAATTTTTAAAAAGTAGAAAAAATCCTACTTAAAATGTCTACAAATTTAATCATAAATTGTTGGAATTGAGCCAAAAAAAAAAAAAAATGATCCTCTATGAGTCAAACTATTGTGGGATATTTGGGCTTGAACGTTTTGGTGATAAGAAAAAAAATGAAAGTTTTGGATAATATAATACATTGTATGTAAATGTGAGTTATTTCCTGTGATTCTTATATTACTATTTCTATAAGTTGTTTTTCATCAGGAATGAATGTGTTTTTAAGACCCCACATATTGCAAAAGTATAATAAAACATTTGTAGAATTGGAAAAATGGAATATTCCATTCTATGTTAATATTCCAAGGAATGCGTTTAAGTAATTAGAAACACAGTAATTTCCATCTGGAATGGTCTTCAGAAATAATCAAATCTACTGACTGAGCCAGCCTGGGGAAAGCCAACAAAGGGGGTCAGATTTGGGCAAGAGTCAGTTCAAGCTAAAGATAAAACCAAAGTGCAGGACCACATTAGAGTCAAACCAGGTGGCCCTGGTTGTCTTTCTGTTCATTTTCAGATGGGTGGGAAGAAAGCAGTAAAGTCCTGCCTACACTGGAAGTTTTGTCCAGTAGCTTAGCTAACCTAAGGGTATCTTGCTCATTTCTGTAGAGCTCTGTAGCTCACAACTCTGGCTGCACATTAAAATCACCTGGAGAGCTTTTGAAAAATATGATACCCAGGCACCACGCTTAGAAGCTGGGATTCAACTGTTCTTACGTAAGGACTAAACAATTGTTAAATCTCCCAGGGTGATTCTAATATGCAGCCAGGGTTGAGAATCACTGATAACTAGTCTAAGCCTGGGAAGAAAACAAAGTAAAGTCAAGTATAGTTTTAGCTCATTTATTAATTCATTTGCTCATACAATAGTAATTATCTTAACACTCAATAAAAAGTAAAGTAGCTCATATCTAATAAGTCTTGGCATATGCTAAGCTCTGTGCTAAGAGCTTCACTTGCCACTAAAGCCTTTCACCAATTCCAAAGTAGTTACTACCCTATGAATGAGAAAACAGAGGCTCCGTTCACCCTGGGAGTGTGTGGCAGTGCTGGGACCCAGATCTGCCAGAACCCAGAACCATCCTCTTAATTACTCCCACTTAGTCTCTGAAATATCAATGGCTTGCAAAAACTCTGTTGAAAAGCCAAATTCAAGAGAGTTTCATGTCGAGACTACACCATGATGAAGGTAATTTAAATTCCTGGTTCTAATGCTGTATACATTTTGTCTTTTTTGCATAATTTCAATTTGACAAATGAGGCTAGTTGGGGGCTTGGGAGTAAGGAGGAAGACAGGGGCTCACTTATATCTCTTCCAGACCTTTTTTTTTTTAGAGAGAGAGAAAGAGAGATCTCAGGAGCAAAGGGGGGGGGGGGAGAGAGAGCAAGAGAGAGTGAGAGAGACTTAAGCAAGTTCCATGCTCAGCATAGAGAGTGATGCACAGCTCAATCCCATGACTCTGGGATCATGACCTGAGCCAAAACCAAAAGTGGGACACTCAACTGACTATGCCACCCAGGCACCGTTTCCAGGCCTCTCTAACAAATGATGCTGTTGGCTTTACAGGTTAAATAAAAAAGCTTAGGTTCTCTTAGGCTCTTGATAGTACTTAAAAAAAGAAAAGGAAAGAAAGGAAAGGAAAGGAAAGGAAAGGAAAGGAAAGGAAAGAAAAGAAAAGAAAAGAAAAGAAAAGAAAAGAAAAGAAAAGTAAAGAAAAGAAAAGTAAAGAAAAGAAAAGAAATGAAAAGAAATAATCAAATCTAATACCTTATTTTACTCTGAAGTAGCCGTGCCAAAGTGATTGAAGTGACTTCACTGCTGCTACTCCATGATGGTAGAATCCACATTGTCTCCATTATCTGATACAGTCTCTAAGCAGTGTACATGCTGGTGTCTATGCACTGTGTGTTTGATAGCTAACAAAAGAAAACACAGGATGAAATTAATTCAATTCTACTTTCAATGCGGATTGATAAGAATAAACCTAAATAGGACCACATGAGATAGGCAAAGAGGAAGCAGATTTCAAGCACCATTTAATTGCCCTATAGTTAGGCAAATAGAATTCCTAACTAGAGATGTCCATGATTAAACTAAATAAAATGAAAGCCACTCTTCAAAAATACTAAGAAGACAGGCAGAAGAATGACACCAAGGAAGGGCCGGAAGAAAGAAAGAAAAAGGAAAGATGAAAAATCTGTTCTAGAAAAATATATACCCTTAGGAAACAAAAGGAAAACATATACAAATTTATTCCTTCTAGGAATGTAAAAGAATCAAAAGAATATGAAATGAGAATAAAAGAATAAAGAGGGGCACCTGGGTGGCTCAGTCGGTTAAGTGTCTGACTTCAGACCAGGTCATGAACTCATGGCTCGGGAGTTCCAGCCCTGTGTCATGTCAGGTTCGGTGCTGACAGCTCAGAGCCTGGAGCCTGCTTCAGATCCATGTCCCTCTCTCGCTCTGCCCCTCCCCTGCTCATGCTCTGTCTCTCTCTCTCCTCTCAAGAATAAATAAACATTAAAAAAAAGAATACAGCAAATTAAAGAAAAAACTTACATCATTAAGAAATAATAAATAAATGAGATGCAGTAAGGAATAGAGTCAGTAAACTGGAAAAATAAATTAAGTTTTTTTAATGAGGAGGAGAAAGAGATGATGTAAAGCATTTTGAAAGTATATGATGGCTATAGAAAACTGATATCATGCTTTAACTCAAACTATCTCAAAGAAACTGTTACTATCAAAATGTTTCACATTATTGAAGCTACAAGTCAGTTCCCAAGCTTCTTGTTCCTTGACTACCAAAATCACCTAGCTCATCTATTCATTCTCTCCATTGAAACATATCCCTTATGTTTCTAGGATACCCTAAGCTTTACCATTCTCTTATTTCCTGGCCTCTGCTTCTCAGTGTCTTTGTTGGTTCTTCCTCAACTCCCCTACGCCTTACTATTGATATGTCTTAGAGCTCAGTCCTTGCTCCTTTACTTTTCCCTATCTATGCTCACTTTCCAGGTGATCCCTGGTTTCATGCCTTTAATTACTATCTTATATTTGATGACTTAGAATTATCATCTTAAACTTTACATGTCTAAAAACCAGGTCCCAATATCCTCTCAAATTGATTCCTCTGAAGACTGTGCCATGCAAGTTAACAGCAACTCTATTCTTGCTGTTACTGAGGCCAAAAACTTGAAGTGACCCTTGATTCATTCCTTTTATCATACACCATATCCAGTCCACCAATTAATCCTGTTGACTACATACTCAAAATATATACAGAAGCTCATCACTTTTCACTACTCCCACTGCTATTACCCTAGTCTAAGCCATTAGTATCTTTCATCTGGATTATGACAATAAATTCCAACTGCTTATCTCCTTGCTGGAGTGACAAATGCAAGTTGATTTTAAAATACAAGTCAGATTATGTCATTCCTACATTTAAAACTCTCGGGTACATTCGCACGTTATTCAGATTAAAAGCCAAAATCCTTATTAGGACTTTTGAATCACTTTGGGAGCTGACCCACCATTCCCTCTGACTTTATCCCCTGCTGCTCTCCCTCTGTCATTCGGCTCCAGCCACACTGGCATCCTTACTAGTTTTTGAATAGGTCAGATATCTTCCTGCCTCAAGATCCTTGTAATTTATTTTGTCCTTGTTTGGAATATTTCCCCCCAACATATTCACGTGTCATACTCACTAACCTCTAGTTCTCCATTCCTTCTTGATCATATGGAACGTTGTATCTCTGAGGGCTCCTGCGGTTTGTTGGGGTCATATGACTAGTTATAGGCAATGAGGTAAGAGTGACAGTGAGATCATTTCTGGGCTAAGCCCTGCAGGATGCTCTTGTCTTTCTTTCCTCCTGTTATGGTGAATATGAAAACACTGTGCTGATTTGGGGAAGCCACAAAGTTGCAGAATTTATAACTGAAGAAAGCACAGGCAGAAAGCCAAGCAAAGCAGAAAGGACACTAGGTTTTAAAACCCAAAAGAATTTAATGTAGGAGATCAAGTGATTGCGAAGCCAATGTGAGTGCTAGAGGAGCAATAGGCAGAAAAGGCCACTGCTAGCTTTGAGGTTCAGAACCACAGTGGTGAAAGAAAGCACCACAGAAGAAAGAAATTGCCGTACTACACTAGAATTGTGAGGAACTAACTCAGAAATCACAGATGCCCTGCAGCAATGGAGGGCTTTTCCTTCAGGGAAACACATAATGGCTTCTGCAAATCCTCACATTTGCCACCAATCTTTGTTATTACATTTAGAAAATGGCTTCTGACTTTTGTCTCCCTCTCAGTTCTTAGGAGAGTATGTCTCCTTGGCAAAATGTGGCAGAATTGAGATCCTTAGAGACAAGAGTGTCTGAGACATGTAGATCCCTCATTTTCGGCCCATCAGAAAAGGAGGCAGATCTACAAAGGGATAAAGTTACCAAGAGAAAAAGTTCTCTACTTTGGTTAATCAGCATCCATATGCTAATCATGTTATCTTTGCATAAAAAATATCAAGAACATGTTTCTGCCTAACATAATGCAATGAACTCTTGCAAAACAAAAATGTGCTTACTTCCTTTCAAAATGAAGACCTAAGTCCTGTCTTCTTTGTGATGATTGTTTCTTCGAATTTAGTTACAACTCACATTTATAAAACTACAATTTAATCTGTATATTAAATCAATAAAAACACTATTCTAATGGCAGGAAGAGAACACCAACTACTAACTTCCTCCTTTCTGAAACTGAAAGTGGTCAGGAGGTCATAAATGATATTTATTTTATCTTCTGTCTTCTACCATATGTTTTGGGCGTCTTTACTTTTCATCCATTATCTCAGCTGGTCATGATTCTCACTTAGTAGACTAAATCAAATCTTCATTCCTAAAGTACTGGAGACTGTAGTGGACCTGTCCATATTTGATTGCTGAGCTGAGAATAGGTAATTCTTCAGGTGTGGAACTAGTATCCTTAGAAAGGCCTGCTTGCAGTATTTGTCATCTAGTGCCTGGAAACTTGGACTTGGGGAAAGGTTCCAATCATTTCCTGATAAGAATGGCTCACAGTACCCAAACTGTTTGTACAAACAATGTTGTTTATGCTGAATACTTGCTTTTTTGTGGAAATCTATAATTTTGCTACATGTCTAGAAGGTGCATAAGCAATAAGCCCCCACTAAAAACTCTGGCACCGAGTCTCTGTTGAGCTCTGGTAGATAATATTTCACATGTTGTTACAACTCATTGCTGGAGAAATTAAGTGCATCCTGACTGACTCTACTGGGACAATATTCTTATAAGCTTGTGCCTGGTTTCCCCTGGACTTCATTCTATGTGTCTTTTCTCTTTGTTGATTTTTCTCTGTATCCTTTTGCTGTAATAAATCACATCAGTGAGCACGACTGTATGCTGTACTCATGTGTGTTCTCCTAGTGAGTCACTGAACCTGATCATTGTCTTGGGGTCCCTACGATGTTGCCGTACCTTTCATTATTTTTGAAAAATATATTTAAAGCTTATTGTCCAATAATAGTATCTTACATAGTCCCTTTAAATGGAAATTAGCTTTGTGAAAATTCTCTTAGCACTCATTATGTTTAATTTTTTTACCTGAGAAAATCAAATGCTAAGTGTTTAACTCAATGACGTTTACAAAACAGACCTATCTCAGTTAACAATGCAGTTATGTCTCAATAAATCCATTGTAAGTCAAAAATGCATTTTATACACCTAACCCACTGAAATTCATAGCTTAGCCTAGCCTACCTGAAATGTGCTCAGAACACTTACATTAACCTATAGTTGGGTGAAATCACCTAACACAAAGCCTATTTTGTAATAAAGTGTCTAATATCTCGTGTAATGTATTAAAAACTACTGAAAGGGAAAAAGAAGAATGGTTGTGTAGGTACAGAATGATTGTTAAGTATTAGTAGTTATTTATCCTTGTGATCCTGTGGCTGGCTGGGAGCTCAGGCTGGCTGTCACTGCCCAGCATCAGGAGAGAGTGTCCTACTGTATACCCTACCTCAAGAAAACATCCAAATTCAAAATTCAAAATATGGTTTCGACTGAATGCATATCACTCTTGCACCATCATAACGCTGAAAAAATCTAAGTTGAACCGTTGTAAATCAGGTACCATCTGTATATATGTAACTCACCCATCTCAAGATAACATATGTTTCTAATACCCCTAAAGATAAACCCTATTTTAACACCACAAATCAGCTGTTTATGTTCTTAAAAGGCATGCATGATAGAGAATGTACCTTTCTGTTTCCGGCTTCTCATTATATCTGTGAAATTCATTGATATAATCCTATGTAGCACTAGTTTTTAAATTTCTGTCAAGAGATCTTAAGAAATTCTCCTTAGGTCACATATGTAGTTTGAGAATAGGCAGAGCAACAGACATAGATGCATGGGATGCTAGAATCACCCACACGAGCCACCCTCTTGTACCTTTAGGAGATGCTGGGGCCAATTTAAGATGCATTTGATCTTGGGCTCCTATATATGCCCAGCTTTATGACATGATAAGCAAGATAATACTCATTGATAACAGACTTCTTGGAACTCCCAGAGCTCAGGAGTAAACCTAAATCTGTTTCACAAACATAAGAATTATTACTTGAGTAAGGCATGGACTTTTGCCAAACTCAAAGGATGTGTGTTTTGATTCCACTTTTGGGATCTACAAAAGACAATAGACAGCATTTCCAAGAATAATTTCCAAAAATTTCAATTATCATTGGATCTTCTGGGTCAGAAAATTCATACGCAGAACAGGTCACATGTATCCAGGACCAGCTTCAAAGGTTTTTTTCTTGCTCTGGAATACTCTCAAAGCTGGATTAAATACTGAATGGATTGTAGCACACTCAAATATGCTATATATTGATTCTAATATTGAAAAAGTCCCACCAACATTTTAGTGTTGGGAATATAATATGCAAAATAGCTTGCACTTGGAGGTAATATTACAACATAAGCCTTGGTATTAAATCTCTAGAAATTTCTGAGGTAGTGGCACAAGAGTTTTCTTGAGGCTTAATATTCTCCACCCTCTAGCACACATGTCTTACACAAGCACATAGGAAACCTGTCCATAATTTTTAAACAGGAAAATAACACCAATATAATAGACTGCACACGTGTTCTCAATATATGTGGAATAGCAGGTTGGTTAACGTTGCTGGGTACTAGATGAAGACAAACAATCAGAGGTAAGATGATGAAATTGCGCTGCTGTCCTGCTAAATGAAAGCAAATTGCTTCTGGTGGTCTTTGCTAATCAATAAAGAGAAAACAGTTTTCGCCAGATCAATAGCTGCATACCAGGAACTAGAGCCTGCGTTGATTCAATCCAACTATAGGAACAATGTCTGAAATAGTGGCACGATTTAAACCAAAACGCAATTATGTTTATGATAAGACATTTTCATTCTCCAAGAATGCATTCGACTTCAGTACTGACCAAAAAGAATCATCATACACATAGCTTTCAAGTCTTTGAAGGTGAAATCAATCTGTGATATTTCCAGGGATGCACTGTTTTTTTCTTTTTAAAAATTATTATCTACCTAACTACAATGCTCAAAAGTATACTTCTTGATAAATTTCTAAGGCCAAACTCCTCAATCAGCTGCCAGATGAACAGAATAGTACTAGTACTTCCAAAACCTACTTTGTACTCCCTTCTAGTTACTACCAGTCGCATTGGTAACCACTATCCTCACCTCTAAAAATACAGATTAGTTTTCCTTATTTACATAATTTATATAAAAGGAATAATACAGTGTGTATGCTTATGTATCTTGCTTCTTTTGCTCAATATTGTATTTGTGAGATTGATCCACACTGCTGTGTGGAGTCGTACATCTTTCATTTCCATTAGTGTAGTATTCCATTTTGTAACTACATTACACCTTATTTAATCAAGCTACTATTAATGCATGTTTGGGCTAATTCCTGTTTTGGCTAATTCAAATAGCATTGCTAGTCACATTCTGATACAGGTCTTTGGAGACTATCAGTATACATTTCTGTTGAGTATACACCTAGAAATGGAATTTCTGGCTCATAGGGCATGTATATGTTCAAACTTATTAGACACTGTTAAACATTTTTTCCCAAAGTGGCTGTGCTAACTTTTACTATCACCAGCAGTGTATGGAATTTCTGTTCCATATCCTCACCAACACTTATTTTCTGTCAACTTAATTTATATTCCTTCTGGTGTTTGTACCATATTTCAATAAAAAGTTCACTTAAAAATCTCATTTTAAAAAATTAAGAAGAGATCACTTATTATTAAGAAGAGATCACTAAATTATTTAGTGATAATGGTATTCCACCAACTTGTTCAGATCAGTGAACATGATGGCCCCTCAAGACAGTCATATTCTAGGAAAATTTTCTACCATCAGAAATAAACTTTTCTGTAAAGAACCAGATAGCAAATATTCTGGGTTTTGTAGGCCAGATAGTCTTTCACAACTACTCAACTCTGCCACCATAGCATGATAGCAGCTAGGGACAACATGTAAATAAATGGATGTGGCTATGTTCCAATAGAACTTTATTTACAAAAACAGGTGGTAGGCCATGATGTGCTGACCCCTACTCTAATTTAAAGTAGTATTCTGAAAAGGATTTGAGAAGTTCACTGAGATTAAAAATAACTGTGCAGTTACTTCGGCATATTTTCAACATTGGGAATAATAATAATTATGTAGGTGTCTCCTACCATTATTTTCGTAGATATGAAATCTTCAAAAGTAACTGTTAATTTCCATACGATAGAATGTAAAAGGGTATGTCTAAGGAACATATTGAAAACCTACTTTTCTTCCTACTTCTTAATTTTTGTAACTTTTAAAGGCAATTTGTACTTTCAGGTGATATCTGAAGGCACTTACACTTGGAAGCTGAGAGATTCTTCTATATATGCTAAGTCATAATTTGCTTTTGATGGGTTTTGTGTTTTCCACATGGATCCAAGTTATTGCACTAGAGAGTTACTGAAGCTCCAACAGGATCAAAGATTTAATAAATCATTATTAATTTTTATGCAGGTAGAAACCAGTATAGTGATACAGGTGAATGAGAGGCTACGTAAAAAGTTTTTAAGGTAGAAAAGAAATAATTCTGAAGAAGAGGTGAAGACTTCTTCTTTTGACACTACCAACAACGAAATCAAGAAAAAACAAACAAGTTGAGAGAATCAGTGGGGCCAAAATAAATGTGTGTTCTCATGATGTTTCATGCCATTTGTCACCATTCTGCATGGTAGAATGCTTCATAGAGCTGTCTGATACCCAAGTTCAATATTTCAATATGTAACGCAATGTGATTCTCAAGCAGAAAAAAAATAGGTTAATCACCACTTCTGTAGCACTTAGTTGGAATAAAATACTCTGCCTTCCCCTATGAAGCAAGAAGAGTTCACACATAATGATAGAAGAGGCATAATACAGACACAGTAACTCACAACTGTTATGGAAAAAGGCTAGGAACAATGAACAATGTGAAAACAATATGCAGAAAACCTCACACTGATAATACATATAAATTCACACTAATAATTACCGTAACAGATTTGATCATTTTGCTCCCACAAATATAATTTGTGTATTATCTGTGTCAAATTTTAATTTCTCCCAGGATATCTGTAAAATGATGTATAATTTTTCAAATAAGTGCTTTAACTATTTTTCTGGCCTGAAATATACATGTATTTTCATTCTGAAGAGAAAATATTGAGATAAGACTTCAGAGAGATCTGCCAATGTCACCAAAAACTCCTACCAGGTGATTTCTTTTAATACTGACTTCTGGTTTCTGAAGGAGAGAGGTAGCCGGGTGTGAGGGGTAATTGTTTCTTGTTACACACTTTTATCCATTTATTTGCTTCATTCTACCATCACTAGTTTGAAATGAAAATACAGAACCTCTCAAGAGATATAAAAGCATTTACCATTGAAGATATACAGATCCTAGAAAAAGTAGTTACTCTGAAAAGATTAGAAAGGATGGAAAGTGGCAAGAGATATTTTTACCATTTACTTCAAAGCCTACATAAGCAGATTGTACCTGGAGGCAGAAAGAGCATCCTTGGAGCAGTGGTACAATTTGAGAGGCATCACAAGGCCAAGGACATTTCTCTCACTGGCCTTACTGTTCTATTTATTCCTTCCAATAAAATGCTTTCTTAGATTAGAAACACTGGAGAATCAGGATAGATTAAAATTATAGCAGATATTAGACAATATATAGTACAATTAATTCCCCTCCAAACACTGAAAGTTATTGAGATGAAGATCATTTTGAACTTGATCAAGAGAAATTTCTTAAACTTTCCAATTATGTGCATGCAAACTGTACTTTTGATGAAAACTGCAAGTATTTGCTTTTCTAATTTCCACTAACATTATAACTTATAATGACTGACCACTCCCTATGTGTTAGACATTTTACTCAGCACTTCACCTGTATTTTATTTGATTCTTCCAATCACTTAATGAAGTTGTGGAAACTGAAGGTTGGGGGGTTATAGGACTTTTACAAATTTCACACAACTATGGAATCTCATAGCCAAGATCTGAATCCAGGTTTGCTTGTTGTCTGAACTTGGGCATCACTAAGTATGCTGTACATCTCTATCTACATAAAAACCTTTTAAGTAACTAAAACCAAATAATGGAATTTTGTGATTTTTCCTGAAGTATTCTGTTTTGTTTTTTCTTTCTTCCTAACAATTTACCTGGTTTTCATAACATCCTTCATTCCATTTGTGGAAAATCTCTAACTGTAGAAATTGTAACCAAACACTATAATCCGGATGTGTTATAATTGATTCAGAATATAGCAAATCATGCCCTCCCTCTGGCACTTCATTTCTAATCAAATTGGACAGGAGTCTTGTTACTTTAGAACAATTTAGGCTATGGTCTTTAGCCATGGCAACATTTTCTTGTAGGAGTATGTGTGTGTCAGAACCAAGAATAGGACTTAACTTTTTCCCAATTACTTTTCACATTATTATGCACATCAAACAATTTTGACCTGCTAAATATTTCAAGATAACAACTCAGCTGCATGTAACATATGTCACATTATCTAGTAATCTGCAAATTTTATGAGAAAGTCACTTGAGGTTTCATCCTATCATTGACTCAAATGTTAAATATAAATTACTAAGGAACTACGTTATCAATTTGTATCCATATTTATTTGAGAGCAGGTGTTTTAACTGTCTTTTGAGGATAGAAAAGCATGCATAGTTTGCCCTGATGAATGTGGATAAGCCAAGTACAGTTGGAAAGCTGAGCTGGAGTTCAGGAGGGAAGATAAGATGCTGATTGAGGAATGTATACAAAGGTAATAGCTGGGTTACAGAATGGTAAAGGAAGCGAGTATAAAATGAGAGGTAAATGTTACTAGAATATGATAGAAATCTGGGTAATCGGAAGTAAAAAGAGAGGTTTAAAGGAAAGAAATTGGAGACCCAAAGACAACAACATTAACACTTTCCACTGTTAAACAGATGCCATAAATATGGCAGAAGAACAAAATAAATAGGAATAAACAATAGTTTATGGGGCATCCGTAGGCAAGTCACCAAACTACGCTTTGATGATCTCAACGTTAATTCTCTAAATATAAATAGCATACAGTGCATAATACTGTATATGTCATAAAAGTAAACATTCAGGACGATGTTTAGCTGCTAGGGCAGGAATGTGTAATAATCCTACTCAATTGAAAGGGGTCTACACCATCCAAGCCTAGTAGATAGGAGAAAAAGCTTGAGGACTATTAAAGATTATCTCCTAAAACTGAAGGGGTAGTAACTTACTTGTGCATATCTGTGTAGGAACTTCATGTTCTGTGACATTTAAAACCCAGACCATTTTTCTCTTGAAGAAAAATATGACACCATAATTTTGGTGTATATCTTCTAAATGTGAACTTTTGGAATGAGTCTCAGATCCCGGCTCATGGCCACTAGATTTCACAGTGGGGAAGATCATGCTGACTGATAAAAAGCATTTTTAGTAGGATGTTGCGAACAGAAAACAGATTGCAGAGAGCCACAGAGTGGGTGATGGAGGAGAAGAATGAGGAAACAGAGATAGTGAATCAAGAGTACTCAGAGAAGGGACACTGAAGGGAAATTGAAAATGGTGTGATAGCCTGAAGAGAAAACTTTGGTTGTTTGTTTTTCTTTGATTTCTATTTTGTTTTTGTCTTTCTTAATAGTGGGCAGTATGGAGATGAGCATATTTGCAGATTCAAGTGAAGTAGTCAGTACTGAAGAGGAGAATATTAAAGAGAGGAAATTATAGGTTGAAGAACATTCTAGAGATTAGAGGAATGATAACAAGAAAACTACAGAGAAGTAGTAGTTTAGTCTCCCAGATATCTCTAATGTTATGATGACATAATCCAAGGTCACGATGAGGTCTTTTCAGCACAGAATCTAATATTTACTTGGTTTTTCTCAGAAAGGTATCATTTATCAAGGAAATTTTACCAATTTATGCCAGTGTAATCCCTGCAGAACTGAGGCTTTGTCCTTATTTCCCCCTCTACAAAGTTTCTCTATCCATGTCAGGTTGGAACGTATTTTCTAGCTCAATCAAGGATTTACTGCAGTGTGTATGTCCTTAGGGAAATTGGTGGATGTTTGCCATTTCGTGTGAGGACTTGTCTCTATGACCTTGTCTTCCCAGAATCAGAGGCAGGGTCTCGAACTACATCCTTTAAGGTATAAAATAAGAAGTTATCTAGCTTTACTAAAGGCTATTCCTGGTAAACTAATACTAATTGTATCTGGGTTTTATGTACAGTGTACCTTTAATCACTGTTTCAATGGTATGGACTCGTGATGAAAACAGCAGCATGGTAAATTATTCATATACAGCCACATCTCATAGAAGAGACAAATATTATATTGTCCTGAGTGAAAGGTGTTGACCTAGGAACACACTGAATGTGGGCAAAGTGGGCAGAGAGGTAGAAAAAAATACACCCCATAAAGACAACTAAAATTTTCATGGTTACCCTTACTGACTCTATATGCAGCAGTCTAGAAATGCATTTATTCATGTTTAAATCAGAGGTGATCAAGTTTAAGACTGCCTAATGGACATTCTGTAATTCTCTGAAAGGAGATATGTATTTGTGCAAAGTTTGTGTGCAGAGAAGAATCCATAATTGTATATTCTTACCATTTGCACATTGAGCATATTTCCACTCTTTTACATAAACTCTAATCTGATCATATATATATATATATATATATATATATATATATATATATATATATATATATTTGTACACTGATACCTGCTGTTTACTGTCTTCTACTTTTAAAAATTGTCATCATTTTGTTTCCCTAGGTAGGGGGTGAAAACCTTTTTTTTTTTTTTTTTAATTTCCTTTGAGGTAGTAGAAATAGGCACATTTATTTTCTCTCTATATAGGACAAGAGATAAAACAGCTGTTATCCTTCCGCTCTTCATTTGTCACATGACGACACAACATTTACCCATTTCACAATGCACTCTACTTATCCAATTTTTAAACTTCTCTTCCCATATTTTTTCCTATATTTATTTATTCACTCATCCATTCATTCAACAAATATTTATTGCTTTCTTAATGGAAGATGAAACATGGTCTCCACCCATAGTTTGGTGAGATATGGGTAGAAAAACAGGTGAAAAATATCCCAAACAATAAAATCTAGGGCAGATGATAAATTCTACAGATAAAGAAAAAACTATGTTATGGACTTCAAAATAACAAAGGATTATACTGGAGAGGATCATTTTACAGGTATAAAAGTACATCAAGGAAAGTTTAAGCAAGATTCATGAAAGAAACTGAATTTGGACTGAAACTGAGGAATGAAGGGTGGGTGTAGGAGGGTAATGGGGAAAGAAGGCACATGATACATTTTGCTACATTATGTCCTAAATTCAAAGAATGTACATAATAATTTGTGGAATTAAACTGATCTGGAGGTCTGGATTACTGGTAAAACAGTGGTATTATTAGCAGGTTTTTTTAAAAAAAAGCAGAAGAGAAGATTTATGGGGAAAAAAGACCTTACATTTATTTTTGGATATGTTGTGTTTAAGTTTTGGGAAGGATGATCAGGTGAAGACAATCTCAGAAAAGGACCAGAATTGGACAGATTTGTTAAAACTGAAAATACAAAAAAGTGAATGACATGTATTATGCATAACAAGTGCACATTTCTGGAATGAATTTTGTTTATCTTCTTATTTTCCAAATGAAGAAATTGAGGCAAAGAGATAAGCCATTTAGTGGGTAAATGGTTACAGACAGGAGAAAAACACAAGTTCAGAATTCTCTTCATGAAACTATTACAAGTTTCTGAAGTTTTAACAGTCAGGATTTGATCAAAAGAGCAGAATCACTGTGAGTATTAGAATTAGAGATCTTTATAGAACTTAGGCTTTATACAGTTGTGAGAGCTGCTTAGGCAATTGAGCGTAATGCCATTGCCTCTTCATCTCGTGTTTTCCTAAGGCCAGCAGGGCTGGAATTTGGGAAGGATATGTAAATTTATGTAAGGGGAAGGAAGGAAAAGTTGGAATCTGTGAGGACAAACAGGAACCTCCAAAGATAAACTGGTACCCATGCCTATTTCTCACAGCCTCCAATCATGATGATGCAAGTGGTATGGATGATAAGCTGGCCCTCTTCCCTCCACAACTGGTCATGAACCTGGCCCAGAATTTAGAGGAGCTAAAGGAAGAGATCCAACAGGAACTGGAAGCTGCTAAAACAACCATTGCCCCACACGAACAAGGTGAACCAACTGATTATCAACAATGTGCATGAGCTTCAACAGTATCTGGCTCTGTCCTGACCTACAGAGCATAAAGACATAGCTGCTCCTTCACTTCCACTTTCTAAACTCTGAGTTAATTCCTTTTGTGGTTTATTGGGAAGCATAGAGAAAGGGGATTCGGGGAAATGTAGCTCTAATTTAGCTAAACTGACATAATACAAAGCCACCAGTCTATCCCTTGGCAATCTAGCACCATACTTGAATCATCTTAAACCATGTCCTTTGAATTGCACCTAAAACTTCCAAATAAATACAATAGCAAAATTGTGTTTGTACTTAATATGATGCAAATATGCCTAATACAACCAAAAGTGTGCTGGCTCTATCCCCAAAACAGTGTATTAACTCCCTTTATCCATCTTTGGATAACACAAATTCTTCTTCTAGCTGAGTCACTCTCCTCTTTTGGTATCCCTACAGTTTAAATAATGAGATGTAACATTAGCTACTAAGAATACATTCCATGTTAATACTGGGATGTGGTAGAGGAAGATAACTGATTCACATTACACATATATATATTCACCTAAAATAAGGAATACTTACAACTATTGCAGATTCTGGTTTTTGCAACTGATTGTGTGGTTAAGCCAATACTTAGAATTTTCTTCACCGATTCGATGTTTTCTTTGCCTTCGGTAAGCACTTCCATTGGGCGTAAGTCCTTGCCAGGTAGGGTGCCCCTAATCTTCATTTCCTAAAGGTTTGGGTCATTAGGAGTACTGCCTATAGTGGGTCAGGAGGTTGGGAAAGGACCACTAGGAAAATTTTCATTTGTTTGCAGCCAGATGTTGGCAGGGGTAGTAGTAGTGAGCTGCAGGGGCTGGTCATAAACAGGGTCTACTTATAGGGATAGCAGTTGATGCTGCATTTCAAGGGGCTATCAACCCCACTGACTATCCATGACCTTCCTAGAGAGCAGTCTCAGTAGGGGTGGGAGGTAATATTTTTACATGGTGATTGGCATCCACCAGAGTGAACATTCTAATAGAACCAGAAAGAAGCAGTATGGTCTTTGATGACCTGGCTTGGGAAGCTGCATGAATCATTGATTCCACTGTTGGTCAAAGCAATCACCAGACTGACCTATTTCAAGGAGAGGGTATATCAACCCTAACTTCTGATGGAAGAATATTGAAGAACCAGGGACCACATTTTATGAAACTATGATAATGGTTTGTGATTCCCTTCATATACTCTACATTTCTGTTTACTTAGACCACACACAGTTTTCCAATTACCTTGTACTTTTTAAAGTATGAACAGAGGTGTTTATATTGTTTTCTCCTCCAAGAACATCCTAAGTTTGTATCTCTATCAAGATTCTGCTATTTTTTGATTCAGCTTTAATTCTAATTCACGTATTTCTTCATTCACTCATTCAACAAATCTTTATTAAGGTTACTGAGATCCCAGAAAAATCATATCCAAATACCTTTTTCTAGAGGTGAATTTTCCCTTTCTTGAGCCATCAACTTATTTATTAACCTCTATTTATTACCCTTATCTATTGTCTCCAATTATAACAATACTTATGTTGTTTTCCTTGCACCCCAATTGTTATGATTTTTTTTAATACAGTGAATATATGTTGTATTTCCACTCCTATATTTATGGTAGTTTATAAAACATATTTTGTTCGATAAAATAGCTGGATGGCTGAATGGCTGGCTCGTTTGTACAGATCGATCAATAGATGGGCAGACTCATAGGTGGATGAACTAATAAAGAATATAAATGACTTCATTGTCAGTTATCATCGTAGAAATTAAGATCTCCTTTTAACACTCTGATTATGTAAAAATAAAGTTCAAAAGTAGCTTTGCTTTTTCTAATGTAGTATAAAGTAACACTTAGATGAAATATATTTACCAACAATATAGAGGTTACCTGCTTCAATGACTCCCTTCCTATAACTCTCATCTCTTTCAGGGACATGGGTCAGAAAGACTAGGCTAAAAGATGAAATGAGAAATCTGAGGAAGTTGAAAGTCTATTATGGAAAATAAGTTGAAAAGTGAGTTAAGCTAAGCTAGTTGACTATAGTACCTAGATAAGGAATTTTTTTATCACTTTTTTTTTTTTGTTGGCTAAATCAATATATACTAGGCGAATGCACATTTTGTGCTTGGTACTAAAAATGCTCTCGGGGCACCTGGGCGGCTTGGTTGGTTAAGCGTCCAACTTCGGCTCAGGTCATGATCTCACAGTCTGTGAGTTTGAGCCCTGCGTCGGGCTCTGTGCTAACAGCTCAGAGCCTGGAGTCTGTTTCAGATTCTGTGTCTCCCTCTCTCGCTGCCCCTCCCCTGTTCATTCTCTGTCTCTCTCTGTCTCAAAAATAAATAAACATTTAAAAAAATTAAAAAATAAATAAATAAAAGTGCTCTCAAAGTTAATGCATACCTATATCTGGACAGGTATACACGTGTATGTTTTGTGAATGCTGTTTATCTTAGGATCTGCTAATGATGTCTATAAAAATTCAGGTAACTTAATAAATAATATATATCTTAGAATTAATTTTAAGTATCAGCTAGAATGAATCAGCTCAGGTTAACATGAAAAACAAAACTTTATTCTGCACAACCAAACTTTAAAGCTTAGAGTAAATAAGCCAAAAAAAACAAAACAAAACAAAACAAAACCTTGAAAAGATATGTCCTATTAGTTCAAGACAATGTTATTAACAGCAAATATCTTTAAGCTCCAACAAAATGACCATGTATCATTGTATCACCATTACTGTATTATCATTTCAGGCCCTAGAACATCTCTGCGTGATCACTGAAGGCATCGAATGAACACTTAGAACCAAGGTTCAGTGAATCCTTTCATACATAAATGAATGCAGAAATATATGTGTGTTTGGAAAACATATTTCCTTATGGAGGCAAGCTTGTTTTGTGAAATGTTTGTGTTGTTACTTTCCTTAGAAATGCTTCCTTCAAAGATGAGGTAAAGTCTGTGTCATGAACAATTAGTGATTCCAAATGAGTCAAATTCAAATTAATAATGACTTTGTATTCATCACTACACTTGTGTGTGTGATGAACCATATTGTCTGATTCAGAATTCTACTAAAGAGCCATGCCAGGCCCCTGTTGTTCTGGCTGTTCCTAGGAGAGCTCCATACACATGGTAGTATTTAATTCCTCTTGATGATGATTATGACATGTGGTCAGACAATGAAGTTAGGTGACCTTGGACACACATGCCATTTAATTTCCTAGAGTAACACATCTTAGACATGACTTAAAACCCCAACCTGGGGCTCAAGGAAGAAGTGAGAATTTGAGTGATCTAGTTGAGCTTGCAGAAGACTGTATGCTGTTTTAAACTATCACACCTAATTTAATGCAATTAAGCATGACTGACACTTTCTTTTCAGGAAGGAATTAGAAGCAAACTGGCAATGAGAAAGAATAACTTCCCTTACCCGGAACAGACAGCTCTCCCCAGGGTGAGGGTGAGCTCACTAACAAGGGCAGGATGTCGACATTGACGGAGAAGCACTCTTATTGTCAGCTGCTGCCATTTACATTATTATCCTAAGCACAATACTGTCCCTCACTCAGTATAGAGTGCAAAAGATTGTTCTTTGGAGGGAATTCTTTAATTTGATGAGAGTTGTTGCAGCCATATTTCAAACTGACATGCAAAATGTCAATCAGTTACTTTCAGGTAATGAAATTGATCTACTGTATTTCTGTGCAGCACACGGAATAGCTTAAAGCTCGGTAAACATTTTCTTTTCACTTTTTTTCTGACATGGCCCAAATTAAATAGTGATTTATTGTCAGCACATTACAAGGAAGCTTATAAACTTAAAGTATATTCTTTCCACATTGGCCTCCTCTTACCCACCTAATGGAAACCTCAAAAAGTCTAGTTTTATAACATTGTAGTTACTGTACCATACCCCTTTGCTGATTTTAATAAGCACATTTTATGCTTCTGTATATACCTATTTTGTATTATCTTTACACTTTTAAAAGTAAAAGCTAATGGCTATTGAAACTTCTCAAATCAGGCAGGTCGATGGAAAATCAAATATTCTGACAAAATTATTACTAGATAGTCAATGCCTTACAGAAAGAGCCATCCTGGAGCTTATTTTTACTGTTGCTTTGAAAGAGTTCCTTCTCCCCACCCTTTCTGTTGTCCTTGTATCTTCCTTCCACAAGTCTCCCTGGGTGTGTCTGATACACTGACAGGCGAGCTGAGCAGCCCTCAAAAGGGTTGCTATGGGAATGGATGGCTTGAAAGTGCCTACTTAATAGTCTCAGTCTCAGAAATAGTATTGAGTTTTCAGACAAAATGGTAAAAGTCCAGCCCTGCATAGAAAATGAGGGTATCCTCAAGACATTGTCCTTTGCTTTTGCATTCCTAATGAACATAATTCTGGCTTTATAAATACTTTGTAAACATTTGCTTCACTTCCTACAAGTAGTAAACTCAGCTCTCTGAACTCATCTCAGATAAAGGATTTAAATAAAGATCTTATAGCAAGGCACTTTGATTATGGAAGATGATTACTATTTGGACAAAAGGAACAAATTATTCACTGCAGTGTATTTTCATGAGAGAACACTCATTATAATTAGTTGCTGAGGGAAATTTGAGTGACAGGATGCTCCCTCCTATGGAAACTATACTTTGTTAAGTCCACAGAGCAATGTTGTTAGGCTTGATTTCCTGGTTATCAGAGAGATCTAAATAGTCACTACATAAATCAATCTGTCACAGGCTGAGTTCCCTGGGAGAAGAGATGGAGATTAGTGGGATTAATGTGCAACAGTCTAGTGGACAATACTCTCAGTATAAGCACCTGTGGGGGAACAAAGAAAGCTGAACTGGGCAGATGGGATAGTTGAATTTTGGTAAAGTTGCAATCAAAACCCTGCCAATCATATTGAGAAATCTGGAGCTGGGATGGCCCTTTAGATTTGCCCCAGTTTGGAGCAAAGAGACTAGACATTCCTATCTCTGCATCAACCAGTCATTACATGTGCAATGGCCTCTTGAAATGCCCATGGGTCATGTCCCATGACTTTTCATAATCCAATAACCTTTGGGTCATAATTCAAGAACCTTTGGGTTATTCAACTCTTTTCATTCAGAGAGAAAGTCAGCTAAGAGAAGTTGGTCATCAACACTCCCAGCAGTTGGGAAATGTGTACCATGGTTCTGGAGGGGAGATCTGTGCAAGAATGACAACATCCACTACTTCAACAAAACTGAGTACACATATCCTTGGCACAGCAATCCTACTTGGGAAAATCTATTACAAAAAAAAAAAATAGAGGGAGTAATATGTAAAGAATTATACATAAAAATATATCAACAGTTTTCTAGTGGAAATTTTATAAAGAAATATTAATGTGCTTAAGTAGGTGAATCAAATGCATTACAGTATACACACACTGTGAACAATTATAAAGCTATTGAAGAGAAGTTTGATCTATACACACTACTCTGGAAGGACCTTCACAATATATTGCGTATACTATGTAAACGAAAAAAAAAGCTGCAAAAATATGTTTGGCACAAATGTATTTGCATTACCTTTTTTGTAAAAAGCAAGCAAGATTTAAAGTCTGCATTATTCAAGTGGCCATATATGCTTGTATGTTCATGGAGAATAGCATGGATGAATTCATACCAGGGAGTTAATATCAATTATTTACAGGGTTGCTTGGAGACCACTAATTGCTCGTTTGTATTGTTTTTCTTATTATAATTGGTATGCTTTCACTGAAAAAGGAGGGAAATTGAAAAAAGAGATTAATTAAACTGGGGGATTCTATGTGCCTCAGAAGGTATGTTTGAAGAATTTTAAAGCTGACTGTGAATCAAAGAAATTATTTTTTTCCTAGTGTTTGTAACCTTCTTCATGTCCCACTGGTTTTGAGAAGCTGAGCATCCTTTCTCCAGAAAATGTACATAGTCAGATGTCAGATAAAGATAAATATCTATTTAAGTACAACATTAGGGGACATGGATCTCTCAAAAGCAAATTTAATTTTCCCCCATCCTAGTAGAACTTTATTGTTTTACAGTTGAAGAAAATAAAGCTCAGGTAGGTTAAGTGAATTTCTCAGGGTCACAAGTATATTATTGGCAAAGCAAGGTTAGATCCCAGGTAACTCTGCCTCCTGTCACATGAATCCAGTACTGGAGATCTGTATTCTTCTAAAGATATTCCCATGAGCACTTTTATATTTATCCATTTAAACCTATCCCCTTAATTTCTTGTGATGGATTATACTACTGCTCCCAGGTATTCACTCCCTCCTCTGTAAAATGATTACATATGCTTACATGTTACTGTTTGACCTGCAGAGCCCCCCTATGGAAGAATGCTGCTCCTTCCCACTGTAGCACTTGGCCATGTGACTTGCTTTAGCTAATGGGAGTGATGTGACTATACCCCACCTGGGCAGAAACTTTAAGAACAATTTCAAAAGTAGGCTCTAACTCTTGCTCTTTTCTCTCTGCTTTGAAAATAGTAAGTCCCAAATAGGGTCTCCTCCCTTAACCTGGCCGTGTGTTACAAAGGCACACAGAACAGATCCACATCAGTTGAACTACAGCAGCTGGCAGATAACATAAATGAGAAATGGTTTTGTAAATCACAGCCATTCGGGGGTTTGTTATCACAGAAGAGCAAATACTCTGTATCTGTTGCTCCCCCCAACCTTTTTTTTTTTTTTTATCTCAACAAATGAATGCCATCAACACAGTCCACTTAAGCCAAAGTGATCTTTTAAGTATGTACATTACATAGTATTAGTTCCTTGCTTAAAACCCTTCCATGGTTGCACATTGCACTTCAAATGACTTCCAAAGTCCTTATGCTGGTTAACAAAACCCTGTGTGATTTGTCTTCACTTCCTACTACTCTCCTCCTTGCTCATGCCGGTCCTTCTCTTCTTCCTCCTCATAGAATATGCCAAATTTGTGCCCTCTGCCTGGCTCCCTGCTAGTCACATTTCTGGTTAGCTTCTTCTTACTAGATCTCCATTCATAGCATTTCAAAGAGAACTTGTAGAACCAACCTAAATAATGTTGCTTTCAATTCTAATTGATCATTTACTATTATGCTTATTTTCACATATTACAATGTTTATGCACTCAGATAACATTTTTGTTATGTCCTTTAAGGAGCTTACTATAGTGTCTCTTCTACTATACTTAACTGAGTATTTGTCTTGTCCCTCAACTAGACTCAAGGGGAGTTGGATAAGATTTGGATTTTGAGGAAATAGGTAGAATTTAGATAGGCAAAGAAGATGTGAACAGAAGTGCAGAAATGGTAGAGCATTTTACTTATTCTTGTGCTCTCTACAGCATTTGCCATGAGGTCTCCCTCAAAGCAGACATTTAATACATGTTGTTTGAATTAAACTGAAAACCTAAATGCAGATTGGAAAAAAAAAAGCAGAGAGCAATAATTATACTTCCTGGGTTTTCACACAAATGTTTGATTTTTGCAGATATAGACTCTGGCAACTGGAGTTAGGGCCTGGCAGATATATATACTAATACCTGTATAAATGCTACAGTAATTCTGGCTAGAATTGATGGTTGCATTTCCCATCACAACTGCATTTCTGTGCAATAGGAAATTGTTCATCAAGTCTTGTTGAAATATATATATATATGAAATGGAATTTTGCAATAGGGCTAGGTCCTTTTCTATTTTGTTACATTGTGGCCTATAGGAAAAAATAGTGTATATTAATACATTAAATTATGATCACTGTTGTGAGTACAGCATTCTGAATATATTGAAATGACAGATACATACTTTAGAAGGCACAAACATGGGCCAACATATGGGTGTATTTTGCCTTGCATGGCATTTAAAACTTGTTTCAGCAAATATTCAACACTGAAGAAATTTCACAAGTACGGATTTCTGGATTGCCTTGAAAAATAAACAAGATCTGGTAACACTGAACATGCATTCCTATATTGCTATAATTTGCCACTAAAGTGTTTCTCATTTTAGATAAGGCATGTAATCTCTAAATGACTTGCTAAACTTTTATCTGTCTTCTCCGTGAGATTGGGACTCCAACAATACATATACGGTACATGCTATTATATTTAATAACAACAAAATAAGAATTATTTGATAACTTTTAAGTATGACAATCAAATAAAAATACTTACTAAAGGTTTATGAGAAAAATACTTCAGCGTATGGTTTGCAGAAATATAAATGTTACAGCCAAGACCCTGCTCTACTTGGGGTAGGGGAGTGACTATAATCTACTGTGCTAAGACTAATATGGTCATATAAAAATATGATTAACCACAAAAGAGAGTCAGAGACAAATTTACTAATAAATACTACATCTAATCAGTGCTATGGAAGTGCAAGGAGGTAACACCAGGGTAATTGACCACAAGCAGAAGTGGGATGTGATCTTGATTTTTTTTAATATGAAATTTATTGTCAAATTGGTTTCCATACAACACCCAGTGCTCATCCCAACAAGTGCCCTTCTCAATGCCCATCACCCCCCTGCCCTGCATGATCTTGATTTTGAAGGAATGAGTGGGATTCAGATACGCAACTGTATTAAAAGGGATGCATTTTCAAGAACAGAGGGTAGTTAGGTCAGATGACAGAATGAAAAGTTTATATAAAACAACAGAAAAGATGTGGCTAGACAAGTTCCAGAAGACAATATTTTGGGAGGTCTTGAATAAGACAGTGTCTATGTCAATTTATATATAATTTTATGTGAAAAGCCTAGAAATACAGCTGCCTGCAAGCATGTTCTTTAAAAATTCACTTCAAGCCTAGGCTGCAGAAGGTAGACTTGGGTATATTAATAGATCAGCCTGGATTTTCTACAGCAATTGAAGGATGTTGGCAGCAAAATGGAATCAATACCCAAAGCCAGCCAGAGGCTGTATGTAAGGCTCTGAAGGGTACACATGGAAGGGATAATAAGAGCCCAGGCTTGTTATACCATAGTGAAATCTGCCAAGTTGGTCTCAACCATATGCCTAATTGGTTTATGCTATAAGACACTAATTGGAGATTAAAAAAGAAGTTAAACTTGAGAAACTTGGTTGACAGAGCTATTTTATTCTCAAATGTGTAATGAATATAATGTATTCCGGATGTAGAATGCTATCTATGGAAGTAATGTGGCTTGGTAACTGAGAGTTCAGTCTTTATACTCAAAGAGACATTGTTTCCTGGCTGTACCCTCTCATCTTCTAGCACTTTGACCCTAGCATGTCATACATTTAGCATGTCATACATGTACCTCACATTTTTCTTTTTTATATACTTTTAATGTTTACTTATTTTGAGAGAGACAGAGAGCGAGCCCGCACAGCAGAGCAGGGGAGGGGAAGAGAGTGAGGGAGAGAGAGAATCCCAAGCAGATTCTGTGCTGTCAGTGCAGAGCTTGATCTCACAAACCGTGAGATCATGACCTAAGCCAAAATCATGAGTCAGAAGCTTAACCAACTGAGCCACCCGGCACCCCTGTAATTCACGTTCGACAACTGTGAAACAGACAAAACTGTTGTCTACTTCATAAGATTATTATGGAATTAACTAGGAGCAATGCATATAAGATGCTTAGTACCATGCATGCCACCTAGGAAAGGTTATTATTTTTACTTCTATTTCAGTATTTCCCTACCATACTGAATTCTCTTCCCTCTTCTGCTCATTCTGGACAGTGCCATAACACACACTTTTGATCTTCTAACTTTTCCATTCAAAAGCATAATAATTCCCTTCCATTCAAAAACGTAATAATGCCTAAGAATAATATTCTCCTTTCTTTACCTTGGACTTTCCACCTGAAACCTGTCTTTGCTGTGTATTTTTCTAGAACATCCTCATATTACCAAATCGAGCATATTTTACATTTTCTCAATATGCTGTGTGTTTGCTGTCGTAGAGCTGATAACTTCATGGGGATACATCTGAAGTGTCACTATTACCTGCAACCCTACTGCAAGTTTCATGCATCCCTTTTTCATTTTTTCCTCCATTTTCTTCATCATTATCTGGTCATTATCCAGCTGAGGGAGGATCTGGGCTCTTGCCATTGCCTTACTGTTTTTCTCTCGCACTGCTACGGTAACAAGCCCTTACTTCTTTAAAGCTGGAGTAGCACTTCCTATTCCATTGGCAGGCTTTGACCTCACATCTTCAACTTCATTCCAAAGTCTGATTGTTGCCCATTTCAAGAAATTTTGACCCAAGATTTGACATACCTCTTCTCTTTCTCAGCTCTGACATGATTACCTAGCAAGTTGCATTAACATATTCAAAAAACATTCTCCACCATGATGGAATTTGTTCCATGACCTTTTTTTTTTCTCTGACTAGTAGCTTTAAAATTACCTAGATGATGGGGCACCTGAGTGGCTCATCGGTTAAGTGCCTGACTTTTGATGTCGTCTCAGGTCATGATCTCATGGTTAGTGAGTTTAAGCCCCTCACCAGGCTCTGCACTGATGGTGTAGAGCCTGCTTGGGCTCTCAAAAATAGATAAACTTAAAAAAAATTACCTAGATGACATTTACAACAAAAATAATACAACTTTATTGCTTATGGAATCATTTGTCTTGAGGGTTAATGGTTAGAAGAACCCTCAAGAACCTTCTATCACTATTCTAACAACAATTCATTTTCTTTCTCTTGTCTAAGATTCAACAAACATTGAATGTCTACCACATTCCAGCTATAGTGTGGGTCACAGGAAAACAGTTTAAACAGGCTCTGTTCTCACATTACCCACAGTTCTGTTTTTAAGCAACTCATACCTAAGTGCAGTATTTTCTGACCTTTTTGATTATATCCATTTAGAATACTTTTTTACATGATGAACACACACACACACACACACACACCCATATAAAATGGAAGAACAGGTGGTCAAACATGTAAAAAAGCAATTACGATGCACTGTGACAGTTGCTGTAATTGAAATGTGTGCACACTGTCTAGTTATTGTATTCATCTTATTCTCTAGGATCTGGCAATGCATCTTCTATAGAGTAGGTGCTAAATAAATACATGCAGAATCAATAAACCTGTTGGCAGGATTTTAAAATGAGTTCTTTATTACTAAGATATTTCAAATCTAATTCATAACCTAATTAAAATATTTAATTGGTAAGGCTTAATCGCTAACATTTTTTTCAACATAGTAGGCAATGCCTTCTATTGATAAAGATTAAATGAAATACTGATAGAAAATTTCTACATGTGAAAACACTTTACCTAAAGGACTTAATTCTAGATATCTCTTGAATTATACACCCTGGGTTGTAAATTTGCTCACTTTGTGATATCTACCTTACTCTCACCTCCTGATTTTCAGCCACGCTTCCCCCTCTCCCAATCACACAAATCATACTACAAGTAAATGAGCATTCATGAAGTATTCTATTAATAGGAGTAAGATTTTTTTTCTTATATAAAGTAACTAAGATTTAGAAGCTGCCAGCTTTTACATGTCCCAACTTCTATAAAATGTCACATTTCAGTTTCCTCCTGACATAATACACAACTATTCTATTCCCAGATCTTCAAAGCACCGATAATTCTAAATGGCTTTGTGTGCCCTGTCCTACCTTCACTTCGGCCATTTTTCCTGATATTTAGGGTAGCAGTTTTCAAATACCTAGCCACAATTCTTATGTTCATGATCTTGATGTATTTATTATTAGTCATAAAAAATCTCTCATTTTAGAGCATTGCAACATCATTTTGACAGCCAAAAAAAAAGCATGACAATCTCTTGAATCAAAGGATCAAAAGTGACTGCTAGAGAATACCAAAATTTAAAAATATAAATGGAAAATGCATCTGTGGAAACTATTTTAGTTAAAAATCAATTGAATACTTTCAAGAATGAGAAAAATATCTGCTCTCTGCCTCTTAAATTCATCAACTAACAAACACAAAAATGTTTAATATCTCAAATATTTGGGGATGAGTGAATTACATATGATAAATAATTCAATTCTACAGTCTAAATCTGTGCTATTCCTCAAGAGAAATCAGAGCTGTGCTGGCCAATATAGAATTCAAAGAATTTGGGGTAGAAGGCAGTTATTTCAATAATGGGAAACCCTAAAAAAATAGAGACCTCCCAAGAGCACCTAGTCTAATTACCCTCATGAAACAGATATATCCTCAAACTGTACTATCGCTTGGTAGAGCAGAGCAGCATAGCTCCATTATTAGGGCATTTGGGAAGGGAGCATGCTCTGAGCAGGCTCTGGATAGCTGAAATATTGAGAAGTGAGAAATTAGCAATGAGCTATGGCGGTAGTAAGGATAGCAGAACTACCACTGTAAAGCAAACTCCATCCCAACTCAGCATCCACAGAGATCATCAAGTATACTAAGACAAGTACTTTTGATGAGCAAAAGTGATGTAAGACATCAAGACAATGCACAAAATATACTCAATATACACTACTTAAGATGATAGGAAGGCAACAGAACTTCAAGCCCATTAATTATATAACAAAAATTGCAGAACTAAGCCTCTTAGGTAGCCTATTATTATGCAATAAGAAAAAAAATTACTTCTATGCTTCCACTGTTTAAAAAATCTTCATAGATACAGTGTTATTCATTTGATATAAACTCTGTGGGCTCTTCCTCACAAACTTCTTACCTTCATTCTGACAATTTAAGTTAAGTAAGCTTACCTTCATTCTGACAATTTGCAATGGCATTTGTGTTTAATTTTATCTTGTGGGATTCAGCCTATAATGAGGACTGTCAAGGTGCCTTTGAATCCAGATTTGCCATTCAACATATTTTCAAATATCATTTATGATATTTTTGGGTATGCTGGTTTGATAAAAATGTATTCTATGTGTCCCTGCAAACAATTTAGTATCTTAACAGTTAGAGAAATTCTTAGCCATAGATAAAAGAGAATGCTATAATAAATTTCCATATACTTACCACATATAACTCCGTTTCAACACTTTTCAACCTTTGCTAATTTCATTTCACTTCTTCCCCTACTCACTACCACTATTAACCATTCTACCCATAAATAACTCATAATATTTGCATAATTTGTATAATATTTCAATAAAACTGAAAAAATCACTCAGTGGACATTTCTAATAAGGCCTTTTCAAAATAACCATGATGATGTTATTATACATATGAAGTTAACAACAATATTTTGTTAATATAACACTTATTCTATGCTAAAATTTCTATATAAAGTTGTTTTTTTTTTTCCAAATCAGGATTCAAATGAGATCCATACAATTGCATCTGGTTAATAGGTCTTATAAGTCTTTGAAAGTTTATAATATTTCTTCCTTTTCTTTATCATACCAATTATTTATTGAAAAACTGTGTCTTATAATATTTCCCATATTCTCACTTTAGGATTTGGATTTGACTATTATTTATATTGTTTCTCCACCTCTCATATTTTCTCTAAACTCTGAACTAAAGACTTAGTCAGAAGTAGGCTTAACTATTAGTGGGAATACAGCACAGGAGATGCCAAGAACATCTTAGCGCATCTTATCAGGAGGCATATAATGTATAATATATAAAACATTTAATATGTAAATTGTCCACCTGGACAGTGGGTTCAACTGTTTCAACCTGATTCCTTTAGTTTCTCCATCAATCCTTGGCCTAATGTTTGAGCAGTATTTGATGACCATTGCCTAAATCCATTATCTTATTGAGTGTTGCTAAATAATTTCTCTCTCATCCTTCTTTCAGGTGTTTATTACCTGAAAATCTCTTACAAAGAACTTTTTCTCAAAAACTTGGTTACTATGAAATATAGTTGCACAAAAAAAAGTCAGAAAAAGTGCTAGGTTGTTTTCCTTATGTATTTTCAAAATAATGAGTAGGTGCCCAATCAACCTCCTGATATGATACTATTTTAAAATATTATGGAAAAAATTATTATTATGAACATATGTATATATATTTTAGGTGTTTTGACATCTTGTGGTCTTGGGGAGGGGGGCATGCTCAAATTGTCTGCTCTTTAGCCACTGGAAACTACTTGAAATCAGGTCTTTTCTTGTTTGTTTTTTTTTTTTTTCAATTTTATCTTGATTTCACACAACATGGAATTGCATTCATAAGTATTTCAATAAGCAAAAACTTCTAAAATACTTTTCCAAACATAAGCAGAGTATTTAGAGCCAAATAGTTTCTCAATAATTTTTTACCCAAGGTCATGCCTTTCCCAGGGAAGCCAGCATCTGATGACCAAATAAGAAAGGTTTATAAAAGTTCAGCCATTTTGTCCCAGTGTGGGACCCTCCTTTTAAAGGGAAATTCTGTCTTCAAAACTCCCCAGTGGGTTAATGGCAACCTGAATCAGTTTTTCTTCTGTCTAGTCCTGCTTCTTCCTCCTGCCCTGCACGTGTGTTGATTACTAATATATGTGCTGCCAAAGCGAGCATGGTGTTGATTACTAATAAATATATTTCAGCTCAATTGTTATTTTAGCAGCCTCTTCTGGGGAATCCAACCCATAGCACAAATATTCCATGAATTTGGACCTCAAATTACTTGACTACCTGACCCAATTGTAAGGATAATCTCTCAAAATTATAATCTACCTATTGTATTTCCGATCCATAAATTCATAGACAGATAAAATTTAGACTATCTTATTTTTATTAACAATAGCTACACCTAAAATTTTTAAAAAGGAAAAAAATTAATTAACATATGTATTTTCTACTGCATCATCATGAATTCTTTGATAACAGAGTATTAATCTGAATATAGCTGTTCCAAATTTTAGAATGACATCAGAATTTCTGCTTCAAATGGTGAAAAACTAGAAGGAATTTCTAAATGCATAGGGGACTAATTACATTTGGAAAAACTGGTGACCTTATTGCATTTTTTTAAACTAATGGCAAGGATGCAAAGGAATGCATATCAATCATAAGTATTGGCCTTTCTGCCTTTAAATTTGTTTTATAAAATTATTATCAAGTTCAAGTCAACTGTAAAAAGCTTCTACACCTGTGATACTGGGTTCAGGTATTTGAATGTGCCACAGTATAATAAAACATATTTGTTTAAGCCCTCAGAAGTATCACCAACATGAAAAATTCAGGAAATCTAACTTTATACATGACCTATGAGACACATACAACAAAAATTTTATTTATATGTAAACTGGAATAGAATTGACTAAAAAGAGGAAGAAAAGGATTTTGAAATGATGACTACCTGCTTCTATCTTTGGTGCTAACAGTCTTTTTTTTGACCATTTGGAACTTCATCAGCTAGATAATATCTGGGAAGATTACAGGTCATTCATGCAGAATGATACCCACTAGTACAAAAAAAATATGCAAATGTTACATTGAAGGTGGTAGTCAGAAGCAAACATACAAACAGCTGACATGCAAATACCATATCCTCTCCTTTGATAAAAACTGTGTGATCAACACCTAGTACATTTTAGGTAGTGGGTGCCATCAACCTAATGGCATTTATCTATTCTCCTCACCTTATCAGGATCCTAGCTTCCTCACACACTCCATTTCTCAACACTTGCTCAAATCTGTTCTCATAAAGGAAAAGTACATTTCAACAGCACCATGGTCAGTGCCAGTGCTCATTACTACGGTCATCATTGTCCTTTCAATGTACAGAATGCTTTCCATTTCAAGATTTTTGTCAACTTAAGAATGAATAAAAGTATTTAAGGGCTGTGTGCAGGTGAACTCAGGATATTCTCGACCAGGGAAAGAGAATGGTATATTGGGGGAATGCTAGACAAGATATTGTCTATTCTGCCCTGAGCCATTAAAGGATTTTTTCATTCACTCACCATGGCCCTGTTGCAAATGCCAACAGTTGTTCCATCTAATCTGGTATGATCCCTGGCTTCTTTCACACAATTTGTCCTTGCACATGTTCATTAAAATTTTTCTTACCCTGGAAACAGACTCTATCCTATAAATTTGATTCTCACCTCTGGTACCCATCAAGTCTCCAGACTCCTCTTTCATCCTCTTATACCACAGCATTTCTTCCCCCACCCCCCTTTTTTTCTTCCCTCAAATCCTTTGTTATCTCACATCAGACTCTTACTCTGGACATAAGCTCAAAGCAGTCTCAACAGTACAATTTTGATTTTAGGACATATGAATGTGCAACACACCCAAGTTTCCATCTTATAATTCTTAAACCTGGATGGGATACCTACTTTTTGAAAATAGTTTAAACACAGTGCCTCAGTTAAGAAACTTTGTAATGCTAATATTATTCATAGTTCTAAATTATTTCATTTTGTAGATCTTTTTCCATTAGTTGCTAAACATTTGTTATTGGAATAAATAGTAATTTCATTAGAAATACAGATGCCTCCAAAATCTTAAAATTGTAACCTTCTAGTGAATAGTATTTTTCACAAGCTATTAAACTTTTCTTAAAATTACTTATATATGCTTATTTAAAGCAGTGAGAATGTATTATTTTATTTTTATTCGGCCTGTCAGCCAACACCTATTGGGTAGTACACTGTGTGTAGTGAAGTAGAGGAAGAACAGATAAGGCATCAGAATTCCCGAGTCACATTTTATCTTTACCATTAATTATCATATCCAAAATAGCCTCAATCTACTCCATATTTGGTATTATTATCCACAAAACAGAGACAATGGTAATATTTTTCTTGCATACCTCATAAGGCAGGAGTCAAATGTGATCCTGTAAATGTGAACTCATTTTGTAAAGTGTAAAACTCTCTCCACAAATTTAAGATTTTAGTAGCATTTTGTGCAAAAACGCTGAACTGGGTGCTGGTTGCCTAGATCCCCAGTGTAACAACAGGTCTCCCTGCCACTCTTTAACGTCTTTTCACTACCTCATTTTTGGGTAGGAAATAAAAAAGTACACATGAGAAAGGAATGTAGAATTAAGATCCTGTGTAAGTCTTGGGAAGAACATTTGGAAACAAGTGTACTGTGAAACAAGCATTTATCCCACCTGTAAAAATGCTTTCCCTAGTCTAGTTGTCCCTGACAACCCCTGGAGTCTTTTTTTCTTTTTTTTTTCCAAAATGTGCAGTCTCCACACTAAGATCATCTTAATTAAGAAATCCTGATGAGTAAAAAACAACTCTATATGTACATATGATGATAGATTTAACAAGTCAACGAAAAGTATTGTACTTGCCCAATTTTAATCTTTCTCTACATTAAAAGAAGCACACTATTCTGTTTTAAATCATTTTATCTCAGGATTTTGTCATAACTTAACTGGAATTTTAGTGCTATTAAAGAAAAAGCTTCTAAAAATCAACAAAAAAAAAACCCAGTTAATTGTATACTGGGGAAAAAAACCTGTCAACTATGCTCCCGAATATTATTATTACAAGACTATGAAATTACACTATTAAAAAAGAAAAAGTCTATTTTGTAAAGGCATATTACATTTAAAAGGCCATTACATTTTAATGTGTAAAATTAAGTATATAACTCAAGCTTTGAGCAAAGACACATCCAGTCTCTTGCTCAGCAGAGACCATTCTACCATGAAGTACACATTTTTCTTCATATTCTTATAGGATGTAATCCAAAGTAACCTTGCCTCTAACTCTTTACGGTTAATTTTTATAAATGTTTTTAATTAGGGAAAATTTTTCACTATAGTGAGGATATAGGAACTTGCCATATGCAGATAGAGTTTTCTGTTATATGAATTTTAAAAGCAGCAGCACAATGACAAATGTTTCAGAGCAGTGTTAAAATAGTACAAATGGGAATATAAGCACAGCAAAGAGATATGTAGGATATTGTGCTGACAGATTTTGCCCTATGGACACATTTGTTCATGAAGCAAAGTGGACAGAAAGAACAATATAAAAAGCTCAAGAAGTGATCTTAATAGTACAAATTAGTGCTATCATTGCCCTAGCCCCAATCTGAATGTAGAATTTTCATATGCTTTGCCTGATCTTGAAAACACACTTATAATACCATGTTGGATTTTAATGTCTTTAATGTTCATTCATTTATTTTGAGAGGGGGGTGTGGAGGAGAGGTAGAGAGAGAACAAATCCCAAGCAGATTTCACACTGTCAGTGTAGAATCCAACGTGGGGCTCAAACTCACAAACCATGAGATCATGACCTAAGCCAAAATTGAGAGTACGACGCTTAACTAAAAGCCACCCCAGGCATGCCCATGTTGGATTTTAATGTAGGGAGAACCTACAGGACTAATGAGACTGAGGGTATAGCCAGTGAGTCACAAAGTAGGCTCAGCTTTGGTGGTGGTTGTGGTGGTGGTGATGGGGCTGTGAGGAAGGGGTGTCAGTTTTACACCTTATGTCTGGAATGGAGGCCAGGACACATAATTCATTACATACAATTTTCCTGCAACCTGGATAGCAACAATTACTGGAGAAAAACAAAAATCTGGAGATCCTCCTACTGGTGTTGTTTATTTACAGAGAAATTTTTTTTTTTTTCTTTCCGGGTCTACTTTTCATGTTTTATTTTCTGTTTTATTAATTCCTGCTCTTAAACTCTGCATATCTCTACTTCTAATTGGTTCTTTCCCTACATTTTTCTGAATTTTTTACTCAAACTTTTTTTATTTTTTTTTTTTTAATTTTTTTTCAACGTTTTTTATTTATTTTTGGGACAGAGAGAGACAGAGCATGAATGGGGGAGGGGCAGAGAGAGAGGGAGACACAGAATCGGAAACAGGCTCCAGGCTCCGAGCCATCAGCCCAGAGCCTGACGCGGGGCTCGAACTCACGGACCGCGAGATCGTGACCTGGCCGAAGTCGGACGCTTAACCGACTACGCCACCCAGGCGCCCCTCAAACTTTTTTTAAACATACAATTTAATGTTTGAGAATTTAGGCCTCCTTCACCCCACAAATTACAATAGTATTTAAATTACTAGTAAATTCTAATAATTTTTATGTTCTATTGTTAAATTTCTTGGCCTAGCAACAGATGTGTACTCCTTAACAAATATATGGTTTTATATAAGTTATCAAGTTCTAATATAAATGCATTTGATTGCAGAACTGGTATGAATTTTGTTGAAACACACTTTATATCAAGTTCATGAACAATTTTTAAAGGTTTCATTTATACACTAAAATCATATGTGTTTTAATTGTGGGTTGAATTAAGGCAAACTTATTGTTGTGTTGCTCAATAATTGTTGAGTGTCTGTCCTATCAATAACGGACAAATGTTGTGGAAATCTCCTGTATGGTGAATTTCTTTTCCATCCCATAGTCTAATAAAATTATGCTTATAGGTTTTTGAAGATAGGTTATTAGGTACATACAATTTTAGAATTGCTGTATCTTTCTGGAGAATGAAACCTTTCGTCATTTTGTAGTAAAAATTACTTTTGTTTTTTAGAAATGACTTTTGTTGTTGGCATTTATTTTGTCCGATTAAAATAGCTACTTTTTGTTTAGATAGTATTTGCCTGCTACATATATTTTCATTCTTTCCTTCATACCTTTCCATGTTCTTATACATTAAATGTCTATTGTAAACAACTTATAAAATCAGAATAAAATGTGTTTTATCACAATTAACATATATATACATAACAAACACAAAATAAGACCACCGGAACTTAATAAAAAAACTTGAAAACCACTGAAGATTAGAAGTTATTAAAAGGCAACAAGCCTAGGAATGTCTCCTAGAATAGCCAATAAAATATTAGAAAATAGAGTATTCGCTCTTTATCTGAGAAAGATACATTCCAAGACCCTTCATGGATGCCTGAAACTGCAGATAGTCCCACACTCTACATGCACTATGTTTTTCCTATATATAAATACCCATGATAAAGTTTAATTTATAAGTTAGGCAAATAAGACATTGACGACAATAAGTAATAACATAATAGAACAATTATAACAATGTACCATAATAAAATTTATGTGAATGTGGTCTTGCTCAAAATATCTTATTGAACTGTATTCACCCTTCTTGTGATACTATGAGATGATAAAATACCTATGTGACAAGATGAAGTGAGGCGACTGATGCAAACATAGTGACATAGTGTTAGGCTACTACTGACCTGACAATACTCAGTATGAGGATCATCTGCTTCCTTGGTTGACTGGGAATAAGTGAAACCACAGAAAGCAAGACTGCAGATGAAGGGGGACTGCTGGAATAACAGAGTCAGCGCTTGAAACTCCAGGTTTTAAAGTATAGCATGAAGATAAAATAATTTAAATAACTTAGTGCCCCCACCAGAATAAACATATAATTAACTGAAGAAAACAGAAAAATCCGAATAAGTATATCTAAAAAAGATCTAAATAAGTATAAAAAATTAGTATGTGATTGAAGTGAAATGTTAAGTCCTTTGAAAATATTACTAAGGAGAATTTTATGATATGAATTTTATTAGTGGGATATTATAAACAATAGTTAGAATATACTAAGATAAATAAGTGGTTAAATAATAGGACAAGAAATACACAGTCTGATTTGTACTTTTTCTCATGCTATGTTCCCAAAAAGATTTTGCTATTTTTATTTTTTTATATATTTATTGTTGAGAGAGAGACAGAGAGAGACAGAGCATAAGCGGGGGAGGAGCAGAGCAAGAGAGGGACCCAGAATCTGAAGCAGGCTCCAGGTTCCAACCTGTCAGCACAGAGCAATGTGGGGCTCTAACCCATGAACCATGAGATCACGACCTGATCCAAAGTCCCATGCTTAGCCAACTGAGCCACCCAGGCGCCGCCCCCCCAAAGATTTTAGATTAGAGTGCCAAAAGTAATCATTAAGAAAATAATAGAAGTCAAGGAAAATGTGAGTATTTTCTAAGCATGACAACAAAAGCAGAAAATCATAGGGTATGATAGGGAAATCATAGGGTATGATAGGGTATGATAGGATAAAATCAGCGGAGAGGAAAATGTTAGGACCTGAGGTCCCTGGTTGGGAAAAGCACATGTTTTAGGACAATGCTGGGAATGGCTGACCACAAGCATACTCCCTCAGGCTTAAGGTTCCTCTTAAGAATGTTAACAGACACCTGGGGTGCCTGGGTGGCTCAGTCTGTTAAGGCTCAGGTCATGATCTTACAGTTTGTGAGTTCCAGCCCTGTGTCAGGCTCTGTGCTGACAGCTCAGAGCCTGGAGCCTGCTGCAGATTCTGTCTCTCCCTCTCTCTCTCTGCCCATCTCCTGCTAGCACTCTGCCTGTCTAAAAAATAAAATAGTAAACATTTTAAAAAAGAATGTTAACAGATTCCTATTCCTCTTCCGTTTCCTCTAAGCAATTAGACAAAAGACTTAACTAAAAATAAGCAGTATAGTATACCATAAAACGTATGACCCACAACGAATGGTATGGCCATAAACTACCCCTCATATGGAAACAAGCCAATCAAAAAGGAGTGACCAGCCATTTAGAGCTACCTAGCCAATAAGTGTAGAACCTAAGAAACAAGGAAAAAGGAAAGGGGACCCCCAAAACCCTGTAAAACAGTCCCTCGCCTATTGTTGTGGGTATTCACTTTTGAATGCCCCCTCTCTGTAAAGAGAGCTTTCTTACTATTCTTACTTTCTGATGTTATACTCTTATAAACTTTTGCCTGCGGTTCTTTTTCTTTTGTGTCCACCTCTTCATTCTTCGAAGCAGCATGACAACGAATCCCAGGTATTGAGGTTAAAAAAAAAAAAATCCTGCAAGAGAGGCACCTGGGTGGCTCAGTTGGTTAAATGTCCAACTCTCGGGCTCAGATCATGATCCCAGAGTCATGAGATTTGAGCCTCTCTCAAAATAAATAAATAAACATTAAAAAAAATGAAGCAGACAATCATAAAGGAAACTCACATAAACTATCAGGGTTGCTCTGAGAGCTATACCAGTAAGTATATTCTTTTAACGCACTGTGGCCCCTGTCACAAGTAAACACAGAGCAAGCATTAACACTGAATTTAAAAAAAAAAAACTGTAACTCTTCCTTCCTGGTTTGGGCAATTCCAAAGAGGGTGGAGAGAATGGGTGAGAATTAGGAAACCGTACATATGTGAATGTCAAAGTTAGCATTATAGTAATAGTTTTTTTTATAGTTAACGTACTATGTTACATTAGTAATGTCACAATACTTTCAGGTGTACAACACAGTGATGCCACAAGTCTATATGTTATGCTGTGCTCATCACAAGCATAGCTACCATCTGTCACCACAGAACAATATTACCATTGACTATATTCCGCATCCTGCACGTTTCATCTCTGAGACCTACTCATTCCATTACCGGAAGCCTGTATCTCCCACTTCCCTTCACCCATTTTGTCCATCCCCCACTCCCCTCCCCTCCAGCAACCACCAGTTTGCTCTCTGTATGTATAGGTATGTTTCTGCTTTGTTCCTTGTTTTTTAGCTTTCATATATAAGTGAAATCATATGGTATTTGCCTTTCTCTGTCTGACTTACTTCATTTAGCATACTTCCCATCCATGTTATCACAAATGCAAAGATGTCATTCTTTTTATGGATGTGTGTGTGTGTGTGTGTGTGTGTGTGTGTGTGTGTGTGTGTGACATCTTTATCTATTCATCTATCAGTGAACACTTACATCCATACCTTGGCTATTATAAATACTGCTGCAGTATACGTCGGGTGCATCTATCTTTTCAAAGTAGGCTTTGTTTTCTATGGGTTAACGCCCAGGAATGTAAGTTGGTAGAAAAGATGGAGGTTCTTCACAAAATTAAAAATGGAAATACCATACAAGTTATACTGACTTTTTATCCTCAAATATAGTCAACATTTAAGCTCAGTAGAAAGTAATTCTACAATTAACTCTTTATAAAAACAGGGCAGAACACCATGCCCTCTTGGGTGTTTCTCATACCACCTTTTATTCCTGAACTTGGGAGTAGTCCAGTGTCTGAGGATGTGGTAATACCACTTTGACCACCAGGTCTCCACTGGAAGGAGCCATCAGGGAATGCTGGTGTTCTCCAAGGTTTGGTTAAGACTGCCTTTCTCCAGCTTCCTCATCTTCAAGAACTAAAGATAAGAGGAAGCCATAGAGATCCCGATGCTCCCTTTAAGACCAATTTCCTTCTCTCAACCTCTGTATCACCATCACTAGGTAATCAGGCCTCCAGAACACGGTATAAGTTAGCAACTACCTCATCTTACCCCTTATAAGCTCTCAAACTTCTTCATCAGTTTCTGCCTTGAAACCATCAGGACAAATCTCATTGTGAAATGTATCCCTGCATATATCATTACTACAAGAAGCTGATAATTCCCAGGTCATCCTTTTTCCTCAAGACTCTAATCCTCAGATTGCCTTGTATATCAACTCTTCTGACTCCTTCTTCTAAACCTGTACTCTGAACTGGTGGTCAGTAATCAGCAAATTCCCCCACATCCTCAAACTCCTTTCTGAACTTTCCATTTCTTGTTTTAACCAAAATCCATTTAAGCCTAATCCTCACAAGTTGGAAATGTTTACCCTCATCCACCTCTTTTATCACAAGTCCTTGAGATAGAGTGGATTGTTCTTCACTATCACTTTCAGAGCATTCTTTCTCTTCCCTATACTCTCCTACCTTTGCATCTTCTGCCAGAGCAGTCATGGCCACTTCCCCTCACTCCTTAATAATTTTAGTCCCTTGTACACTGCTGTCACTCTTTCCAACAACTCCTCTGTTTTATTTTTGGTGGTTCCAATGTTCATGTGCATGGTCATTCAAACTCTCAGCCATCCCATTCTTTGAATTCTTTTTTTCTATATATTGAGATGTCCCCCCCACCCCACATCAAACACTCAATCATATTCTTAGAAACCTTGGAATTATCAATTACTATGTTCCCTCCAAAACTGTGATTCCTTGCATCTTGAATTCTTCCACCTACTAATTCCTTGCCTTCCAGCTCATTCCATTTGTTGTTCAACTCCAGTAAAACTTTAATTAAACCAAGATACAGATCTATTGATCCTAACTTCTTTTTCTTTTAAATATTTATGTATTTATTTAAGTAATCTCCACACCCAACATGGGGCTCAAACGTACAACCCTGAGATCAAGAGTCACATGCTCTTCCAACTGAGCCAGCCAGGCACTCCCATCCCAACTCCTTTTCATTGGCTCTAACACCGATCATGGTCTTCCTTTCACCCGCTGAAAACCATGTACAATCATTACAATCATCTTCTTGTGTTTATCACTGCCTTCACCATTCCTCTTTTTACAACAGTGCCTGACAAAAACACAGTTATCATTAACTCTTCAAATACTCTTTATCTAGGCCTATCCAATTAACATGACTGGAAAAAACACACAAATGTGTTCTCCAGTTTACATTAACTCCATGACCAATAACCTCGAATGGACTTTTAATATTGCTCAGCAATCCAGCCTTATTGTACAGTTGTTTTATTCACCCACTCTCTTTAAGGGAAAATTCAGACTTTTTTTTATTTTCTTCAAATCACCAGAATCTCTAGCCCATATATACTCTTGGCCAGTGACATTTATTCTTATCCCATTGAGAAAACAGACATCAAAAGACAACTTCCAGAAGCTTCCATCACTATTTTTTCATTACTACCTATTACTGTGGCCACATAAATTAGGTTTAAGGTTAAGATTAGAGTTATTCCACATACTCTGCATTTGTTCTTAGTATAGAAGAACTGTCATTTCCCTGTCCACAACCAACACTTCACCTGTGTACTAGACTTTGTCCTCTCCTATGCAAAGATCTATTATTCCAACAATTTGTCTTCCTTTCTCTACTTCATCATTTGCTCATTCTCTGTGATTATTCTCATCAACAAACAAAAAATACCACAATCTCAATCCTCCTCCAGCTATCATCTCATTTATCTGTTCTCCTTTTATCAAAGTTCCTCAAACATTACTCATATTTAATGTTTAAAATGTCTCTCATTATTCTTTCTCAACTCAAATTCTCTCAAACTACTTCTACCAATTCACTGAAATATCTATTTTTAAAATAACCAATGCATTTAATGGTGCTAAATCCAATGATCAGTCTTCATCTTATATACTTATCAGCAACATTTGACATAATCAATTACTCTATTATTCCCAAAATACTTTCTCCATTTGTGTGACACACTTTCTTGGTTTTCATCTTACCTCATTGGGTTCTCCTTTTCAGTCTCCATTGCTGACAGATTCCCCAACATATCCGTCTATGGACCTCTTCTCTTTCTACACACAAGCCCTTGATAATGTCATGTATCACATTTTACAAGCTATTTTTAAGCCAACAGCTTTTAAAGTTATGTTTCCAGCCTGGATCTGTGTTCAAGACTTGTACGTGCAAATGTTTATTCAGTATCCTCCTTGGAGTAGCTAGCAGGTACCTTAAACTATATATGTCCCAAAATAAAATTTCTGATCTTTCCACCCACTACATATTTGATCCTTGTACCACTATCCCAATAGCAACAAATTTAAACTTCATTTTTTTTATTTAACCATGTTTAAAGTTATTAAGTTAATTTCTTTGCTTCTCTCCCACTTTACGCCAACCAACAGCATTGCTACATACTCCAAAATATATCCATAATCTAACCACTTTTCATTCTTGCTATGGCTACTCCTGATGCCCAGGCAAACATTTTTATCTAGCCTGATTATTTGATCACTATTTACGTGTGTACCTGCTTTGCCTCCTCTCTTGCCCTCCTACTGCCCATTCTCAGTGGACCACCCAGAATGACTGTGCAACACCCAAAGAACTCAGATCATTTCACTCCTCTGTTCAAATCCCTCCAATGATTCCCTATCACAGAGAGCAAGCCAATGTCTTTACAGTGATCTACAAAGCCCCAAATGATCTGCCTATCAGTCTACCCCTCATATCTTCTCTATTGCTATGACCCTATTTTGCTCCATTTCAATCACTTCCCACATCTCCAGCCTTTGCTTTCGACCTCCTTCTTCTTGGAATGACCCTGCCAAGGTACCTAGCTTCTTCAAGGAATCACTTAGGTCTCCCTGGCTATCTACATAATACGGCACCCTTCCTCCACGCCTCACACTCCCTAGCCTCCTTAATTCACGTTAGTGTCCTTTATGACACTCACCAATATCTGCTTATTTCATATTTATCATATGCCTTCTCATTCCAGCCTTCATTGAAACTGTAGCTCTATGACAGCAAGAATTCATGGCTCTGTCTTCTGTATATGACACTTAATAGGCACTCTGTGAAAGATTATTGAATTCATGAATAAATGAATAAACATAGTATATGACCAATTATTATCAAATGGCACAATTGATCCTGTTCTCTTGTAAGCTTCTATAACACTTAAAGCCTATATCATGTCAGTTAACACCTAATTATAAAGGTTTTTTCTGTCAATAGTTACCAGTTTCAACTCATATGTAAAGACCATATTTTAAATTTATCTTACATTTGCCACTGTACTTTAATTATTTCTCAATTACTGTCAGGTGCTCATAAAATCTTGCATATAGATTAAAATACTCTTTGATAACATGGATCTAAAAGCTCCAGGAAGGAGAATGTAACCAATTTGCTGATATTTCCCTCTCTTACCTCTGCTATTTTAAACAAAGTCCAGTAAAAAGTGATCACATTAGGAAATCTTGAATTCTCAGTTCTACTGTGTCTATGCAAAAGAAGAGTAAGTGAAGCAAAAGGAGAAAAAAAGGCAGGAGAGGGGAAGCCAGAATTGGACTTCCTCCTGCCTGAGCAGATCTTTTGGATTTACCCTCAGGTATTGTTGTTTAATTACACACCGTGTAATAGAAAGCAATATCTTGAGCTTCCTTCTAGTTAGAATACTTAATTCAGTAGGGATGAGGCAATGAGGACTTCAAAGGGAATTAACACATCATATAGATTATACATAAGATACGAGCATTTTAGAAATTCAGCAATTTGGTATATGACCAGAGAAATAATATTACAAGCTTGAATAACCACAAACAATGTTATAATATACAAAGGTAAGAAGGATCCTAAGAGTTTATTTTATGTACTTCAATGTGAAAAGAAGTTTCACCCATTTGGTTGCCTACTCTTGAATTTAATGCACTCCTTGCCCATAAGTGTTACCTTATATCTGACCCGGTAGTTCATCACTATAACTTACACTATCTCCTTGACAGAGATATAGAATACCTCTTCACAGGAACATTTTACTCAAGGACACGTATCAAGTCACCTTTCCACTTCTCTTCTCCAGGCTAAACTATGTCAACTGCTCTTTCCTTCATAGATTCTGCTTTCTGACTGTAATCATTTCTGTCAGTCCTATTATTTCTTTCTTTCTTAAATGCCTAGAAATTTAGGGACCAATAGCTGGACGCATTATTTCAGAGGGCTTAAATGGTGTGCAATAGGATAGAGAAGCAGTAAGAACCCTGACCTAGGAAATGAAAAGCCTAGATTCTAGAGTTATTTTAATGACTCTTTATAGTTGCCTTGGGCAAAGGAGTTACCACCCTGACTCTTAATGTATCCAAATTTTAAAAACCAGAGAAATACCCCATTTTATCTAAGGGGGTCTTTGATTGGGGTAGGAGAATGCGTCATGAAATAGAAAGCATTTTGTAACTATACATTTCCTGCCAACCACAGTCTACGAGGAAATTTTCTCCATTAAAGAAAAGCTACAGGAGGATTTTTTTTACACACTAATGTCATTGGAGAAAATCAAATTTCTCTTTCTTAGGAGGGTTTAAAACTATTAAATATGACTTTTTGAACCTGTTTAGAAAGGCATATTTCATGTTTTTAAAATGCATATAGTGCTCTTCATGTCTTTATTAGATAACGTAACAGGGAGCAGAGGATGACATAAGAAAATAACTAGGTAACTGCCTGTCTTTGTTTAAACTCTTTTTTCATTCAAAATGTGACTACATTTTGACTGTGTAAAATTAAACATAAACGGGTATGTATTCAGCAGGGTGCCTGGGGTATTGGACAGAAAAAAATCTTCTCACATAATGAATGTTTTGTGCCTGATTTCCTTCGCAGCATGCTAAATATGTAATCACCAAATGTGATACAGAAATGCATGGAGTCTGGGATTTCCTCTTCATAGTCTTCCCCATCACACATCAACACACCTCCACACACACGCACGCGCGCGCGCGCACACACACACACACACACACGCACCTCATGTTCACATATTCAGTTTCTGATCAATGTTATTCAAATGAAGCATTTTCTCATTTCCTTTTTCTCCCTGACTTAAGACATCTGAAATTTAAAAACCCATTTTCTAAAACATAAAATATGATACTAGAAACAAAGCCCCAGAATGATTTGCAAGGCCTTTGAAGCTTACTGACTTATGCAATACAGAAACTACAAAAGCAGTCTACACATATCTCTAGTCAGTACACAAAATTAGTAGAATCCGGGGCAGAACAGACACGGACACAGAACCACAAAATCTTTCCCTGGAAAGGAAAGGGAGAGGCACCTCTCCAACTCTGCAAACTTCATCCTTTGGCCAAATACCTTGGTATACATTTTTAAATATCTACATTTCCAACTTCCTGCCCTAGCTTACTTTTAGTGTCATGGAATTTCTTCTAGTCAACTAAATAACAGTTTCCTTTAATCTTGAACGCTGAAAAGGTAAATTGAAAACAACAACCACAAAAAAATTCTACTACGCTGTGGGTAGGCGGTTATAGAAAAAATTCCTCCGTATATGTTTCTTTGGTTGCAAATGCCAGGTACTCCCTTCAAACTACCTGAAGTAAAAGAGGTGTATTGTGATAGATATTGTGCTGTTATGACTACCACATGAGGAGCAGTAACAGTTCTCAAGAAAGAACAAGTTTTGGCTGAGCAGATGCCCAGAAATGCATCTACTAAAAGAACTAGACAAGGGAAAATAATAAAGCACGTGTTTTATTCCAAGAGGCTCGCCCCTTTACCTTTTCTTGGAAAGTTCTTTTTCCTCTCTTTGAACATACACTTTCCTCCAAAGTAATTGTCTCCTGCTTCCTAGGCAATCTGCTTTGCAAAATCACTCTTTTTTACCACCTGGTATTTCCCAACTTCAGTTTTCACATTTCCAAACTGGACCTAAAGATGCCTGCCTTCCAGAAGTAAGACAGAGAACCAAAATGAGGCAATACATGAGGAAAAAAAAGTCTATCATAGTGCTTAGTGTGTAACTTATGCTCAATAAAGTTCTTTATTTTTGTTTTTCAGGCATTAAGTCGTATGTTTTCAATCATTAAATCATATGTTAGTGACATAATTTGTCACTTCTCCCAAGGATGTAGAGATGAAGAAGAGATTCTCTAGGAGTAGTGGTTTCATGTATCCACCTCTTGGAGTGAAAAATCATAAAGAACAAGTATAAAAATATCCCAACAATGTATTATCAGAGGATAGTATGAGCTGAATGGACAGCCATAAATTTCTATTACTTTCAACACATTTATATTATTTCCAACAAAAATGCTCTTTCGGAGTGCCTTGGATGGCTCAGTTGGTTGGGCATCTGACTCTTGATTTCGGCTCAGGTCATGATCCAAAGGTCATGGGATTAAGCCCTGCATCAGGCTCCATGCTGAGCATTGGGTCCTGCTTAGGAGTCTCTCTCCCCCTCTGCCCCTCTCTCCCACTTGTTCGTTGGTTTCCTACCTCTCTCTTTCTCTCTCCCTCTAATTTAAAAAATAAATAAAATAAAATAAAATAAAATAAAATAAAATAAAATAAAATAAAATAAAATAAAATAAAAATATTGAATATAAATAAATTTTAAAAACCTGAATATAGGTAGCATACAAGTTAACAATTTGAGTTTGATCATTTATGATTATTTACTTATTTATGCTCAACATGTGTTTCTTCTGGGTGAAATCATAAACTCAAAATTATGTATGACTCTTTTATTGAAGAATTTTCCCAGTGGTTCTGGACTACTGAGTCCCTGTATAACTTGTTTATTTTCCTGACAATTTGTCAATATACCACACAAAGTTATGGAAATTCTTCTACACTGCATCTGACATATTTCAATGAGATGATGGAAAATCATGATCTTTAAGTCAACAGCACTGAAAAAGTAGCTAATTAGATTTTCAAATCTTTAGGGTATGTAAGATTTAAAAGTCAGACATCGGGAATTATTAAAAGGAAAGAGATTGACAGTTCTGTCCACAGACTTTATTGATTACAAAATGATATTTGTAAAACCACAACATTAGAGAGAAAAAAGTACCAAAATATTTTTCTATGAAAAATCCAGGGGGTTTTATATAGGATGCCAAAGAAATATTAAAGGTTTTTATGGAACTACACCATCAAAATTTCAAAGATTAGAGTGTTCTGAAAATAAGCTACAAACACCTTACTTACAAATAGATTACGCACTGGACCCATTAGTCAACCACTTCTTAAAAATATGGCAAAGAGGCCAACTTAAGAAGATGAATCAGGTTATTCGCCACCCGATGATGAGTATTTCCTGGCAAGGTGGCTAAGAAAGGACTACTGAAGTAGGAAAACAAAGAGAAAACATTTTTTGGAAGAGACTATGGTTTTAGAGTATCTAAAAATAACAGAAAGTATCCAAACATATTTCTAGTCTCTCTATAATTGAAACATTGTTAAAATCTTGAAGGGGAAAAGACTTAATATCTACTCAAGTTTATTATTATCTGCAATGATGAAAGGAAGTAAATTGAATTTTTTTTAAAAAGGACACTTTTTGAGAAAATGTCACATTTTCTTCTGGCTTAAGCACATTTCTCCTAAGAAGAAAATTTTATATTATCAGCTATACAATTTACAAATATGAATTGAACTACATGCAATTTGTGGGGAAGATACAGCTTAAATTTTCTTTTTGTTTATCTATTTTAGAAATTAAAAGTATATCTAGCAATTTCCTTGAAATTTGACTGGACAACTTGATGAGAAGCAAAAGGCATAACCACTCTCAAATCTACATAGCTATTCTATATCCTACTGATTTTCTTGCAACTCTGTAATAAATACGAGTGAAAAGTGCTATTAATGATAAAATCAAAAGCTTTGAAAGAAGTTTCATTAAGCATGAAACTAACACCTGGGAAGAACTTAGCCATCCCCATTAGAAATGTGGAAATAATGAAACATTTTTAGACTTGTTTAGATATTAAGATTTGTAACAAACCTTAATCCAACTTAGTGTTCAAAAACATCCTCCCTCCTTCACCACCAATTCTAATCCTCTTTCATAATTTCTCAATTTTTGTTGCAGCTGAGACATCTGCCTTGTTCAGAAAGTAAGTCTCCTCTCTGTTGTTAAAGCCCAACAACAAAAGACTGCCAGGTGCAAAGCACATATGTGATAGAGGACTTTCATTTAAAATATACAAAGAACTCTTAAAACCGGACAATGAAAAAAAAAAAAAACAATTAAAAACTGAGCAAAAAACCTGAACAGACACCTCACAATAAGATGTATAGATAACAAACATATGAAAAGGTGCTCAATATCACATACCACCAGTAGGGAACTGTAAATTAAAACAACAATAATATACCATTCCACATATACCAAACTGGCTAAATTCCCAAACACTGACAACACTACATGCTGACAAGAGAGCGGAGCAACAGGAACTCACGTGTATTGTTTTTTGTTTTTTTTTTTTTTTTTTTTTTTTGTTTTGTTTTTAAATGTTTAATTATTTTTGAGAGAGAGAGAGAGAGAGAGACAGAGTGTGAACTGGGAAAGGGGCAGAGATAGGGAGATACAGAATCTGAAGCAGGCTGCAGGCTCCAGGCTCCGGGCTGTCACCCCAGAGCCCGATGCAGGGCTCGAACTCACAAGCCTGAGATCATGACCTGAGCCAAAGTTGGACACTCAGCTGACTGAGCCACCCAGGCGCCCTGCATGTTTTTTTTTATTTTTTTATTTTTATTTTTTTATCTTATTTTATTTTTTTTTTTTTAATATATGAAATTTACTTTCAAATTGGTTTCCATACAACACCCAGTGCTCATCCCAAAAGGTGCCCTCCTCAATACCCATCACCCACCCTGCCCTCCCTCCCACCCCCCATCAACCCTCAGTTTGTTCTCAGTTTTTAACAGTCTCTTATGCTTTGGCTCTCTCCCACTCTAACCTCTTTTTTTTTTTTTTTCCCTTCCCCTCCCCCATGGGTTTCTGTTATGTTTCTCAGGATCCACATAAGAGTGAAACCATATGGTATCTGTCTTTCTCTGTATGGCTTATTTCACTTAGCATCACACTCTCCAGTTCCATCCATGTTGCTACAAAAGGCCATATTTCATTTTTTCTCATTGCCACGTAGTATTCCATTGTGTATATAAACCACAATTTCTTTATCCATTCATCAGTTGATGGACATTTAGGCTCTTTCCATAATTTGGCTATTGTTGAGAGTGCCGCTATAAACATTGGGGTACAGGTGCCCCTATGCATCAGTACTCCTGTATCCCTTGGATAAATTCCTAGCAGTGCTCTTGCTGGGTCATAGGGTAGGTCTATTTTTAATTTTCTGAGGAACCTCCACACTGCTTTCCAGAGCGGCTGCACCAATTTGCATTCCCACCAACAGTGCAAGAGGGTTTTTGTTTCTCCACATCCTCTCCAGCATCTATAGTCTCCTGACTTCTTCATTTTGGCCACTCTGACTAGCGTGAGGTGATATCTGAGTGTGGTTTTGATTTGTATTTCCCTGATAAGGAGCGACGTTGAACATCTTTTCATGTGCCTGTTGGCCATCCGGATGTCTTCTTTAGAGAAGTGTCTATTCATGTTTTCTGCCCATTTCTTCACTGGGTTATTTGTTTTTCAGGTGTGGAGTTTGGTGAGCTCTTTATAGATTTTGGATACTAGCCCTTTGTCCGATGTGTCATTTGCAAATATCTTTTCCCATTCCGTTGGTTGCCTTTTAGTTTTGTTGGTTGTTTCCTTTGCTGTGCAGAAGCTTTTTATCTTCATAAGGTCCCAGTAATTCACTTTTGCTTTTAATTCCCTTGCCTTTGGGGATGTGCCGAGTAAGAGATTGCTACGGCTGAGGTCAGAGAGGTCTTTTCCTGCTTTCTCCTCTAAGGTTTTGATGGTTTCCTGTCTCACATTCAGGTCCTTTATCCATTTTGAGTTTATTTTTGTGAATGGTGTGAGAAAGTGGTCTAGTTTCAACCTTCTGCATGTTGCTGTCCAGTTCCCCCAGCACCATTTGTTAAAGAGACTGTCTTTTTTCCATTGGATGTTCTTTCCTGCTTTGTCAAAGATGAGTTGGCCATACGTTTGTGGGTCTAGTTCTGGGGTTTCTATTCTATTCCATTGGTCTATGTGTCTGTTTTTATGCCAATACCATGCTGTCTTGATGATGACAGCTTTGTAGTAGAGGCTAAAGTCTGGGATTGTGATGCCTCCTGCTTTGGTCTTCTTCTTCAAAATTACTTTGGCTATTCGGGACCTTTTGTGGTTCCATATGAATTTTAGGATTGCTTGTTCTAGTTTCGAGAAGAATGCTGGTGCAATTTTGATTGGGATTGCATTGAATGTGTAGATAGCTTTGGGTAGTATTGACATTTTGACAATATTTATTCTTCCAATCCATGAGCAGGGAATGTCTTTCCATTTCTTTATATCTTCTTCAATTACCTGCATAAGCTTTCTATAGTTTTCAGCATACAGATCTTTTACATCTTTGGTTAGATTTATTCCTAGGTATTTTATGCTTCTTGGTGCAATTGTGAATGGGATCAGTTTCTTCATTTGTCTTTCTGTTGCTTCATTGTTAGTGTATAAGAATGCAACTGATTTCTGCACATTGATTTTGTATCCTGTAACTTTGCTGAATTCATGTATCAGTTCTAGCAGACTTTTGGTGGAGTCTATCGGATTTTCCATGTATAATATCATGTCATCTGCAAAAAGCGAAAGCTTGACTTCATCTTTGCCAATTTTGATGCCTTTGATTTCCTTTTGTTGTCTGATTGCTGATGCTAGAACTTCCAGCACTATATTAAACAACAGCGGTGACAGTGGGCATCCCTGTCGTGTTCCTGATCTCAGGGAAAAAGCTCTCAGTTTTTCCCCGTTGAGGATGATGTTAGCTGTGGGCTTTTCATAAATGGCCTTTATGATCTTTAAGTATGTTCCTTCTATCCCGACTTTCTCAAGGGTTTTTATTAAGAAAGGGTGCTGGATTTTGTCAAAGGCCTTTTCTGCATCGATTGACAGGATCATATGGTTCTTCTCTTTTTTTTTGTTAATGTGATGTATCACGTTGATCGATTTGCGAATGTTGAACCAGCCCTGCATCCCAGGAATGAATCCCACTTGATCATGGTGAATAATTCTTTTGATATGCTGTTGAATTCGATTTGCTAGTATCTTATTAAGAATTTTTGCATCCATATTCATCAGGGATATTGGCCTGTAGTTCTCTTTTTTTACTGGGTCTCTGTCTGGTTTAGGAATCAAAGTAATACTGGCTTCATAGAATGAGTCTGGAAGTTTTCCTTCCCTTTCTATTTCTTGGAATAGCTTGAGAAGGATAGGTATTATCTCTGCTTTAAATGTCTGGTAGAACTCCCCTGGGAAGCCATCTGGTCCTGGACTCTTATTTGTTGGGAGATTTTTGATAACCGATTCAATTTCTTCGCTGGTTATGGGTCTGTTCAAGCTTTCTATTTCCTCCTGATTGAGTTTTGGAAGAGTGTGGGTGTTTAGAAATTTGTCCATTTCTTCCAGGTTGTCCAATTTGCTGGCATATAATTTTTCATAGTATTCCCTGATAATTGTTTGTATCTCTGAGGGATTGGTTGTAATCATTCCATTTTCTTTCATGATTTTATCTATTTGGGTCATCTCCCTTTTCTTTTTGAGAAGCCTGGCTAGAGGTTTGTCAATTTTGTTTATTTTTTCAAAAAACCAACTCTTGGTTTCGTTGATCTGCTCTACAGTTTTTTTAGATTCTATATTGTTTATTTCTGCTCTGATCTTTATTATTTCTCTTCTTCTGCTGGGTTTAGGCTGCCTTTGCTGTTCTGCTTCTATTTCCTTTAGGTGTGCTGTTAGATTTTGTATTTGGGATTTTTCTTGTTTCTTGAGATAGGCCTGGATTGCAATGTATTTTCCTCTCAGGACTGCCTTCGCTGCATCCCAAAGCATTTGGATTGTTGTATTTTCATTTTCGTTTGTTTCCATATATATTTTAATTTCTTCTCTAATTGCCTGGTTGACCCACTCATTCATTAGTAGGGTGTTCTTTAACCTCCATGCTTTTGGAGGTTTTCCAGACTTTTTCCTGTGGTTGATTTCAAGCTTCATAGCATTGTGGTCTGAAAGTATGCATGGTATAATTTCAATTCTTGTAAACTTATGAAGGGCTGTTTTGTGACCCAGTATGTGATCGATCTTGGAGAATGTTCCATGTGCACTCGAGAAGAAAGTATATTCTGTTGCTTTGGGATGCAGAGTTCTAAATATATCTGTCAAGTCCATCTGATCCAATGTATCATTCAGGGCCCTTGTTTCTTTATTGACTGTGTGTCTAGATGATCTATCCATTTCTGTAAGTGGGGTGTTAAAGTCCCCTGTAATGACCACATTCTTATCAATAAGGTTGCTTATGTTTATGAGTAATTGTTTTATATATCTGGGGGCTCCGGTATTTGGCGCATAGACATTTATAATAGTTAGCTCTTCCTGGTGGATAGACCCTGTGATTATTATATAATGCCCTTCTTCATCTCTTGTTACAGCCTTTAATTTAAAGTCTAGTTTGTCTGATATAAGTATGGCTACTCCAGCTTTCTTTTGGCTTCCAGGAGCATGATAAATAGTTCTCCATCCCCTCACTCTCAATCTAAAGGTGTCCTCAGATCTAAAATGAGTCTCTTGTAGACAGCAAATAGATGGGTCTTGTTTTTTTATCCATTCTGATACCCTATGTCTTTTAGTTGGCGCATTTAATCCATTTACATTCAGTGTTATTATAGAAAGATATGGGTTTAGAGTCATTGTGATGTCTGTATGTTTTATGCTTGTAGTGATGTCTCTGGTACTTTGTCTCACAGGATCCCCCTTAGGATCTCTTGTAGGGCTGGTTTCGTGGTGACAAATTCCTTCAGTTTTTGTTTGTTTGGGAAGACCTTTATCTCTCCTTCTATTCTAAATGACAGACTTGCTGGATAAAGGATTCTCGGCTGCATATTTTTTCTGTTTAGCACACTGTAGATATCATGCCAAGCCTTTCTGGCCTGCCAAGTTTCAAAGGAGAGATCAGTCACGAGTCTTATAGGTGTCCCTTTATATGTGAGGGCACGTTTATCCCTTGCTGCTTTCAGAATTTTCTCTTTATCCTTGTATTTTGCCAGTTTCACTATGATATGTCGTGCAGAAGATCGATTCAAGTTACATCTGAAGGGAGTTCTCTGTGCCTCTTGGATTTCAATGCCTTTTTCCTTCCCCAGTTCAGGGAAGTTCTCAGCTATAATTTGTTCAAGTACCCCTTCAGCACCTTTCCCTCTCTCTTCCTCCTCTGGGATATCAATTATGCGTATATTATTTCTTTTTAGTGTATCACTTAGTTCTCTAATTTTCCCCTCATACTCCTGGATTTTTTTATCTCTCTTTCTTTCAGCTTCCTCTTTCTCCATAGCTTTATCTTCTAGTTCACCTATTCTCTCCTCTGCCTCTTCAAGCCGAGCCATCGTGGATTCCATTTTGTTTTGCATTTCGTTTAAAGCGTTTTTCAACTCCTCGTGACTGTTGCTTAGTCCCTCGATCTTTGTGGCAAGAGATTCTCTGCTGTCCTGTATACTGTTTTCAAGCCCAGCGATTAATTTTATGACTATTATTCTAAATTCACTTTCTGTTATATTATTTAAATCCTTTTTGATCAGTTCATTAGCTGTTGTTATTTCCTGGAGATTCTTCTGAGGGGAATTCTTCCGTTTGGTCATTTTGGAGAGTCCCTGGCGTGGTGAGGACCTGCAGGGCACTTCCCCTGTGCTGTGGTGTATAACTGGAGTTAGTGGGCGGGGCCGCAGTCCGACCCGATGTCTGCCCCCAGCCCACTGCTGGGGCCACAGTCAGACTGGTGTGTGCCTTCTCTTCCCCTCTCCTAGGGGCGGGATTCACTGTGGGGTGGCGTGTCCCGTCTGGGCTACTTGCACACTGCCAGGCTTGTGTTGCTGGGGATCTGGCGTATTAGCTGGGGTGGGTAGGCAAGGTGCACGGGGGCTGGAGGGGCAGGCTTAGCTCGCTTCTCCTTAGGTGATCCACTTCAGGAGGAGCCCTGTGGCAGCGGGAGGGAGTCAGATCCGCTGCCGGAGGTTTGGCTCCGCAGAAGCACAGAGTTGGGTGTTTGCGCGGAGCGAGCAAGTTCCCTGGCAGGAACTGGTTCCCTTTGGGATTTTGGCTGGGGGATGGGCGGGGGAGATGGCGCTGGCGCCTTTGTTCCCCGCCAAGCTGAGCTCTGCCGTCCGGGGGCTCAGCAGCTCTCCCTCCCTTTGTCCTCCAGCCTTCCCGCTTTCCGAGCAGAGCTGTTAACTTATGACCTCCCAGACGCTAAGTCGCGCTTGCTGTCGGAACACAGTCTGTCCGGCCCCTCCGCTTTTGCCAGCCAGACTCGGGGGCTCTGCTTGGCCGGCGAGCCGCCCCTCCGCCCCGGCTCCCTCCCGCCAGTCCGTGGAGCGCGCACCGCCTCACCGCCCTTCCTACCCTCTTCCGTGGGCCTCTAGTCTGCGCTTGACTCCGGAGACTCCCTTCTGGTAATCCTCTGGCGGTTTTCTGGGTTCTTTAGGCAGGTGTAGGTGGAATCTAAGTGATCGGCAGGACGCGCCGTGAGCCCCGCGTCCTCCTACGCCGCCATCTTCCGGAACCTCCTCTCACGTGTATTGTTGATGTGACTGCAAATTAAATGGTACCTTGGAAGAGTTTGGCAGTTTGGGTTTTTTTTTGTGTGTGTGTGCTTTTGTTGTTGTTGTTGTTGTTGTTGTTGTTGTTGTTTACAAAGCTAAATATCTTTGTACCATACTATTCAGCAATCACATTCTGTGGTATTTACCCAAATAAGCTGAGAGATTATGCCCACACAAAAACCTTCACAAAAGTAATTATTTATTCATAATTTACCAAACTAGAAGCAATAAAAATATCCTTTAGTAGGTGAATGGATATATAAACTGATATACCCAAACAATGGAATATTATTCACTGATAGAAATAAGTTATCAAGTCATGAAAAGGCTTGATGATCCCTACATGTATATTATTAAGTGAAAGAAATCAGTCTGAAAGGCTATATGCTGTATGATCAACTGCATGACCTTTTGGAAAAGGCAAAAACAGAAACAGTAAAAAGATCAATGCTTTTCACAGCATGGGATAGAAAGGAAAAACAGGTGGAGCATAGGTGATTTTTAGGGCAGTGGAACTATTCTATATGATAATTAATGGTGGATACAAGACATTATGCATTTGGCAAAATCCACAGAATGTGCAAAGAAAACAGTGAATCCTACTGTAACTATGGACTTTAGTCAATAATAATATCCATCTATATTGGTTCATCAATTATAATAAATATCCCACACCAATGCAAGATGCTAGTAATGGGAAAACTGAGTGGAGAGAGTATATGGGAACTCTGTATTTTCTGCTCAGTTTTTCTGTAAACCTGAAACTGCTCTAAAAAAAGTCTATTAATTAAAAATAAAAAGTTAAAAGACCACCAGGAAAATACTTGAAGTAAAAAATAATAGAATTACTATGTTTTTTACAGCAAGAAAAACATAAACCAGAGAACTCTGGGAAATTATCAATTACAAGGACTCAGGAAGGCTTTTAATAGCATTTTGATTTGAGCTTGGTAATTTTTTTCATTTTTTAAAAATATTTATTTATTCTTGAGAGAGAGAGAAACAGAGACAGAGTGCAAGTCGGGAAGGGCAGCGAGAGACTAAGACAAAATCTGAAGCAGGCTTCAGGCTCTGAGCTGTCAGCACAGAGTGTGGTGCGGGGCATGAACTTACAAACCATTAAACCGTGGCCTGAGCCAAAATCAAGAATCAGCTGCTTAATGACTGAGCCACCCACACACCTGGAGCTTGATAATTTCAAAGAGGTTCTAGGAAAGAGTTGGGCCAGTTCTGGCTTGAATGTCATCAGAGGCAAGAACAATGGGTATCTTAATAATCTTTAAGAAGTGAGGGATTAAATCTTACTTTACCATTGGTAAAGAAGCAGTAGTTACTGATGTTAGTCAGAGAAGGGGGTTAAGTCATTTTGGTGGTTACAAAAAGGCATGGTGTTTGTATCCCAACCAGATTCAATTACAGTATCATTCAAAATCCTTTCAGATGCAAGCAATTTAAAATTTGCATGAATAGACTTAAACAGTAGGAAGAAATTATCACTCATAGCAAGATACATACTTATGATATTTTAGGTTTGGTAACTGAGGTTTCACAACATGATATAGGACCCAGATTCTCCTCATCTTTTCATTCTATAATACTCAGTGTTTTGGTTTTTTTTCCCTATCTTTCAATTTTGTTTTTAAGTTTTTATTTAAATCCAGTTAACATACAGTATAAGTTTCAGGTATATAACATAGTGATCCAACACTTCCATACATCACAGGTGCTCCTAACAACAAGTTCACTCCATAACACCTATTTTACCCATCCCCCCCATCTACCTCCCTCTGGTAACCATCAGTTGCTACTACAGTTAAGAGTCTGTTAGAGTGTCTTGATTTATCTTGATTTATCTTTCTTTTTTTCCCGTTGCTCACTTGTTTCTTAAATTCCACATGAGTGAAATCATATGGTATTTTTCTTTGACTTATTTTGCTTAGCATATCACACTCTAACTCTATCCGTGTCATTCCAAGTGGCAAATTTTCATTCTTTTTTATGGCTGAGTAATATGCCATTATGCATGTGTGTGTATACACATTTTCACATATATGTACATATATGTGTGTGTGTGTATATATATATATATATATACACACACACATATGGATTATATATATATACACACACACACATATGGATATGTATATGGATACATAAACCACAGCTTCTTTTTATATGTGTGTGTATATACCAGATCTTTATCCATTTATCAATCAATGGATATTTGGGCTATTTCCATAATTAGGCTATTGTTGATAATGCTGCTATAAACATTGGGGTGCATATATCCCTGTGAATTAGTATTTTTGTATTCTTTGGATAAATACTTAGTAGCGTGATTGCTGGATTGTAGGGTAGTTCTAGTTAACTTCTTGAGGAATCTCCATACTGTTTTCAGAGTGGCTGCAGCAGTTCGCATTCCTACCAACAGCACAAGAGGGTTCCCTCTTTCTCCACAGCTTCACCAAACACCTGTTGTTTCTTGTGTTGACGACTTTACCTAATCTGACAGGTATGAGGCAATATCTCCTTGTAGATTTGATTTGTATTTCCCTGATACGTGATGCTGAGTATCTTTTCATCGGTATGTTGGCCACCTTATAAGTTCTTTACATATTTTAGATACTAACCCTTGATCAGGGTTAAACCCTGAGACTTTACTGAATTTGTCAGCTTTAGCAGTTTTCTGGTGGATTCTTTCAGGTTTTCTACGTAGAGTATCATGTCATCCGCAAATAGTGAAAGCTTTACTTCTTCCTTGCTGATCTGGATGCCTATTATTTCTTTTTGTTATCTAATTGCTGTGGTTAGGACTACATTAGATAGGTTAGGACTACATTCCAGCACTACATTAAATAACAGTGGTGAGAGTGGACATCCCTGTCTTGTTTCAGATTGTAGAGGAATAGCTCTCAGTTTTTCCCCATTGAGGATATTAGTTGTGGGTTTTTCATATACAGCCTTTACGTTGTTGAGATTCGTTACCTCTAAACTTACTTTGTTGAGGGTTTTTATCATGAATGGATACTGTACTTTTGTCAAAAGCTTTGTCTTTATCTATTGAAATGATCATAGAGTTCTTATCATTTATTAACCTGATGTTTCACTTTGATTTGTGAATACTGAACCATCCTTGCAACCCAGGAACAAATCCCACTTGATTGTGATGAATAATTAAAAAAAAATTTTTTTAATGTTTATTTGAGAGAGAGAGACAGACAGACAGACAGACACAGAGTGAGGGAAGGACAGAGAAGGGGACAGAGGATCCAAAGTGGGCTCTGTGCTAACAGCAGAGAGCCTGATGTGGAGTTCAAACTCACAAACCTCGAGATCATGACCTGAGTTGAAGTCAGACATTTAACTGACTGAGCCGTCGAGGCACCCCATGGTGAATAATTTTTTCTAATGTATTGCTGGATTCAGTTTGCTTCTATTTTGTTGAGGATTTTTGCATCTATGTTCATCAGAAATACTGACCTATAGTTCTTTTTTTGTAGTGTCTTTATCTGGTTTTAATATCAGGGTAATGTTGGCTTCATAAAAATTAATTTGGAAGCATTCCTTCCATTTCTATTTTTCAGAATGGTTTAAGAAGAATAGGTATTAACTCTTCTTTAAGTGTTTGGTAGAATCCATCCGTGAAGCCATCTGGTCCTGGACTTTTTATTGAGAGTTTTTTGATTACTGATTCAATTTCTTTGCTGGTTATCAATCTGTTCAAGTTTTCTATTTCTTTATGTTTCAGTTTTGGTAAGGTAGGTTTCTAGGAATTTATCCATTTCTTCTAGGTTGTTCACTGTTGGCATATAGTTTTTCATGATATTCTAATTATTTGTATTTCTGTGGGGTTGATTTTTCTATCTCCTTTCTCATTTGTAATTTTATTTATTTGGGTCTTTTCTCCTTTTGATAAGTCTGGCTTAAGTTTCATCAAGTGTGCTGTTTTTTATCACTTGGCTTGTCCCCTTGCGGTCAAAAGAGGACTATGAGAACCTTCAAGTATGATATCCCCACACAACACTCAAAGACTTTAAAGGAGAAAAAGACTGCATTTCTTCCTTTGTTGCTTTTTATGACTGAGAATAACTTTCCAGCAACTTCTTTTTCCCATATGCATTTTCCTCTATTTGTCATGTTGTTCCTTAATCTGAATTATCATTATGTGTGTCCCCGACTAAGTTCCCTATGTCTGGCACTAGGTCCAGGAAATATTTTTTCAATTTAGACCAGGAGTACGCAAATGTTTCTTTGAAGAGGGCCACATGGAATCCCTATTTCCTGTTGTATTTTGGTTTTACTCACAACTCTTTAAAATTGTACAACCATTCTTAGCTTAAGGGCTGTGCAAAAACTAGCTTTCAACAATAATGATGCAAAACGATACAATATTTCATGTTTTATCATGAACACAGTTCAATTGAATAAATATTACTGGGCATTGCTTGTGTGCCAGACATGGAAAATGCCACCATGTTAAAAGTGAGGCAGGTTCCTATTCAAACAATAGGCATTTAACTGAGGAAAAAATTGTAGAATCAGAGGAAATCACTGAATATAGCGAATCCTTAGAGTCCAGAAGATCCCTTATGAAAAGAACATAGCATCCAGAAGTGTTATTTTTAAAGCCCATATTCAGAAAAAATATGTATGTTTTATTTCTCTCTCCCTTTGAATTACTCTGTGTTGATTATTTTATGTACGAAACTACTCAAAGAGTTCTATGCTCCTATTACAATAACATGTATCTTTGTGTTAGTGTCTTCCTCTTTTCACTTTTCACCTTCTATGTGTCCCATGAATAAGTTTATCCTTCTTTGAGTTGGAAGAATTCCCATATCTGCAGCTGGGAACCAAATCCTTATGTGAGAGTTTGGTAACTGGTGATTGATTATTATTGGCGCAGTTGGGATGGTATCTCCATGGAATACACCTCTTATGAGGGTATAGGTTTCACGCTCTTGAGAAATGTTTTCCCTTTAGAACATCCTCTTCAATTTGCAAAATGGAAGGAGTACATAGAAACTAGTAAGAAGTTGGTGTGTAAACAGGAAAGATTAACGATGCCCTAAATCAGTTTTGGACAACAAACAACTCCAAAAGTTCAGTGGGTGGCTTCCATCAACCTTCATTTAGTTCCCCTCATGTAACATGTATCCTGCAGGGAGGCTGCGGATGCACTGGAACTCATCAGCTCTCCAACATAGTCTCATTCTAGAACCCATTGTGGAGAATAAACTCCTACGGAGGACATTTTGTTTTTATGGCAGAGGCATGAGAAAAGACCAAGATGAACCAAGCCATCATATTTAAAGATTCTCCACTGGTCTCTTCGGGGGGGGGGGGGGGGGGGCGGGGGGAGTAACCAAGAAGGATAATAGGAAAGGGAGAACTTCCCAGACCACGGAGCCAAAATCCATGCAGAACAGTGAACAGGGTTGCAGAGCAGCGGCCCAGTGAAAGATCATTGCCCACTCCAGCACAAGGACTTTTCACAATGTTTTCTCAAAATTCAAAAGTGCTGTGACTGTGTGACTTCTCTGAGCTTTAAATTCTCCTGGATGAAGCCACTTTCTCAGCCTGCTTCCCAATGTGGAAATAAAAGTCGGAGGATCAAGGGTTTTGTAATACTTTGAACAGTCACAATGTTTTTGTTTTAGGCTCCTGTTACTTTTGTCCACACAAATTTCTCAAAAACAGCATTATTTAAAACTCAGTTTTATGACAGTCACCTCCATAAGCAAGCACTAGCCCCACAATTCCTGTTGAAAGTAGATTTTTCTCTTGACTTAATTTCAGGTTCTTTGAGTCAGATTTTTGTGGAACTATGCCCTTCTCTTTACCACATTTTGTCCAATGGAAAGAACATCTGAATCCATTCAGAAATCTTAACGTGGAATGTGGCATAGCCATGTTTAGTATTTACCCTGAGACTGTAGACAAAAGATTTCCTAATTTTATGTCTGATGATGAGAATTGAGAAACCATTCCTTTTTCCAATTCTGCAAGTTCTAGGATTGCTGGGCTCTCCATCTCCTTGCATCTCTACTTTCAGACACACCATTTCTTTTCTGATCTCAGCTTTCTTATGGTGCCTTCTCAAATGCACCTAACAACAAGCAACTCATGCTAGTAATGTACAGTTTTGAAACCTTTCTGCCCAAAGCCATGACCCTTTATTATACATCAACTGCCTTCCAAACTGTCTCAAACAAAAATGTTACAAAATATTTTGCCACCATGTAATACTTTACTTACCTAGTTTCCAATAACCGTTTCTCTTCCTCCTGGTGTCCCACGAAATCTCTGTCACATATATTTGACATTTTTGTTACAGCAGCCCACAAGATTTAACAGCTATTTCTCAATTGAACATTCTTGCTGCTGTAACAAGTAACCCCTTAGCTCAGTGGATTACCAAAGAAAGCATTTTATTTCTCTCACATTACATGCAAACTGTGGTTTGGCAATGACTACTATGTCAGTGTTCAACTCTGCTTGGCTCTGCTGTGAGTCTTCTCGTTCAGTGTGGAGGTGCAGTCCCTGTCTGGGACATGTGGTTTTTATGGCAGAGGGCAAAAGCAAGAGGCTGAGATGAATTACAAAATCTCTTTCAAAGCATACATCTCATTTGTTCATATCCATTGATCAAAATAAAAGGGCAGGGAAGTATTTCCCACCAGAGGGGGGCACCAGGTCACAGGGAATCAGTGGAGAGGAAAGGGAGGAAGGCAGTATACACCAGAAATACAGTCTAAGACAAATGCTCTACAGCAGGAGGCTCCTTCTAAGATTACGTTTCCTGGATGAGTTACTCCTTGGATCACAATAAAAGCTCTTAAATAGGAGAGAAAGAATCATAATAAGTCCTTACATTTTTTTTTCCATTTAACTTTGGAATCCTTAGGGGTAATGTGTTCAAAGAGTCAACATAGAGTCTGGAATAAGTTAGGTATCTCGTTTCCTTCTTCCAATCTCCGAACGAACTTCCTTGCCCAACCTTTCTACACCGTCCTTATCAGACGAGGTAAAAACATTTTCACGTTTAAAACAAATTTTGGGGCCTGTGATAGGCAAGAGTTTCTCCAAATGACTGCCACACAATACTGGCAGGTGTTATGTTTAAGCCAATCTGTTTATTGGCTCCTCAGAGTGTACCATCTCTAAAAACTTCCTATCATTCCTCAGTTATAAAACAAATACCTGGCTCAATGGATCCTAAATAAAAATTACACTGGTAAAAATGTTTTAAAAGGCAGGCAGGAAATTAATTTTTCATGATATATAAAATTTTATCTCTGATCTTTAAATCATCTCTTGTATTTATCTTGTCCTAGAAATTCAAGTGCTTCTCTTTTATAGGATTTCTCCAAGTCAAACAACATTTTAAATAAACTGAAGCATATTATTCTTTATCACAGCCATATATTTTCATAATAATTATATTTAGTCCTCTTCTCCTTATATAATTATGCCATTTTTATTTTACTTTAAAGACCTAAAGAATATCTGCCATTATTTAGAAGGAACCTACTTAGGTTCAGCTATTGTTAGAGTAAAGGCAGTGTCCTCCTTTGTAGCACAGTAAACTCCTTTTCACCTGTCCTTGGAAAGCACATTTAAACAGAGTGGCATTTATAAAGATTTGAAAAGATTTGATGCCAAGTGCCATAGTATAGCAAACTTCACCAACACTATAAATTTATACTTCAAAAAGCTAATAGGTCTTTGATAAAGCACATTTACCGTTGAGATAAGTACAGCTAAGTATTCTTATTCTACGTTGAGGAAAAGCAAGGTGGAGGAAAGTATAAAGTAATTTGCCCAATGTCAAAGTAGTCAGCTGATCTTGGACTAGGGCCCTAGCAGGTTACAGCGAAAAGGAGGATTCTAGAAATTACAAACTACTCACTCATATTACAGCATTTCTACTGCAGGAATAAATAGCCTCCCATCATAGGAACCTATTTCAATGGGGAATGTGTATTTAAATAGCTGAACATCAAAATTAATAAAGAATAATCATATTACCTATATATTTCAAGATATATATTAGACATAAAAACTAGAAAATTTGGGGTCGCCTGGGTGGCTCAGTCGGTTAAGTATCCAACTTTGGCTCAGGTCATGATCTCACAGCTCTGGAGTTCAAGCCCCATGTCGAGCTCTATGCTGACAGTTCAGAGACTGCAGCCTTCTGGTTCTGTGTCTCCATCTCCCTCTGCCCCTCCCCAACTCGCTCTCTCTCTCGCTCTCTCTCTCTCTCTCTAAAATAAAATAAACATTAAAAAAAAAACTAGAAAATTTGTATTATCATAGAACTTACAGGACTTCCCTAAGCTCTTCTATTTTCAACAAGGGTGACCACATCATTCATTTATTCACCAAGAAATCACTCTTAATCCAGAGTACATACGTATTACTTTTATATACATGGTTAAAAATTCTATTGCCACTTGTCTGCCATTTAATGCAATTTTAATATTTGGGATAAAGATCAAAGCAGAATATAGTTTGCCACAATGTCATTGTGCAAAATTGTAAAGGATGAGACCTCCAGGCACTACCTATTAAAGATAGAACTTTCATTAATAAGATCTTTGTTTTTTATTTTGTGAAAAATTCTGAGCACACATAATAAATAGTGAATACAATTATCAGCAGGGTGATATGGGACACTGTGCTTGCATTTTCCTGAGACATTTGGACTCCTTTTCTAGGAAAATTTATGGAATGTCCATTACCATATCTATTATGTGTGTCTCTGGCACCAATAATCATAGCGCCTTGACCCTCCGGCTAGACCATAAATTAAATACACAAATCATCTCTGTTTTACCTCAACCTTGAGATGGCATGCACACTCAATTTTTGAAGAAATGCCATAAAATGTGCTTTTGTGGCTATTCCAATGCCTCAGGATTCAAGCAACTACTTTAGCAGATATCAGGAATACCTTAAAATATGACCTTATTCTTACCTCTTAGGTATAAATTTATATGACTCACTTCCCTGTCAAAATCACTTAAGATCTTAGTAAATAAGACCTTTTGATCTCTGTGAAATTTGAATCACTTTTTATACCCAATATCAGTAGAAAATCCACAGTTTGCTCATGGGCGGTGGGGAAGAGAACTATAAAATAGTAATATTTATTTATAATTAACATACTAGGACTTACATACTCATGAAATGCTGTTCTTCAAAGTTGTCCCCTTGAACACCTTAAGTGAATTCCAATGATGTTACCTATTTGAAAAACACTGCAGATATCAGTGTAAATATTCCCCAGTGTGGCCTTCCTTTAGAGTTATACCTTACTTATAATCAAAAATGTTGTGACCCAATGTATTACTCACTTTGCCAAACTAACTTCTAACTGATGTTTTTGCCCCAAAATTAAATGTTACCCTGCACATTTCACTCTATTATGACCTAAAATCAAAGTGTTCAAGAACTGACAGGGATTCCAAAATAGAAAGTCAAAAAAATATTTTGAGAAAATAACAATATAAAATTAGTATAAAAGTAGACATAAAGTCCCAAATAGTCCTTGGCACACTAGTCATCATTCAAGTTGTTGTGCCTGTGTCAGCTAGAGGTTAGAGGTGACCCCAACCCAAAACATCAACTCTATTCTGCTTGAGAACTCTAACCTACTTCTCCCAATGTTCTGGAGAAACTTGCATTCTACTATTTTCTGCATGACATGATGATTATAACAGTGGTAATCATCTCAGTAATAATAACAATGCAGGTGCCTGGGTGGCACAGTGGGTTGAGTGACCGACTTCAGCTCAGGTCATGATCTCATGGTTTGTGAGTTTGAGCCCCGCATTGGGCTCTGTGCTGACAGCTGAGAGCCTGGAGCCTGCTTCAGATTCTATGTCTCCCTCTCTCTGCCTCTCCCCCACTCATGCGTTCTCTCTGTCTCAGAAATAAATAAACATTAAAAATTTTTTTAATAGGGGCGCCTGGGTGGCTCAGTCGGTTGAGCGTCCGTCTTCAGCTCAGGTCACGATCTCACGGTTCGTGAGTTCGAGCCCCACGTCAGGCTCTGGGCTGATGGCTCAGAGCCTGGAGCCTGCTTCCAATTCTGTGTCTCCCTCTCTCTTTGCCCCTCCCCATTCATGCTCTGTCTCTCTCTGTCTCAAAAATAAATAAACATTAAAGAAATTCTTTAAAAAAAATTTTTTTTAAATAATAACAATGCATATTTTCAATGGGCTAAGTACTTTCTAAATGCAATACTTCCTTAAACTTCACAATAATCTAATTTAATTCTCAGAACAGTCCTATCAAGTAAATATTGTATGAGTTCCATTTTACATGTAATGTCTTCAAAGATAAAATGAGACTTCACTCAAATGCTATTATTGATTTAGCATTGGTCATCTGTCGAGTGGTCTGAGTATTTACATTTAAGATTCACTGTCAAGGAATAATCATCCTTTCATCCAACCTTCACCCCCATGGAGAAGCCACTCAGATAATTCCTGGAATTCCTTCAGTGATTTAACCGTGTCTCAAGGTGGGAAATTCTTGGTTACACACTTTTCTTGTAGAAAGATTTAATATTTTTTTATAAAATAAGCATGTTTTAAGGTTTTCCTGAACTAATTTGATCATAAAAATCTGTCTCCGTAGAATATATTTTAGGCTTATTATTCAAAAGGAAAGACTTTCTCATCTAATCAAAAGCCCTAGTAAAGCTCATGTCACTCTACATGTGGTGATACATCCAACAGAAAGACCAATGCAAACTTAATATTCAGAAAGTAATGCACATCTTTATGGAACGCGCTCAAGTAGACAGCACAGAGATAATTTCATTGTATTGACATAGAGCACAGCTTCTATAAAACCTCCATGCCCTGTTGTATACTCTGCCAAATCCTTATGCTATCTGCTAAAAAATCTAGGGCTTTCTTGCCTTCAAAGTGCTATAGAAAAAGTTCAAATCTGCACTGATTATATATCCCTCTTCTACTTCTCCTTCCTGTCAGCTTCCAAATTAACTCTTTCCCTAAGTATCTCCCTCTTTGTATCAGAATACTTTCAGCTACAAGTAAACAAATACAAAGTCAAACAAAAGTCACATGGATAATGCAAAACATATCTTCCTAAATAAGAATAGAGGTAAGGTGAGTTCAGGGCAGTTACTTAGCGGCTCAAAAATGTGAGGCCTTCAGTTTGGTTGTTCTTCAATTTTTGCTCTCTTTTTATGGCAATAAGATGGTTGCAACAACTCCAGATATCACATTCTAACCCTAAAACATCCAAAGCAGGAAAAAAAAAAAAAAGACCCTTGCGCATGTTCCTTTTTAACAATGAAGAACATTTTCTCAGAACCACCAACTGATATTTTTTTCTTATTTTTTTTTAACGTTTATTTATTTTTGAGACAGAGAGAGACAGAGCATGAATGGGGGAGGGTCAGAGAGAGGGAGACACAGAATCTGAAACAGGCTCCAGGCTCCGAGCTGTCAGCACAGAGTCTGACACGGGGCTTGAACTCATGGACCGCGAGATCATGACCCGAGCCGAAGTCGCCGCTTAACCGACTGAGCCACCCAGGCGCCCCCACCAACTGATATTTTAATGTCCCATTGGTTAGCATTTTGTCATGTACCTATACATCTGCAAGACGGACTATAATTAGCTGATATAATCAAGACTCAAATCATGAGGTTGGAGAGGAGCCTATGAAGTATCTGACAAAATGCTTATCTGTTTAGAAAGAAGAGGCATAATTTTGAGTAGGAAACCAACAGTACTTATTATGTGCCCTTTCTATTTATCTTCTCTCTCGCTCTTGCAATACATATTAGCATTATTCCCATACGGCCCTACAAAATCATCCATAAAAAAAATAAGGAAAGCTAAAGTTACAAATAACTATACATTAAATTTTCTATGCCACATATACATATACATCATGGAAAATATTAATGTACAAATATTATGTTATTTGTCATTTTTTTAAGCAATAGATTATTCATCTTTCTGTGGAAATGAATAGACTCTTACAAGATCATTTTTATTGACTGGATCGGCAATTAATTTTGTGACTGCCCAAATCATTAACCATTTGTGTATTCTTGTGAGTGTTCTTTGCCTGTTTTTCTTCACTTACTATTTCCACAATATTTGTAATTATATTACATTTTATTTTTAATATTTAAAAAAAATAATTGAACTATTATTCACACATGGTAAATTAGCTTCAGGTATACAACAGTGATTCAACAATTATATATATTATGAAATGCTTACCATGATAAATGTATTATGTTATTGACTATATTCCCTCTGCTATACTATGTTTTCTTATTTATATAGGACCTATGTTACAAATATTAATTTTTATCATATATATTGCAACTACTTTCTCAATTGACTTTTGATTTTTTTTTATGTTTGTATTTTTTCACTTTGAAAGGATTATAATTTTCAGGTAGTCAAATCCATCAAGTTTTTTCTGTGAAGACCTAGTTTTCCATGTTACTCTTAAAATGCACTCCCCACCCTAGAGTTATAGACAATTTCTTTGTTTCTGTTTTTTTACCCATGGCATACATTAAATGCTTTGACCCTGGAGCTCGTTTACTGAGGTTCAAGTCCCAGTCAGCTACATTTTAGGTATGTTACTTTGTGCAATTAAATCATAAATATTAGGTCAAAAAGAAGTCATTTAGAACCTACAATACTTGGCTATTCTTTTAGTATTTTTATTATGTATTTTATAGGTGAAGTTTTCATTGTTTTGGATTTAATTTGGTATATAGTACAGTTTAGGGAGTTAACTTTATATTTTTAATGGTTAACCAGTTGTCTGAAAAACCACTACTACATTCCTTATCTAATTTATGCATTACTGGACTATTTTGTCACATTTCTTTGTATTTCCTATATTTTTTCTGTATTTTAATACTGTGCTTCTTGGTACAAAAAAAATTCTTGAGCCTCACTGTGAACTGTAATCTCTTATAAATTTACTTTTCCTCTTTTCTCATTGGAAAGGTTTGTCTTGGCATCAACATCTTCTAATGTTAATAACACAATTAATATTTTCTTACTGTTGACATCTTCCTAGTTTGTTTTCACTTTAATTTACTTTTCCTATGTCTGAAACATTTCATTTAGCTACATTTATGGTAAATGGCCTACAGCTGGGTTTTAGTTTTTGACCCAATCTGTTCGCAAATGTTAAAATGTTTTCTTTGATGTCGTGTTCTGCATTCCTAATCCTTTACTTTCTTTCCCTTAGTATATATTTTTTTTTCTTTTCTGTGCATGTTTGTATGTGAATGTTTTAGTACGATACTTTGGATGGTTTCCTTCTGCTTTCCCTATATTGCTAACTTTCTATAATATGTTAAAAATCTTATTTATTTATTCATCTACTTTGGTAATATTAACAACTTTCACTAAAAATAATGAGATAGGAGCATATTCTCTGGGACTTTCACCTCACTCCCAGCAGTCAACAACAGACAGCAGACCAGAAGTTTGGCTCTGTTCCCAAACTGTAGCTCAGAACAGCTTTCAAAGTACAGGCAGTATCTCTGATTAGTAGTTAAATCATCACCTCCTTCACCCTAGCACTTCTCCCTAGTTAGGAAGAGTGACCCAAGAGCCAGAAATTAGTATGGCTTAAAGAACATTTTATTGCACCTGTAGTTACCTCTGGGATTCTCAGATCTTATGTATGTTATGTATACATAGCTTATTATATATAAAAATTATATTTATTATATATTCAAGTATATATAATTACATTATATTTATATTTGTATATTTTATATTTATTCATATATTTATATTTATAATTTAAATTTATTTATATTTGAGTATATTTTACATATAATTTATATATGTATAAATGTGTGTGTGACTACCTCTGGGATTCTCAGAGGTATATATATTTTTATGTGTGTATATATATACTATATATTATATATACCTTCATATTTTAAGTACTAAAATAATAGTCTTTAAGTCCCTTCAATCTTATCAAACCATTGTTGCTGTTAAAGCATAAAGCACTATCATTGTGATGGGTACTCAGGTACCATTTTAGAATTTCAGAAGCAATTAAACAAGGCATGTGTGTGAATATGCTTTTAAAAGGAAAACAAAGTATTTTCCTTTCATCTTCTACCTGTTTCAAAATTGCCACATAATGTTCCTTCTTTTTCAATCTATACTCAGTACTATCCCACCATGGGTGGGATACAGGACAGAAAAGCTGTGGGATGTAAGATACAACACTTGTCCTTAGGACTTTTGTTAAGCCTTCAGAGAAATGAAACATCTTTAAATAGGTTATAGAACCGGATACAAGCTTAAATACAATTTGTTAGAAGATACTTAAAATGTGATTCATCTGCTATTAATCTCTTGACCTCCTCTGCAGCATGTTGTCACCAAACAGGGAACAATCTAGAAGGCTTTCAGAATCTAACACCTCTGCTGTAAACATTTCAGATTAAAGTCCCTCCAGCTGGTTCAAAGAAGTCCTTAATTCTCCCGGAGCCTGACTCTCTAGTTCAAGAACAGAAAGAAAGTTGATGGTGGGCTACGGAAGGAAAATAGTTTCAAGGGAGGAAAAACATACATATATATTGGATACAAACAAAAAGTTTTAGGAAATCTAGCTAAATATATGTGGCTATTCCTTTAAATATCAGCTATGCTTTAAAGTACCTCTCACTATTTGTTCCAGGGAAGTTCTTAGCATCTTAAACAGGAACTCTATATGTAGGAGTTGGGGAAAAAAATCTATTTAGCCTCATTAAAATTAGATAATAGCACTATCCCCTTTCATTTTCATACTTATTTCTGGACGACCCTCAGATGTGCATCTGTTTCATATGCTTGTTTCTCAGTCTGCACTATCATTTTCTAAATTGTGATGAAAATTTCTGCAAACATTTCCAAGGAAATTTTTGGATATGTTTAAGAACTATGGAGACCATAGCTACCAAAGTTACAAATAGCTATTTGACAGTTTTATTAATAGCAAATACCACCACCTTTTCCTACTAAAATTACGTTATAGCTGAGTTTGTCAAATTAAAAGAAACAAAGAGAAAACAGAGCCTTGTCTATTTCTAAGCAAATACATACTTACATTCAACTTAGGCTCTGTGTCCAATTTTGTACTTCCTAGGAAAATATGTTCTTATAAAAATGTATGTGATGTTTTATATATATTATTTCAGTTGAAATGAAAGATAATGATGATTTTGTTAGTCTTCCTTTGGTGGTGCTAAGAGTTCTGAATACAAAAGATACTTAATTGGATACTTTCTGCCTTTAGTCATACTTGAACATTTGCAGTAATTTTTTCTTATCATTGGCTTAAACCACAGAATAATCCATTTAATGTGAATTTTCTCTGATAACATATTTAGAAAACAAGACTACACAAACCATGAAGGAAGTCTGCTTTACTGTCTGATGTTATCTTTTATTCATCATTGTTTTGTTTCCCCAGTTCTTAGCATGGTTCTTTGCATGTAGAAGGTAGCAATAAATATTACTCAATGATGCAGGAATGGAGCCACCCTTAAATTTATTCCGAAGAGTATGCCTAACCTTTGGTGTCACTCATCAGGTAAGTACTGGACACCTACCATGAGTTAATTTTGAGAATTTAATGGCAAATAAGTCACGGAACATAGGGTCCTAGTGGATGAAAATTTGACAAGCCGCCACAATAACTGCTAATACAGAGATGGTACTGAGTGCTCCAGGGGCTGCTGAGAGGCATCTCACACAAGCTCCTAAGAGAAAATGGATATATATACTGAAATATGAAGCATAAGTAGTTATTACTCGGGCAAAGGGAGATGGAGAATAGAAGTTGTTGATGGAAGGCATGGAGATAGAACACATCAGGCAAAAGATACAGTGTGTGAAAAAAAAACCCAGAGAAAGACATCACTTGGAATTTTTAGAAAACTGTAAGAAGCTCAGTAAGTCTGGAGAATAGAACGTGAGGAGGACAGAAGTGAGACGAGAGACAGCAGAGGTAAACAGGGGCCACATCTCCAACTTTAGGAAGAAATAGAATACCTGGCTCTGGGCCATGTGGCTACTAGTCATGCTTCTGTGTTGGTCACTAATCCGGGTTTCACAATGGGTAACTTACTAGGAACATTTGGTTTGTCTTGAGAGTTCAAGGTTATGTCTTCTTGGTCTCCAAAACACAGTGTTAGATTAGGGTGTATTGGATAATTCTGCAGAGAGCTCTCTTAAAGCCTTTACTTCTACTAGTCAGAAATAACCTATAGAAAGAATATCTTCCACAGATTCCCAAGGCTTCAGCTGCATGCAGGGCAGTATATATATTTGTTAACCCACTCTTGCTTTGGATCTAATGGGTGCTCACTATCTTGCATGACACTCCCTCACTATTACTGCTTTTACAGATGGATATGAGAGTGCAAATAGGGGGGGCAGGGTGTTGAATATCACCTTGTTTAGAACTTGGCTTCTGACCTCCTCCTCACTATTGCTCTAATTATAAGGGTCCTCATATCAACCCAAGAGACTCTAGTGCCAGAATTTATGAAGTCCATGAATATGAGGTACTGCATGAAATCTCAGCACGAGTGCAAATTTGGCTCCCTTTTCTCCTCTGAGCCTAATCTTTCAAAGTGATTTGACTCAGAACAACTCGTCAAACATAGCAACAATATTTGCTTACCTTATCCTCAAAACTCTGACCAGCCTTTCTTGCAGACAGTTTTGCTTAAATGTGTGGGAAAAAGCCAGTTTATTTTTATACAGAAGTAGAAGCAAGGCCAAGAACTGATAACCAATTTTTTTTAACTCTGGGTAAAAGTAAAGTCTGACACACGTTCACCCACATTGCTAAAATGAAGACAAGAAATGACAAGTGGCTCCAGAGGAATTGATTTTAGACTGTTTAAATCTGGATCAGTCAAGGGAAAAAGTTCTACTAAAAAACTTTCATCAAATACGCCATGCTCTCTCAAAGAACATCCTTATATTTAAGAAGTTAAAAAATCATTTTTTTTCCATGAGAGCTAATAGCTCACTGCAGTATGCTGAAGTAGTGTATAATAATAAAGAAAACAAGACAGTTTAGGAGCATATATGATGGCCTTAGATAATTGAAAAGCTTCTATCCATAAAGTCATATGAGCTTGCTTAGCAAGACTTTAATTTTGGTCTGGAGTCAAGAAGTGATTACCAGCTCTGTGTTTAAAAAAAAAAAAAAAAAAAAAAGCCTATCTATTACTGCTACCTGAGAGCAAAAAGAATGGGGTCTAGACCAAGCAGAATAGAAGGCTGCCAGAAAGCTATTTGGAATTTCAAGAATGGAGGAAAATGGACCGAGCACATTGAGTTTTTCTTTTCCTGTGCCTTAACGCACCCAGGGTGGAGAGAGGGAGGCAGAAAATTATAGTAGAAATCATCCTGTGCAGACAGAATGTGAGAGGACCTGACCTCTGGCCTTGGCTTGGATTCTAACTGCATGATCCTAAGAAAGTCACTTAACTTACCTGAGCCCTATATTCCTCACATATAAAAATGAACAACTGAACTAGATACTCTCTGAGCTCTAGTCTGTGAGCTTCAGGAAAATAAAAACTTTGTTTCTTCTTTGCCTCAGTAATGAGCCTGGTACACAGTAGGCATCTAATAAGTGCTCCTTGTGCTAATTAAAAAAAAACTATGTTACATTTCTCTTGATAGAAAAACATCATACATGTATATACTTAGAGGTTAAAATAATTCATAAAAGATACATATTGACAATGTACATTGATTAGAATAACAAATTACATAACTAAGGAAACCACACATAATTTGAAAGAAATACTAAGAGTTTCATAGAGATGGCATTTTGACGTAGAATGCAACTAATAAGTATGACCAATACTTTCTAACATATTTTTATGGATACCAGTTACAATAGTGATCTTGTTCAGGAGGGGATACTTGTTTCTACTGAGATTGTAAGGATAAAAATGGTCAAAGCCAAATAACTGAAGAATGAAACCAAATCATTGGCTGCAGTGAAGTCTAACTGCAATTCTTTTTATTCTGAAAGTCCTATGTGAATAGGAGAGAGATTGAGAGAGTGATCAGTAAACACAACATTTGCATAAAATTTCCACATGCCACTCTCAGGTTACACTGATGCCCCTTTGAAAGAGATGTGGTATGGGGCTAAGTCCTTTGTGACACTCACTACAATCAAAGGGCTAAGGACATGGGGTGATGGCCCCCAAGGCAGTCAGAACACAACTTGGCAGGGGGAGACAACGACAGAAGGAAAGGGAAAACCTTTGGAAATGCTACAGCTTCTCTACCTACTTTCTCTAGTTAGTAGTATGTTGATTTCCGGCCATCCATGAAAGAGATTATTAAAGATAAATGTAAAAGGTATCTGTGGGGAAGGGGAAGCTCTCCTAACAATGATAACACAGATAATGATGTATACACATTAAATTTTCCTATATCCAGAGTTTTAAATGTGGGTGTAGGGGTCCCAGGGCGGCTCAGTCAGTTAAGCATCCGATTTTAGCTCAGGTCATGATCTCACAATTTGTGAATCCGAGCCCCACTTTGGGCTCTGTGCTGACAGCTCAGAGCCTGGAGCCTGCTTCAGATTCGGGTCTCCCTCTCTCTCTGCCCCTCTCCCACTCACATTCTGTCTTTCTCTCAACAATGGACAAACATTAAAAAAAATTTTAATGTGTGTCTACAAGCTGAAACAAAACTCTAAAATAACATGGTTCCTTTCTTGACACCTAAGCCTGAGACCATTTTACATGGAGTTTTACCATTTCTACAGCATGTATAATCTCACCTCCAGCCTTTTATTTTTAAAATATTAAATCAGCCGAAGGGGAAATTTATTTGCAAATATTCAGTGAAATAAAACACGGGACATCCTTCTCTCTTTGCTCATAAAAGATGTTGAGGAGTAATTATTTTCACAGCAAATATTACAGTAGAGTTTACCAAAAGAGGCTGAAAATGAAAGAAATACTGAAATTTTTTAGTCTATAAAATAATACTATGCCCCATGTATACCAACATAAAAAGAATAGGGTTATGATCACCTTGAGTCAAATAACTATTTTCTTTTAAAAAAAAAGTTTATTTATTTTTTAGAGAGAAAGAGAGAGCACAAGCAGGGGAGGGACAGAGAGAGACACAGAATCTCAATCAGGCTCCAGGCTCTGATCTGTCAGCACAGAGTCTGACATGGGGCTCAAACCCATAAACCATGAGATCATGACCTGAGCTGCAGTTGGACATTCAACTAACTGAGCCACCCAGGTGCCTCTTCACTGTGTCTTTTTTTTCTTTAAACACATTATATACATAAACATGTGACATTTGGGTATCTACTCTAGAATGGATCTAATTCAATTAGAATTAGTCCTGATGTAGGCTGTCAACATATGGCTGCTCTGATTCATAAATTCCTCAAGATCCCAGCTTTTCTCCTCTTGTTTCTAGATCATGAGTAGCTGTCACTCCTAAGTTTACCTGATGTTCCAAAATAGCTTCTTTTGCTTAGTCATTATATCTGTATGGAATGAAAAGAGAAGGATATGTTCCCTCCTAGAAGATACTTCCCAGTACTTATAAATACTTCCTATGTTCCACAGGCCAGAACTTAATGGTAAGATTACACCTGACAGCAGTCAGTCTTACTGTAAGCAGCCATATGTACTTGTAGATATGTAGAATAAAGAAGAAAACTGGAATAACACTTATTTTTTAGATGAATGATCAATATATCCTGTTATTAAAGCTACCCAAGACATAATAACCTCATATGGCAACCAAGTTGTGCTGAATACAGACCTATCTTTTAATGATGAACATTTGAACCCATTCTTAAGTTCCTTGACTGGAGGGTGGTATTGATGACATTAAATCCCAGACATCATGCCTCTTGAAAGGTCAGTGTCTTTGGTTCTGCTTATAAAAGAAAACATTCCCCAAAATCCATCTTATAAATGCATTCCATTAATCATAAAGTAAACCAGGTCAGAATTTCAAATTTAGCACAACCACAAAGCCAACCATTTCAAAATTAATACTCTTCTAACAAAGAATCAGTCCGTTACGTTCAAAAGGGCAATAGGTGTCAAGTTCTATCATAGTATGGTATACCAGCAGTATTTTGTAGAGTTGATTATTTTTTCCAAGAACATTCTTCACTTGTTTTCCATGACTTTATACTCTCCTGGTCATAGTTTTTGCTCATTGGCATGTGTGTGTACACACACACACACACACACACACACACACACACACACAAACACACACACACACACATGTATTTTTCTCTTAAGCTCTTTTCACCAACTTCTATTGACATATTTGGTTTATTGTCAGTCTCCCCAAACCAAAATTAAGCACCATGAAAGCAAGGGTTTCAGGCTTCTGTTCACTACATCTTTAGTACCTAGACCAGTATTTATAATATAGAAAATGCATAATGTGTTTGCCAAAGAAACTAATGTTATATCTTTGCATAAAAAGCATAAAACATGACCTGTGTGAACTCCTCATATCTACTGTTCTGTTTGCTAAGCCAGATCCATAGTTAATGGAAATTTGCTGATCTATAAATCCTCATGGTTTGCTCTTTGCCTTTCTTTATTTTTGTTTTATTTATGCAATAGCAACAGATCAGCTGGATACAGATCCACATCAGACTAAACATTTGCTCTTCTGAGAATTTGCCAATGTACGCATTTTAATTGACCTATTACACATGGCTGAATGAATCAAATGATTCACCACGGTTAAGTCCCTTTTGATTACATAGGAATAATGCAGCTTTCTAGCACTCTTCCTTGCCTAGATATTTAATATTATTTGGTGTATATTCTCTTTCAATTTGCACTCCATCTTCCATTTGGTGGAGCCCTTTTTTTTTTTTTTCATTTTTCCCAAGAGGTGCATCTTTTGTGTGCCCATATGAGATTAAAACATTATATGAGGCCTAAATACACACAACATTTGCTTCTGTGCGTGCGCTGAAATCATTTTCTGGCATTATAACACACATAAGGTCTATTGTACAACACGCTTTCATTTCATCTATAACCAAACTGAACAGGAGTGACAATGTGGAAATGAAAAGAGTTTACTCCTGTTCAGCTTGAGAAATTGCATCTGACACGAAGTGAAAGGAAATATGTGGGAATGTTGAAACCAGAAAAGAAAAACAGTGAAATTTGTCACAGGAAGAAAAATGTCATTCTTTATAGTCCTCTCCTCAAGGAAAAAAATATATATCATGTTTTTTAACAATTAAAAGTGTCAGCATCCTTTGCAAGTTATTTCTTATAGTTTACTTAATAGAGTTTAGGTTTATTACATTGTATAGTCTCAAATCACTAAAGACAATATTTTCCCATCATTACTGCTATAAACTGCTTCAGGAACATGTAATATTAAAATCATGGCAGGAAAACTCATCAGTGGCTAAGGCACTTAACATAGCTCTCGATTTAGAAATAAATTTCTAACCAATACTGCACTATAAATTGGAAGAACAAAAAAGCTTACAAAAGAACTAAATTTAAAGATAGTAAGTGTGTCTAAACATGGTGTGGTTGAGACTTACTGTTCTGTTTAGCCTCTTCTTCTCTGGTTAACAATGCCTTCTATTTCTTTCCCAGTACCATCATTTCCCCTTTCACAATCTGTATGTGATTTGACTCCTTTCATGACTCTTATAGTCTGTAGGTTTGTGCTCCCAACATTCACATGTTAAAGACCTAAAGACCTAAACCCTATTAAAATGCTATTTGGAAGACAAGCATCTGGGACATAATTAGGCTTAGATGAGGTCATGAGGGTGGGATCTTTTTAATTTTTTTTTTTTTTTTTTTTTTTTTTTTTTTTAGTTTGGAGAGAGAGAGCATGAGTGGAGGAGAGGGGCAAAGGGGAAGAGAGAGAAGTGAGAGAGAATACACACTGAGCATGGAGCCTGACACAGTGCTCAATCCCCTGATCCTGGGACTGTGACCTGAGGTGAAATCAGGAGTCCGATGCTCAACCAACTGAGCTACCTGGGCACCCCAGGAGGGGTCTTCCATATGGGATTTTGCCCTTACAAGAGGAGGGAGGAGAGGAAAAAAAATCTCTCTCTACCATGTAATGACACAGAGAAAGCCAGGGCTGTCTGTACCCTGGCTGTCTGAGCTCCCACCAGAACCCAACCATGCTGGTACCCAGATGTCAGGCTTTACGCCTCCAGAACTGTGAGGAAATAAATTTCTGTACTTTAAGCCACTCGGTCTATGACCTTCATGTGTATTTATGAGTTAGGCCTGGCCCATCTGTGTATTTCATCCTTCTGACCATACTAACTGAATCACGGGGGATTATGTAGCATAACTCAAACCGTTAAGAGTGAGATCCAGATATTTTTTAGAATTCCCTCAGCCTTTCTCAGCTGGGGTTCCTCACCTGAATCACAACACTGCAAATGGTCTCATGACTGCATTCTCAATTATCCCAGAGACAGCACCTCACTGTTAACGTGCAAAATGCCAAGGAAAAAAAGTTAATTGTCCGTGTGTGATGCATCCATTGTCTTGAAACAGTGAATGTATTAAGGCAGCAGAATTTAAATCTCTCGGATTTAAACTCCAGTCGGGAAAGTCTCCCTTACTGGGGAGTGTGAGATTGGAAGAATGAAAAGCTGGAGCTCCTAGGTGCCCATAGAGCTCGAGAAGGAAGCACACACGCAGTAAGTGCAGAACCAGGAGGTGGAAACGTTGCGCGAAGGCAGAGATCGCATCATACTGCAACTAGCACTACGCCTATAATATTCAGTTACACAAACCAACCCTTCCTTCTAGTTTACACCCATTTGAGATAGATTTTCTCATACTTGCAGCAGAAGTCCTGATTGATATATTTATATGTTTCGGTGGGACTTTGGAGGAAAATCAAATTGTGTTTTATATTTCATTATAAAGTGTTACTTTTAGACAGTGTGAAACAGAAAAATGTTCTACTCCACAGTCTATCAGAAAGAGACAAGAAGAAATTGGGAAAGAGAAACACAGGCTGTGCGTTTATAGCATAAACTAAACAAATGCATAAAACACCTCACTTTGCCCCCTCTCTTTGATTCTGGCTTCTCTTGTTCACACCAGAGAAGGAGAAACATGTTTTCTCATGGCTGGGACAGAATTTATCTAGTCCTCTGTGCCTGAAGGCGTTGGGACGGTAGTGATGTGGAGGTGGGAGTGGGTGAATGTTTACATAAGTTCAGCTGTGCCACCTCATTAAGACGTGTCCATCAGCCCTGTAGCCGCGGATATAATCCAAAGTTGTTGCTACAGCTGCGATGCTTTAGTGACAGCTCTGAGAAGCAGGACAAAGTGATCCATTCAAGAGCCTGTTTACAAGTGATTTTGTGAAATGAGAATAAAATCAGGAGACATGTATAAATTATCCTTTCTTAGTCATACCAGTTTAGGAACTAAAAAGAGCAGAGTCGTAATAATGAAAATCCAACCTTCGTACTACAGCGTCCAGCCACCCTCAGAGCCTCCCCTAATTATATTCGGGCATCTCCTGAGGGGTTTCACATCTTGATCTTTCACTTCTCAAAATGTGATAATGCATATGGTAAAACAGTCATGAGGCCTCAGAGAGCAGTAGTAAAGAGGTCTGGCTTTAGGTTCAAATCCCAGCTCTATTATTAACTAGAAGTGTACCCTTGGGTCAATTAGTACAATGGAGAAGATAGCACTTTCCTGATACAAAACGACTCAGTAAGATTTTAAATGTGAGAGGCTTAACACAGTGCCTGGCACATTTACAACATCAACTGAGATTTCTTAAAATTGCTAATAAAGTCGTATTGACTCCTATCTCAGTGTTAAATACTAAGACCACAGAAGACTGAACTTCCTAAGAGCTACTGAAAGTGCTACTTAAGAAGTCATTTAGAAGCAAATAAATGAGAACTACCTGGCTGAGCCTAGTCAGAAGTAAAATCGTGAAAGATAAAAAACATGTTGTCTTAGTCCACTAAGTTTGAGGTGCTTTAGTAGGAAGCAGTGAATAACTGGAACACTAAGTATTTGTGTTTTCATGGCTAGTGTAAATAGAAAATTTTCCCTTTTTCCCATCTTGTTATTTGCTCACTTGTTCATACAAGAAGACCATTTTTGTATATTATTTATATATCATTTATTTTATAAATTAAAATTTTAAGAACCCATTGTGTTGAATTTTCTTTTTTTTTTTTCTTTTTAGAGAGAGTGTGTGCACACACCAGGGGAGGAGAGGGGCATAGGGAGGAAGGGAAAGGGAGAGAGAGTGGGGGGAGAATCTTAAGCAGGTTCAATGTTTAGCACAGAGCCCAACATGGGGTTTGATCTCACAACCCTGAAATCATGACCTGAGCTGAAATCAAGAGTCAGATATTCAAACAACTGAGCCACCCAGGCACGCCCATATTATTTTTAATTGATTTTAAGTTACTTTTTAGGTTTCTCATATATGAATTCAAATACCATTTGCAACGTATTTTTATACTACTTTTTTTATTTGCATGTCTAATTGTATTGGTCAATACATCTAGAACAAGGTGAAAATACAGTGGCAATATAGGTCTCCTGTTTTATTGCTAATGTCAATGAAAACGCTTCTAGATATCTTACCTGGATTTAAACAAAACCACTGTAAAGAAAGTTCCCTGTATTTTTACTTTACTAAGAGTTTTTAAATAGCTTTTTCAAATATCATGAATAGCTATTCAGGTTTATCAAATTTTCAAAGCATCTTGCTCAGTCATTCTGGAATAATATTTCTGATGAATTATTATTTTCTGTAACATATAATTGGATTTGTTTTGTTACACAATCTGAGAGCCTTTTTCTTAATAGATGATTTCTCTTATTTACATTTAATGTCATAAAAATGGTCGAGTTTAATAATTTTATGTTTTATGTTTTTAATCTTGTTTTTCCTAATATTTGGTACCTGGTCTATATTATCCCTTTTGAGTGAGTGTTGTTTTTTTTTTTTTTTTTTTCCTATCAAAGTACCCAGAAGATTTACAGACTGTGCCTAATTTTCTAATAAGTACTATTAACACCTCAAATTATATAATTAAACATTTCTTAATTCATCAACTCTAAAAAATTCTTTAAACATAAAACTATACTGGGGCACCTGGGTGCCTCGGTCGGTTAAGCATCCTACTTCAGCTCATGCCATGATCTCACCATTCAGGAGTTCGAGCCCCGTGTGAGGCTCTGTTCTGACAGCTCAGAACCTGGAGCTTGCTTCGGATTCTGTGTCTCTCTCTCTGTGTGTCCCTTCTCCACTTGTGCTCTCTCTTTCTCTTAAAAATAAAATAAAAACATAAAGAAAAATTTTAATGTAAATATATACAAATAAAAATATGCATTTATATTTTCTTGACTTTCTCATACTCTCTCCATCCCCCAGTATGTCATACTAACTAGCATTTGGTATTTTATCTAGACTTATGTCATTTTATATTTCTTATGGATCTAAAATTTATTTATATTATTATTTACTCTTAGATAGTAGTTTAGTATTCTTTCTTATAGCTTTATCATTCTAGACACTCTGATTTTGATTTGCTTCTTGATTGGTTGAGTTTGTAATCAAGTAGTTACCCGAAGTACTCATGGGTGCTATAAACATGAGGTTTTGCATGCTTGGGAATAAATTTGTTCTAAGCTGGATGAGGGCGAAAGGGGTAATTAGTAAAAGGGTTAATCACAGATTCCCTATTGCTTCTTGCTTATGAAACTGTTGTGTTTGCATGAAAAGATGCTCAACATCACTAATCATCAGGAAATGCCAATCAAAACTCTGATGAGAAATTACCTTACACCTGTCAGAACAGCTAGAATCAACAAGACAAGAAATAATAAGTGTTGGTGACAATGTGGAGAAAAGGGAACCCTTGTGCACTGTTGGTGGGAATACAAACTGGTGCAGCCAGCATGGAGGTTCTTCAAAAAATTAAAAATAAAAACCATATGATCCAGTAATTCCACTACTGAGTATTTACCCAAAGAAAATTAAAACATTAATTTAAAAAAAAATATGCCCCCCAACAATGTTCATTGTAGCATTGTTTACAATAGTGACAGTGACAATGTAGATGGACCTCAAGCGTATTATGCTAAATGAAAGAAGTCAGAGACAGACCAATGCTGTATGATTTCACTTATATGTGGAATCTAAAAAACAAATGAATAAACAAACAGCAGGAAAAGCTCCATAAATACACAGCACTAATGGTTGCCAGAGGAGAGAGGTGTGAGGAGGGGCAAAATGGGTAAAAGAAAGTGGGAGACACAGGCTTCAGTTATAGAATGAATAGATTATGGGGATAAAAGGTGTAGTGTGGGGGAATATAGTTAGTAGTACTTAACAGCACTGTATGGTGACAGATGGTAGCTACATTTGTGATCAGCATAGGGTAATGTATAGACTTGTGGAATCACTATGTTGTACACCTGAAACTGATGTAATACTGTGCGTCAATTGTCCTTCAAAAAAAAAATCTGCTGTGTTTAAAATTTATACTTAACAAAATGGTCAGGAGGAAGGTTTAGGGAAAAAATATGTTTTGAACAAACGTTTTTACCTAGAGCACTCTGTTGATACTTTCAATAGGAAATATAGATCTGTAGTTCAGCAGAAAGATCAGATTCAGAAGGTAAAGAAAGGTATTAGAGTTATTACCATACATGGAGTAGTTGAACTTATTGGAAAAGAGAGGATCACCAAAACTAAACATAGATAACTGATAGATTTTTGTGTAATGTGATCACTTAAAAAGGAAATAGAAAAGAAATTATTTACATGAGGAGATTCGAAAACAGTCAGAGGTAGGAAGAAATTCAGGAGAAATCAGTGTTGTGGAAGCAGAAGAAGATGTTTCCCAAAGCAAGGTATGATCACCCAGAGCACATATTGTAAGTCAGACAGTAAGTTCTAGTATTTTTAATAAAAAAATTAAACCTTCATCGTGTGCCTTTAGTCATTGGTAACCTTTATTACAACAGTTTTAGTAGAGTGCTGTGGGCAAAATTCTGATTGTCATGGGCACTGTAATTGGAATTAATATCTAGTAAACTGTATGTGAGAAACCAAGGGAGAGTGCAAGAAAACTGAAATATGTAAACATCAAGGAAAACGTTTTCCACATTCATTTGACTTTTAGATTTCAAATAATCAGCAAAGTAAAGGTAAACTAGAAATCTGGTTTGGCTGTATGGATTATTAGTTACCCTCATTGATGTAAATTGCCTATCATGGACAGATAATTACCAAGTACAGAATATCTATGATATGTATTGTCAATATGGGTCAGACTATTTTGTGGAGAGTTATTTAGCTAAAACTAACCCGATTTCACGAAACTTCAGCGTTCATGGACTTGTAGAACATTACTCTGTATGTGATTTTAAAGAAATGGAAAGGCCACTAGCTCCTGGGAGAGTTCTTATTGCAGGAGAGAATGGGTCAGTGGCTTATCAAACCCAGTGATTGTATTTTATGTTACATTAGAGTGTAACATTGAGTGGGGAACATTGCATATTAAATCATGGAAACATAATTTTTCTAGGAATCCGTGCTGTTAGGGAAAAAGGGTATAAGCCCTCTCGTGTCTTCTCCACCACCCTGCCACCATCTCCTCTACCCTCACACTTACTCCCCATTTCACTCCACCAGGCAGAAATTGTTCACGAGGATGGCAAATAAACAACATTTTGTTGAGACAGGAAACACCTGGCAAAGAACCTAAACAAAAACAACAGGGTCATGAAAGTTTTTGAGAAAACGACACTGTTGACACAATAGGCAGAAAGGATTACCTAATCACGTGCTCATAGGATCCATTTCCCCAGCATCTTGAGGTTTTTTGTTGTTGTTTTGCTTATTTTTGAGACAGAGTGAGCGAGAGCACCAGTGGAGGAGAGGCAGAGAGAGAGGGAGACAGGATCCAAAGCAGGCTCTGTTCTGATGGCAAACAGCCCATTGCAGGGCTGGAACTCACCAACCACGAGATCATGGCCTGAGCCAAAGTCAGAGGGCTTAACCGACTGAGACACCCGGTGCCCTCTAAGTAATCTAATTGAAACATTTATCTTTCTACTTTTAGTTTACAACTTCTATGTATTTTGTAGTTAAAACTTTGCAAGGTTCTTAAAGGCACTTTTGCTTATAGCTGAACTATGTCTACCTTGAGTAGTTTAGACAGCTTTTGGCTGGGTGGTTCTATAATTCAAAGAGAAAATCTAAAACTGGCCATTTACCTTGTTATAATAACACCTGTGCAGTTATACTGATTACTTAACCACCTTGCCTTGTTTTTTCTACCTTATACAGAGAAAATAATCAAGAGGCCTAAGAACAACAGAGCGACTGTTTTCCTAAATTTGATATTTTGTATTGTTAATTCTTCCACATTTGTTACATTAACATTAGGTGAAATACGAAATTGCCGTGTTATATGTCACAAACGGTCAAATCCCGGTAATTTCATGTGCTTCATGCATAAATAATGATAATTTTATTTCCATGAATCTCCTCACACACTCCACTGCATCCGCCCCTCAGTCAGCAGCTCCCCTTCTCCCTTCTTCCATCATGTAAGACCAATTGCTTATTGGGATCTCAGTGTAAGTGATGCTTCCTTTTAGAAGTCTTCCTTGACCTCTTAATCCATTCAGGTTGCTATAAATAAACTACCATAAACTAGGTGGCTTATACATAGCCAACATTTCTTTCTCACAGTTCTGGAGGCTGGGAAGTCCAACTTCATGGAAACAGAACATTCAGCACCTGTGAGAGCCTGCTGCTTCGGTAACACCTACCTTCTCCCTGTGTCCTCACAAAGCAAAAGGGCAGGGGAGCTCTTTGGGGCTTCTTTTGTAAGGGCACTAATCCTATTTATGAGGGCTACAAACTCATGGCCTAATCACCTCCTAAAGGCCCCCCGTCAAAATTATCATACCGGGGATTACTTTTCAACATATGAATTTTGGGGGGACACAAATATTCAGACCATGGCAACCTCCGTACTAAGTTACCTCTCTCCCCCATGGACACTCATGCACACTTCCTTTATAAGAGGTTTCACAGCTGAAATTTTACATTTATAATTGTGATTATTTAATCAATGCCTCTTTTGCTCATCGGACTTTAAGCAACAGGAACATAGAAACCATGTTTTTTTTTACCCATTTTGTCTCCAGTACCTGGTACTATGCCTGGCATATAGTGTGTGTCAAATAACTGAAAGGTGGAAGAAATGAATAATCTTAAAAATCCAATATTTATTTTGTACCCTTTTGTACCCTTATTCAATAAGGGTACTCTAAGGGTACTCTGCACTTACAATTTATACCCAGTAAAGTTAAAACATAGCATCTAAAAAGCTAAAAGCATCTTATATACTCAAATATCTTAGTACTTAGAAAATGGATGTTTATTTTTCCCATCTGTTTATTCATTATTTCAAGAATATGTAGAGCTAATCTGACTCATTAATGAACTGTGAGTGAATTATAGATAGTGAATTATATATCCTGTTATCAAAGATACCATTACATCAATAGTAACCATATTCTTATAAATTTTAAAGTAACTAAATGGTAAAAAGTGATCCCTAAGAATATGGTAATAGAATTTTAGTTCTTAAAGAAAGATTTTTATTTCTTGTAAATTGGATAAATATATTTCTTTTGGCCAAAAACTTTAAATGGTTTTTGGTACCTGAAGTTACTGAATGTCTATATAACCAGAGTTTTACTATTACTAATTTAAAATCAATTCTAGTAGACTAATTTATAAACACTCTGCTCGGGTACTCAAATAATTCAAAAGTCAATAACATATATAATACCATAATTATTTACGTGGATAAATGAAGTCCCTTAGAAACCACTATATGCTAGACTAGGCAAATCAGTATTTACTCCGGAGATGGTCATCAATGTAGAACATTAATCAAGCCAAGTGAAAATTGAATGCAATTAATGGCTTAGGAACTACAAATATTCTCTTGACTAAACCGAAAAATGGCTGATTCTGTATTGCATGATAAGCATGCAAAGAAATTGAAAATATTTTGGCAAATACCCAGGAAACTTTGACTACTTTCCCAGATGTTCTAGCTGTTCACTCCAAATAGACTACAAATACTAAAAGGTACATAGAATATAAACTTCTGTCTTCTTACAGAAATTGGCAGCCTTGCCTTGTAAGTGACAGCGGAAAAAAAGACTAAAAATTCCTTCCACAACTCACTTTTAGAAACAATAAAATCTAAATATTTACTGTTTATGAAGAGATCAAGGCCAAAGGAAAGAGAAAAGAAATAAAAGTAACAATAATTATTGTATATTCCACTATGGCAAAACAAAAAAAATGGGTGGGGCAGGGGAGAGGTAGGAAATCAAAGTAATTTCTGAGGACACAACCCAGGTCTTTTGTAGGCTTACCGTCTCTCACAAATTAGCAAGGCATCAACATATCTTTGTTAAGTCAATGAATTAATAAATGAATTAATGGCTATTTATCTTTTCTTATTCTTACACGCCAGGCTTCTCTCTTATCAAAAGAACATCCAGAATCTTACATCTAATTATTACAGTTTCAGTCCTAATGAATAGTGCAGGATAAAATAACCAATCACATACCCATACACACACACACACACACACACACACACACACACACAGAAGATAATAAGAAAGTTTTAGGTACTAATATTTATTTTTGAATAGAAATATCAACTTTTATTATCCTTTTGGAGATACCTATTTTATGCACACTTGTAGAAAGAATATGAAAAAAGACAAGGTTAACATTAATAATTCAGCATTTACCAATAAAAGAATGGATAAAAAATAAATAAATGAAAGAAATGAGAAAAAAAGAATCAAAGTTACTGATGGTAAACACACTAGAGTAGAAGACTGCCTCAAAATTCTAGGTACTTTGTATTTATTCATTGATTAAATGACTGCCTCAAAACAAGAATTATTTTAAAACTCAAGTGCCACTCTAGAAAAGAGTACTTTCCCAAAATATTTAGTAATACAATCAACATTTATTGGGCAATTCAATGTCCTATACAATGTCCAAATATTGAAGATCCCAACAAAGCATAAGGACATCTCATAACAGGTCATAAACGTGACATAAGATACAAAGACAAAGACATATGAACAATGATCTACAACGCAGAAAGTCAAACACTATAATAAAGAATGTGTAAAGATCTTTAAGGGAGGAGGATATGCATTAGATAAATGAAGGCAAGAGAGGAAGTTTCATTTGGAAATATCCTTGGAGGATGGATAGGAATTTTAAATATGAACACCAATATCTAATACTTCAAGAGAAAAAAAAGATAAAACAATTCCTTTACACACAACGATTTACTGACTGGAGTATAGCATACTGCTGTAACCAATATCACTACTACAATGTACATTTTACTGTTGGTCCTTCTATTAATAACAATTTTGTGCCCATAGTTGTTCCTTTTTAATCATTTGCCACAAAAAGTCTATACAATGGATTTAATTTTAAAAGGATTTTTACTGAAAGGTTATATTTCCATTTTTATTTTTCTAATAGATCCAGCAAAACTACTTTGATTTTCATAAATTTTCAGAGTTCTAGTCCCAGATGGCGCCATTAGAAGCTCCTGAACTTATCCCATGGACACACCAAATCTACACACGGAACCATTCCCTCTGAAAAAAATCCAGAAACTGGCTAAGAGATTTATACATGTTGGATGAACCCACATGGAAAAGGGCAAAAGAGGCTGAAACACATTCTCACCATAAACCCAATCCTCACACAGCAACATGCAATCAGGAAGAAACTCTCCAACCTCTCCCAGAGGAATAAAGAGTTTGGACACAACATCTGGGGCCCCAACTTTTAAAATTTCTACCTGAAGGATGGGTTCCCAAAACACTAAGCTCTGAAAGCCAGCTGGGCATGCATCAATGAGACCCACAAGAGCATAGCAAACAAAGACACAATTCTTGGTGGGTTCACAAGAGCTCAGTCAGTCTATCACCCAAGGCATAGCATAGACAGAACAGATAGAAACATCCATCTCCCTATCTTTCTCTGAAAAAGCCCTATTTGCAAACTTTAAAAGTTGCTGCCTAAAGTTCAGGCATCTCATTTAGCACACATCTAGAGACTCTAACCTTTTCTAGAGACTGTGATCCTCTCTAGGAACTGGGAAGCCCAGAGGGTGTCACTTCCATGTTGTCTCTCTGGTCCACAAAAGGATACCAGTGTCTCCCTAGAGAGAGCTTCTGCACACATCTGACACACCAGTCTTTGCAGCTGCCACCAGGGAACACACCCTTGATTGCCCGGTTCTGGTAACCAGCAGGGCTTGCATTCACAGGTCCCACACAATTGTAGCAAATGAGAGTTCTTAACAAGCCATTTTCCCAGGGCCCAGTACACAGAGGGCAGACAGGAAGGCCCATCTTCCAGTCTTTCCCTGAAACATACCTATTTGCATAGTTTAAAAGATGCTGCCTGAGGGTCCAGCTTCCAGTTAGTCTACATCTAGGTGCTCACCGAGATACTGCCCACTGGTACATGAACAAGTTCTTGACACACCCCCAACTACTGAAAGCTATTAAGAACAAAGGCAGCTCAGACAATCACAAAGGTTTGAGAGACAACCAAGAGCTTGAACCAGGGTAGAAGTTTCATCTCCTACACAAAACCACTGTCAAGGGGCACCCAGGTGGCTCAGTTAGTTAACATCTGACTTTGGCTCAGGTCATGATCTCACAGTTTGTGAGTTTGATCCTCACATCAGGCTTTGTGCTGACAGCCCAGAGCCTGGAGACTGCTTCAGATTCTGTGTCTCCCTCTCTCTGCCCATTGCCCACTCATGATCTGTCTCTTACTCTCTCCAAAATAAATAATAAACATTAAAAAAAAAAACACTCTGTCAACACTGGGAGAGGTGACTATTTTTTTTCTAATGTGCAGAAACCGTCACAGAGAATCAAATAAGATGAAGAAACAGAGGTATATGCTCCAAACAAAAGAACAAGATAAAGTTCCAGAAACATACCTTAATTAAATGGATAAGTAATTTACTTGATAAAGAGTTCCAAATAATGGTCATAAAATATGCTCACTGAAGTCAGAAAAACAATGCATGAAAAAAAGAGCATTTCAGCTGATAGAAAATATAAGAATGTACCAAACAAAAACAACATAGCTGAAGAAAACAACTGAATTGAAAGATTCAATAGAGGAGTTCAACAATAGACTAGACCAAGTAGAAATAAAGGATTAGTGGATGCAAACAGGGCAGTGGAATTTATCCAGAAAAGGGGAGGGGGGGGGAAGTGTTATCTTACAAGACATATAGTACATCAAGTGGGCGAATATTTGCATCATTGGGGTCACAGAAGGAGAAGAGAGAAAGGGGCAGGTAGCTTTTTCAAAGATATAATGGCTGAAAACTTCCCTAACCTGGAGAAACAGACATTCAGAGACAGGAATCCAAAATTCCAAACAAGAAGAATCCAAAAAGAACCACACCAAAGACATTACAATTGACAAACGTTAAAGAGGAGAGAATCTTAAAAGCAGCAAGAGAAAAGGAAAAGCAACTTGTTCATATACATGATAATTGGCAGATTTTTGCAGGTGAAAAGTGAACAGCATGATATATTCAAAAAGAAGAAAGAAAAAATATGGCAACCAAGAAGATTCTACCCAGCAAAACTGTCCTACAGAATTGAAAGAGAAATAAAAGGTTGTCAGGACAAGCAAAAGCTGAAGGAGTTCATCACCACTGGACCAGCTTTATGAGAAAGGCTAAAGGAACTTCTTTAAGCTGAAACAAAAGAAGGGTAAGTAGTAACAGGAAAATATATAAAAGTATAAATCTTGGGTACAGGTAAATTTGTAGTTGACTTAAAAAAATAACTCTAATGTTGTAATGGTGGTGGCTAAATCAATTATAAATCTAGTAAAAGGTTAAAAGATAAAGCATTACAAATAACTATACCTACAATAACTTGTTAATGGATTCACAAGCTAAAAAGATGTAAATTGTGACATTAAAACAAGAAATGTGTTTAAGAATTAAGCCAAGGGGCGCCTGGGTGGCTGAGTCAGTTAAGCGGCTGACTTCAACTCAGGTCATGATATCACAGTTTATGAGTTTGAGCCTCTAGTTGGGCTCTGTGCTGACAGGTCAGAGCCTGTAGTCTGCTTCAGATTCTGTGTCTCCCTCTCTCTCTAACCATCCCCTGCTTGTTCTCTGTCTCTCTCTCTCTCTCTCTCTCTCTCAAAAATAATAAACATTAAACAAATTTTATGGGAATGCAAGCTGGTGCAGCCACTCTGGAAAACAGTATGTAGGTTCCTCAAAAAACTAAAAATAGAACTACCCTACGGCCCAGCAATTGCACTACTGGGCATTTATCCAAGGGATACAGGTGTGCTGTTTCGAAGGGACACATGCGTCCCCATGTTTATAGCAGCACTATCAACAATAGCCAAAGTATGGAAAGAGCCCAATGTCCATCGATGGATGAATGGATAAAGAAGATGTGGTATACATATATAACGGAGTATTACTCAGCAATCAAAAAGAATGAAATCTTGCCATTCGCAACTACGTGGATGGAACTGCAGGGTATTATGCTAAGAGAAATTAGTCAGAGAAAGACAAAAATCATATGACTTCACTCATATGAGGACTTTAAGAGACAAAACAGATGAACATAAGGGAAGGGAAACAAAAATAATATAAAAACAGGGAGGGGGACAAAACAGAAGAGACTCATAAATATGGAGAACAAACTGAGGGTTACTGGAGGGGTTGTGGGAGGGGGGATGGGCTAAATGGTTAAGAGGTACTAAGGAATCTACTCCTGAAATCATTGTTGCACTATATGCTAAGTCATTTGGATGTAAATTTTAAAAAATAAAAAATTAAATTAAAAAAAATTTTTTAAAGAATTAAGCCAAAATTGAGAAGAAATCTGCTAGCTTATCAGATCCTTATACGTTCTCAACTTCGATGTTTTGGACTAATGTAGAGAGTCAAGTTCCTGATTTATTTATTGGTGTAAAATCTGAGATTCAATATCAATGTCTTGGCTTGTTGATATTTGGCACTCTGCTATTAGAGTGGCGTTTTGTAATTGAGATGAAAACAAACACTTAAATAAAAATCATGAAATGTGCAGGGGGAGAGTAAAGATGTAGACCTTGTGTATGTGTTCAAAATTGTTAGCAGCTTAAAATAGACATTTATAAATATGTTTACTATAAGCCACATGGTAACCACAAAGCAAAAACCTATAGTAGAGACACAAAAGAGAAAAAGAAAGCAATCTAGGCATACCACTACAGAAAATCCTCAAATCACAAAGGAAGAGAACAAGAGAAAAAGGAAGGAACAAAGGGGGGAAAAAAAACATCCAGAAAATAATGAACAAAATGGCAATAAGTACATACCTATCAATACTTATTTTATCAATACTTACTTTAAATGTAAATGAACTGTATTTTCCAATCAAAAGACACATATTTGTCAAATGGATTTAAAAAATATCCAACTGCATACTACCTACAAGTGAGTCACTTCACTCTAAGGATACACCCAGACTGAAATTTGGGATTTAGAAAGGATTTAGAAAAATACATTCCTCCATATGGAAACCAAAAGAAATCAGGTGTAGCTATACTTCTATCAAACAAAATAGAGTTTAAACCACAGATTAATAGGAGACCAAAAAAAGAAAATCATTGTATAATATTAAAGAGATCAATCCAACCAGAGCATATAACATTTATAAAGATTTATGCACCCAATATAGGAGTACCTAAATAGATAAAGCAAATACTAACAGACCTAAAGGGAGAGATAGACAGTAATACAATAATATTAGGGAAGTTCAAAACCCCACTTTCAATGATGGATAGAAAATCCAGAAGGAAACAGTAAGAAGGTGTCAGACATAAACTACATGTTAGAACAGATGGACTTAACACAGTTATAAAACATTCCATCCAACAACAACAATATACACTTTATTCTCAAAAACATTTGGAACAATCTCCATGATAGATCATACATTAGGCCACAAAACAGTCTTAAAAATTTTGAAAGGATTGCATTCATGTCAAGCATCTTGCAACAACCACAATAGTATGAAACTAAAAATCAATTACAAGAAGATAACTGGAAAATTCACAAATACATGGGACTAAATACCATGCTACTGAAAAATCAGTATGTCAAAAAGGAAATCAAAAGAGAATTTAAAAAATATTTATACAACTGAAAATGGAAACACAACACACCAAAAATTATAGGATTCACCATACAGTTCTAAGAGGAAAGTTTACAACAATAAATGCCTACATTGAGAAAGAAAGAAAGAAAGAAAGAAAGAAAGAAAGAAAGAAAGAAAGAAGTCAAAGAACCTAACTTTACTCCTCAAGGACTAGAAAAATAATTTAAAAAAACCCAAAGCTAGTATGAGAAAATAACAAAGATCAGAGCAAAAATAAATGAAATAGAGACTGAAAAGACAATAGAAAAGATTAATGAAACAGGTGGCTTGTGTTTTTTTAAGATAGACAAACCTTTAGCTAGTCTCACCGAAGAGAGACAGAACACTAAAACAAAATTAAAAATGGAAAAGGAGACATTACACCTGATACCATAAAAATACAAAGAATCATAAGACACTAGTATGACAATTATGTACCAAGAAATTAGACAACCTAGGAGAAATGGATAAATTCCTGGGAATATACAGCCCACCAACACTGAATTACGAAGTTATAATGCAAAATCCAAAAAGACCAATTACTAGCAAGGAGACAGAATCAGTAATTAAAACCTTTCACAAAGAAAAGTCCAGGACCAGATGGCTTCTACCAAACATTTTAAAAAGAATGGATTCCAACTCTTCTCAAACTCTTCCAAAAAGTAGAAGAGGAGGGAATGTTTCCAAATCCATGTTATGAAACCAGCATTACCCTGATACCAACACAAGGATGCTACAAGAAAAGAAATTACAGGTCAATATCCCTGATAAACATAAATGCAAAATCCTCAACAAAAACTGAATTCAACAGCACATCACATACCGTGACCAACTGGGATTTATTCAAGGGATGCAAGACTAGTTTAACATCTGCAAATCAATCAGTGTGATACAGGAAATATACGTCAATACATTGACAATATTGTCAACAGGAAATTATGTCAATTATATCGCAATAAAATGGAAAAAAATAAATTTCATTCCCTTCTTGTCTGTACAGTCTTTTTTTAAGTTTATTTATTTATTTACTTTGAGAGAGAGAAAGAGAGGGAGTGGGGAGGGGCACAGAGAGGGAGGTAGGGAGAGAGAATCCCACACAGACTCCTCACTGTCAGCACAGAGCCCAATGTGGGGCTTGAACTCACGAACCATGAGATCATGGCCTGAACATAAGTCAAGAATCAGGACACTTAACCAACTGAGCCACCCAGACATGCCTGTATTTTTATAAAACCACAATTTCTTATGTCCCCTCACATCAGTTGTTCACTTAGGTGTAGATTTTTCTGGCAAAAAACTTACTTCCCATAAGGCTTTTCTTGGTTCTCTCACCTGCTGTATAAGCAGATGTACTGGAGTTCCTCAGCTAAAACTGAGTTCCAGGTGGGCCTACTGATTATTCTATCAATTCTCTAAAGACAGCTGGAAACATGATGGTGTGGCTTATCTCTGGCAGCACTTTTTTTTTTTTTTTTTTTTTTTTTTTGGTCAAATGGATTTTTGTGCTGTTGGAAAGCATCTGTTCAAATTAGCTGATCTAGAAATTGTTGTATCCATGAAATTTTCTATAGAATGAAATAATGTACAGAGGACTCAAGTGTATGAAAGATGCCTTACTTTGCAGAAAACTATAGGGTCCACATATATGATTCATTTTCCCTCCCATTCTGTGTTTTATGTAACTATGACACCATTTTCCTGAGGAGATAAGAAATACTAACAATTAAATTTGAGTGTCTGAGCTAAATTGAAACTCATGGGTGCTTTTCCTGGGTGCTCTTGATGGCACGCTTTCTCTATCTCATGAAATCACAAAGAAGAAAGCAGATTATAATTCACCATACTCAAGCCAATGGATTATGTAAAAGTCCATAAGGAATGAAAAGGGAAACATTCATGCAATTCTACTCCTGGTCTTAAATTATTATCAATTACCTTTGTATTATACTTACATATCATTTTTATCATGTAGGTGACTTTATAAATTAAAAATTTTTAAATGATTCAAAATACCATTACAAATAGAACAATAGCATATTCCTTTCCCAAAACGTTTCTCTGAAGACCAATGACTTTCTGTGATTGACCTCACTTCTATTGATGGCTTAACAACACATTTTATAATCACCTTAAACATATATAGAAAGCCATAAAACTTTGCAAGCAAATAAAACTTTGGGATACTTTACTAAATATCTTCCTTTTTTTTTTTTTTTCTTTTTCTTTTAGCCCCATGACTCTTGGGCAAAGCCCCTCTGATGCCTTGGTAAGATCTTCCAGTAAATCTGGGATTGACAACACCTAGGATCGATCTTAATTCCTAAACTGGAGAGTAGCACAAAAATCTGTATCACTTAACAAGAGGGATTTTAGGTTTTCCCAGGCTATGAGGTTATACTCTGGGAAAGCTGGAGTTTCCCTGCTCCCTACTCATAAAAACCAATATGCTAGGGCACGTGGGTGGCTCCGTCAGTTGAGTATCTGACCTCAGCTCAGGTCATGATCTCCTGGTTCATGAGTTCAAGCCCTGCATCAGGCTTGTTGCTGTCTGTACAGAGACTGTTTAATTTCCTTGTCCACCTCTCTCTCTCTGCCCCTCCCCCCACTCATTCTCTCCCTCTGTCAAAACTAAAACATTTAAATATTAAACAATATGCCTAGGAGAACCTAGGAGATAATAGACCCTTTGTAAGTTTAAGGTTGCTACTTGAGATCGACCAGAATATATTAGACAGAAAACTAGCCCAAGACGAAAAGACTTTTACTCATTGTCTGATTTAATTGTCATGTTAGCAATGAAAGCTGAATTATGTAAGTGCTCATAGCATTTATGTCTTTTTTATATTCTCCTGTATAAATCCATTGTAAATTGCAAAGGACTGTTAACAATTCCAGGAGTAACACCAATGTGTTTCACACACTTGAGCAGTCTTAGTTTTGTGAGAATAATGCCATAAAATATTGCTTACTGGCCATTCCTAAAGTCACACAACATTCATTCTGCTCAGCTGACCTAGAGTCCCTGGATCTCTACTATCCCAGAGGTGAAATGGTTCTCATTCTCTGAGACAAAATCACAGTCAACTTTCTCATTTTGTGCTGTCTTTCTAGACTTAAACAACTAAAGCTATTGGATTTGTGCCTTCAGAATCTTAAGGTCTTTATTTCCACTGACAGTCAAGGTCACTGCCAATCAGGCTTCTTCATACAGTTTTGTGAATTTTCAGCACAGAGAGGAGGTTTGACTTAACAAATGGCACATTATCTTTTACTAGGGTAATTTGACTTCCCTATGATCTAATGATATCAACTGTCCTAGGAGGCTATTACAATGACTCTGTACCAAACACGTTGTCTTCGAGTTGATATTACAGCTTATGAATTTAGATTTTAGATCTTATACTGGAATAAGAATTAAGATTAAAATTAGTTTTATAGGGGCGCCTGGGTGGCTCAGTCGGTTGAGCGTCCGACTTCAGCTCAGGTCACGATCTTGCGGTCCGTGAGTTCGAGCCCTGCGTCAGGCTCTGGCCTGATGGCTCAGAGCCTAGAGCCTGTTTCAGATTCTGTGTCTCCCTCTCTCTCTGCCCCTCCCCCGTTCATGCTCTCTCTCTGTCTCAAAAATAAATAAATAAAAAAAAACGTTAAAATTAGTTTTATATATGCTATTTTCCTCGAGATTAAATTATTACAATCCAGCATGAAAGAAAAACTGTTTTATTGACTCAGTTACAGATTTACCCTTGACGCTTAAACTCAAGAAGTGACATAAAAAATCATCACATATATTGGTGCCATATATTGGACTATGTTAAAACCGGTGGTAAATGTGCAAAGAGAACTATTTTAATTTTTTTTTTTTTTAACATTTATTTATTTTTGAGACAGAGAGAGACAGACCATGAACCGGGGAGGGGCAGAGAGAGAGGGAGACACAGAACCGGAAGAAGGCTCCAGGCTCTGAGCCATCAGCCCAGAGCCCGACGCGGGGCTCGAACTCGCGGACCGCGAGATCGTGACCTGAGCTGAAGTCGGACGCCCAACCGACTGAGCCACCCAGGCGCCCCAAGAGAACTATTTTAAAGTTATATTTCTTTAAGAATTTAGAGTTTAAAATGTTTAAAATGATTCTAAGGATACATCAATACTTACAAAATAATATGCATGTGTATAAAATTATATATAAATGTATATACAAATAAACATTTTGATTACAAGCTCCTTGAATAAAAAGGTCTCTTATATGTGCTTTTGATATGTATGTATATGCACAATTATAAATACATATGTATACAGGGATGGATTGTCATGTTGAGAGTATAAATTTTAGACAACATACATTTGTTGAAAATAATTAAGTAAATTTTTCAGACATGGAAACAAAAGACTTTATATTCATCTTTAAAACATTTTGATTTTTTTCCACAATATTTTGTCCAAGAATGCAGTCTTTTACAAAAGAAATGTGTCTGAACAATAGTGAGTAGCATAAAGCCATCAATCCAATTTTGTCTAAGACTGTTACAAAATTAAGAGTATCATGTGTGTGTGTGTGTGTGTGTGTGTGTGTACTATGCACACATACACTCTTAGGCTGTAGTACCCAATAAAGACAACTCAGAGAGAAGGTACTTACAAAAAAACAAAAAAAAAAGAAAAGCAAGTCTTTCTCTTTTTGAGAAATACTATATACTAATTTTTTTTCTGCTTCAGGTAAAGGAAGCAGCTATTCTGTGAGTTAGAAGAGCAAATCAAGGGGGCACCTGGGTGGCTCAGTTGGTTAAGCGTCTGACATGGGCTCAGGTCATGAGCTCACAGTGCGTAGGTTTGAGACCTGCATCAGGCTCTGTGCTAACAGCTCAGAACCTGGAGTCTACTTTGGATTCTGTGTCTCCCTCTCTCTCTGCCCCTCTCCTGCTCACGCTCTGTCTCCCGTTTTCAAAAATAAATAACTTTAAAAAAATAAAAGAAAGAAAGAAAAGAAAACCACAGGTATTCCTTTAATTTATTGGAAGAGCGGTGTTAAGGAAATGTGTCTGCCAAAGAAAGCATGTTTGGCTTGTAAATGATAAGCAATCCAGTAATGCTTCGACACTGTAGCTTTGAAATTTTAAGACCTTGCTAAGAGGTGTTTTTTTTTCATTGCAATCTAAAATTTAGGATAAATCAAAGAAAAGGTTAAGTATCATAAGAAAGGTATTGGCACGTGCCGTGAATATTCTTTTCTTGTGAAAATTCCTCTAATAATGCCATGTCAAAATACATCAAAGATGGTGTCTTTAGTAAGTAGTTCTGGGGTAACTAATACGCATATGAAGGGTGCAGAAGTATCTTGGCCTTCTACCTCATACCAAACACACAAAAAGTCCATTCTAAATGATTTTCAGATGTAATGTGGAAAGCAAAAAAAGGTTTCTTAAACAGCACGTTAAAAACACCAACAATCACCGAAAAAATTGATAATTTTCACTATGTTAAAATTAGTTACTCTGCTTATCAAAAGAGACCATTAAGAGCAAAAAGGCAAGCCACCCAAAGCAGCTGGGTGGCTCAGTCTGTTAAGCGTTCAACTCTTGATTTCAGCTCAGGTCGTGATCTCACAGTTCATGAGATCGAGCCCCTGCATTGGGCTCTGTGCTGACAGCATGGAGCCTGCTTGGGATTCCCTCTCCCCCTCTCTGTGCCCTTCCGCCCTGCTGTCACACACATGCACTCTCTCAAAATAAATAAACTTAAAATTATAAAAAAGAATAAAAAGGCAAGCCCAACGAGTGGGAAAAGACATTTATGCTATATATCCAACAAAGGATTCATGGAAAATTACATTAGAAAACTCAAAATCAACTAAAAAAGGCAATCAAATGAAAAGATGCACAAAAGGCTTGAACACTTTTGAAAAAGTGTATATGCAACTATTCAAACATACAAAAAGCTGGGTACTTCTTCAGTTATCAGAGAAATGAACGTTAAAACCCAAAGAAACATCAGCACACAGACTTCAGAGTGGCTAAAATGAGAAAAACCAAAAATAAGTGTTGACAAAGATATAGAAAAAAGTCAAACCCTCAAGTACTACTTATTTGGCAGCTTCCACTAAAATTGAACGTAAGTATAACCTATGGACTAGAATTCCCCTCCACCCAACAGGAATAACATACATATATTTTCCAAAAGACATGTACTAAAATGTTTACAGCAGTACTACTCACAACAGCCCTAAGTCAGAAATTACCCAAATGTTCATCAGAATAAATTAATTGCGGCATATTCACCAAATGAAATACAATGAGAATAAATGGGCTATAAACTTCTTTCACTATTACAGATGAATTGCAAGACATGTTGAAAGAAAAATTTAGACTCAAGGAATATGCTAATAAGGAATATTTATTCTATTAATATACAATAAACATAAAGAATGATTATATATGTATTAATAACATTCATTCTTAGTTGTTAATCGTGACTATATTATATATTAATGTATTAGATTATGAAATTGTGAGATTTATCTCAGAACAGCAACAACAATTAAAAAAAACAACAACTCATCCTTAATCTAATTAATCTGTGGGGCTACAAGGTCAATTGGTGATCCTGTTGGAGGAACTACGTACTGGCTAGGGGCTAGTGTTGTTTAGTATTGTTCCCCTCTCCCCCACTTGAGCTCTGGTTTCATGGGTACATTCACCTTTTTGGAAATGTATTGAGCTGTACATTTGTAATAGATGCACCTTCAGGCATGTGTATCACAATACAATCAGAATAATGTCATCTCAAAACTGAGTATTTAAAAAAACTGTACTTTTACTCAACAAAGCATAAAAATTCACCGCTATGGAGATGAGTGAATTTTTTAAAAAAACATTCTTTCTTTGATAGTCTAGGAATCTAGTACTACTTGACGGCCATGTATCCAAGTAACAGTTTCAGATTCTGATGTTAATAGAAACCTTGATAAAATATTTCAATTTTAATACACAAAATAGCAGATTCAAAGAACTAATGATATTTTGGCCTCATGATACAAGTCAATCTATGCTTAACATGTGAAGTTTAAAGTTAAATTTTCCCTCTATGAGACAGAATCCAAAATTAGAGTTTCAGTCTCAGTCTACCATTTGAGAATCTCCTTCAGTAGAGTTAGAGATGTAAACAGCAGAAATAACAGAAATCACCTGGTCAAAATAAGAGGAAACAATTTAATGGAAGCATAAGGAAGCTAAAGTATTTCTCTGTCCTGCATTCCTCAGATACCCAAAACTAATGCTAATTAAACTCCATGACCTTACATGCTCAGCCTGGTCACAGATCCCGGGGTCAAATAACTAGGAATACTTTAAAGAATCCTATCCAGGAATTCAGTAGTTTGATAATGTTAAATCCTACTGTTCTTGATATTTCCCTAGGCTAGCATTATTTATCACCAGCTTTTTTGTATATATAACCTATTTTTATAACTAGCTCTGGTCTCTTCTTTGTTAAGCAATTTTGCCTAATAACCTGGTTCCCATTACTTGGTTTCTGTTTTGAGTGATCTGTCCAGGAATATCCTGTTGGTGCCTTGCTTCACGTTTCAGTACTTCCTGAACGGAAGTCCCACTGTGCTGCTTCTCATTTTTCTCATGACCTGCCTTCTGTGAGATTCTCACTGGATTTGCTTGGTGCTGATAGCCAGCATGTCCTTGGACAGTGACCTATGCCTATTCCCAAGCTTTTCCAAAATCATGCTCTGCCTACAAGCCAAGACATTCACGTGGCACTCACTCTTCACCAACCTGCATAGCCTTGCCTGAACTACCACAAATACTAGATTTCAGACTTCTTTTCCAACCGCCTCACCTCACCTGGAAAGACACCCTTAGGAGCCACATTCTGGCATGCGTTATGCATCTGCCTCTCTAGAATCTCAAAATGCCGTTTTCTGGGGTGCATTCCAAATCCAGTGGTTTCTTCACGCCTCTGACTCCCAACCAGTAGAAGCCAGTTCCTCTGACAACTCCAGTGAGAAGGCAGCAGAAATCAGAGCAAAATACATTTATTTTTGACTCAGTCAGGCTCGAGATGCAACAAGATAAGAACTGGCCTAGAATTCCCCATCCCTGGCAATGTTTACCAAATCCTGTCCCATTTGAGCATGCATTAGGACACTGAGATGGAACTAAAAGGAAAGACTGAGAAAAGCAAAAGAAGAGGCAAGAAAGAAGAGTATGAGATAAAAGGAGGAATATGTTAGAGCAGTTTGTGGACTGCTGTTTCTCATTCATCTGCCATTATTAAGTCTCCTTTGTAGATCACATTACCTCTATAGCCACCTCTCCACTATTTGCTCATTCTGGCCTTGCCCTATTTATCAGTCAATGTATATTCATTCATCTTTGCTTTATTTTTTTTCATTTTTTTTAACTATAAAGAGCAAGCTTTGGCCACCCTAGAACTTAACTTAGCCTTACCCCTAACCACATGAGTTCAAAAATATCATTAATCCCGGGTGGCTCAGTCAGTTAAGCGTCTTACTCTTGATTTCAGCTTAGGTCGTGATCTCATGGCTTGTGAGTTCAAGCTCCACATTGGGCTCTGTGTTCAGTGTGGAGACTGCTTTCGATTTTCTCTCTCCCTCTCTCTCTTTGCCCCTCCTCTGCTCACACACTCTCTCTCAAAATAAACAAACATTTAAATAAAACAGCAAAAGAGATTTTATTAGTAAAGATGTATTTTATTACCTTTGATATCATATAATTAAGAGACATAAAGAAGGCAGAAATACAACTACATTGAAAAGCATCAGTATGGTACACGAAGTTGCAGGTGTCTCCCTTTGCATTTTTTACCTACCATTCTTTATTTGGAATTTGTCTTTTATTTCTGCCTAACATAATTAACAAACCTTATAGAGGGAAATTTTCATTATAAGTCGCAGAAAATTAAATGTGAAATAACTTCAGATTAAATAATCTGTGTGCATATATAGAGAGGCACATATGTATGCATGTGTATGCACATTTGTGTATGTACACACTTAGGTATGCATAAAATATATATTAGAGATAATAGTATATAATGTATGTAATACATAATAGTATATATTTGACAATATTATATGACAAGTAATATATGACAATTATGACAGTAAATATTATATAATGTACATATAATAATTTATAATGTATATAATATATAATACATATATTATATAATAATATCTATTATTTATAAACATTAATATATATTTAAAATATTTATGTACAAAATATATATGTTATGGAGATATAAATATATGCTTTTATCTATACATACACACCCAATTTTAAGTCCCCTAAGCTTCGTTGAAAACTAATCTGGAAGCAAATGACATTACACACAAGATTTGCTAACAATGAAGGAAAAATATCCACCCATTAATTAATGTTAATTTACAACACCTATTATCATTTCCCAATGTATTTGGAGAAAAGCCTCTGGATTTAAGAGTTTCCAGCATTTATAGAGACCACATAGTCAAGCATTTACCTCGTGATCCCTCCTTCGCTTTCCTTTCCCTACTCCTCACCCTTCACTTTTTCTTTGTGTAATGTTCCGTGCATTTGTTGTCTATAGATGCCCAACAAATTACCAAAAACGTAGCGCCTTAAAACAACACACATCTATTTATCTCACTGTTTCTGCAGGTCAGGAGTCCAGGCATAACAGCTTAGATGTGTTTTCTGCTCAGGCTCTCACAGGTGCTAATCTGAGGGCTCAACTAGGTAAGAATCTGCATCAGGTTGTCAAAAGAATGCACTTACTTGTGGCTGTTGGAAGACACCCTCATGTGCTAAAGGCAGCCCAGAGCTCCCTGCCAGGTGGCCCTCTCCATAAACAGGGTGTTTGCTTATTCAAGGTCGGCAGAAGAATCTCTGACTCCACTCTGCCACTACAGAGTCATATACAACATTAATCATAAGAGCAACATCCCATCACCTTTGCAATATAATATAATCTAATCCAAAGATATGACACACTGGGAGTCAATTTAGGGTGTGTCCACACTGTATGATTATACTTTTGGCTAACAATTCCTTTTCAAAGATCACTAGCCAAATTTACCCACACTGCTGACCTTTAGCCTTTAGTACAGACTCCACTAAGTTTATTTTTTAATCAGAAACAATGTTTTTAACTCCAAAGAAATTAATGCTAATATGTTGACCCCACTTAAACGGTATCTCCAAAGAGTCATTTAAATATTTACATCTACTGTTTTCACATGTTTGATTGACAAGCATTTTATAAAATATTGATGTTGTCAAAAACAGCATGGTTCTCATAAGAATACTATCTTTTCTGTTTAAAGTTTATACTGAAAAATTTGTTCTTCTTTATAATGACAACAAAAGTATATGTCTACTTCTCCACTTATTTTAAAAGCCAAATGAATACTCATTTAGTACTGTGTTAGTATTCAAAGAAAATTATGAAAATGGAGCGGATAGAACATCGAGACAGCATAGATAGTATGTAATAAAGGGCTTTATAAATGTACTCTTCAAATCTTCCCAATCTTTTCATAAAGTCAAACAACCAGGATAGTGAAAAGGAAAAAATAAAACCATGGACATTTGGGAAAAATCTACTGACAAAATATCGCTATCAATTTCTTAGAATATAGGTTGGTGGTGTCAAATTAGAATATAGAATATTCTATATATATTCTATATATATATATATATTCTATATATATTGGTATATATATATTCTATATGGATTATATATATATATACCAATATATATAGAATATATGGTATATATACACACCATATATATGGGGTGTGTGTGTATATATATATATATATATATATATATATATATATAAACACATATATATATACATATATATGGTGTGTGTGTGTGTGTATATATATATATATATATATATATACACACACACACACCAACCTTAGAATATAGGTTGGTGTCACCAAGAGAGAGAAAGGGTAGCTCCAGTGGTACTAAGAGCTCAGAAACAGTAAGTAGTCCCACCTTTCCCCCCCCAAAAAAAACTTACATGCAAGAAGAGAGTAGTCTCTTTCTGGAATTCTCAGCCTTGCAGATCTAAGAATAGTGAAAGTTGAAAAAGACTACACTGGCTCCCATTCGAGAGTGAGTTCCAACATAAGGAACTAGGCAAGGACACTAGTCAAGTCCACCAAAGAAGGGTTTTCAGTTATTGAACAAAAACTCTTTCTTAAAAAAAAAATTTTAATGTTTATTCATTTTTGAGAGAGAGCGAGAGAGAGAGCAAGAGAGAGCACAAGAAGGGGAGGGACAGAGATGGAGACAGAATCCGAAGCAGGCTCCAGGCTCTGAGCTGTCAGCACAGAGCCCAACATGGGGCTCAAAACCATGAACCGTGAGATCATGACCTGAGATGAAGTCAGACACTTAACAGACTGAGTCACCCAAGCTCCCCAGAACAAAAACTCTTCTATGGAAGGACAGAAGGACAGAGACTCAAGAGGATTTTTAAAAATTTGATGTATAGAAGGCAAACTGAGTAAGGCAAAAACCCAAGGAATAAAGGAAAAAGAAGTTTCAGATTCTAGGTAATAGATGGAGGGAGGTCCCAAGGAGGTGCTGCTTAGAATTGTGGACATGATTCCACAAGGAAATCCTATTTTTAATACATTACAGTTAAAATGGAAGAGGGCTATCAAGAAGTGAAGCCAGTCTGACCCACTTATCACAAAAGCATTCCTTTAAAAATACAAGAAAACCATTTTTTAAAAGAAAAAAAAGAAGAAAAGGAAATTAAGGTAAATATAAAAACATGGAAGTCCACTAAAAAGCCTGCCTACAAATCAGAATTAAACAGTACCACAGCCATGTAAACAGAGGGGGAAAAAATGTTAATCAAGAAAACTCTAAAGTGCTTCATGAAATATATAAATCATAAATAGAAAATTCTTAAAAATAAGATTAAAAAACAAGAGGAGCTTTTGCAAATAGAATTTTTAGAAGTACCAAATAAGAAATACAAAAAAAAAAAAAAACCCACAAAAAAACAAAACAACAAAACACAACAAAAAACAAAACCATGTTGTCAGTATGGAAAGCTCATGTAGAATAAACTTGAATGAAGGGATACCTTACAGGGGGTAAAGGAAGGAAAGCAAAGGATAAAAAGGAGTAAAACTGGCCAATAATGTTTATGTATGTATATATGGATGGTTAGATAGACATAGAAAACAAGAAAGTATAACATAGATATAATACATGATCCCAAGGAAAAGAATCATCATAAATAATATAATTCATATAATCCTGGAAAATAAAAGGCAGTATTTGCAAAGGTACTCATACAGTTGGAAGAAATTACTGAAGAATGGCCCACATTCCAACAACTTCAAGTAAAACTATTGGGTTTAAAATTAAATAAAGAATTCTTGAGCATCTAAGGCAAAAGACGAAATCAGGTACATAATTACATTGGAAGTAGGCATCAACAGAAACACTTCATAACATAAGACAATTGAGATATAAATACTTAAGGGAGAAGTGTGAGCTCAGGATTTTAAATTAAGTCAAATTGATTTTCAATCATACTGTTATAAATTTGCAAGAGCACAGAGAACACTGATCACCAGATCTATTCCTAAGAATTTAAAATGGAGAAGCCCAACACCACGAGTTCAGGGCAAGTTTCAGCATTTCAATTGTAAAATGATGACTACAATAAATGTAATTGTACGACTAATACCAATCGTTGCTGATAACATGAGCAAATAGGGTGTAAACATGTTCTGTGACCAAAAAAAAAAAAAAAAACCAAAACAAAACATATTACAGCTAATAGTAAAAAAGGCAGAGTGTATGATTCACTAACTCAGAGGATGCCAATTGGTATAAGAGGTTATCATATCTAATTAAATTCTGAGAGAAACAAAAGGAATAAAGGAAGTTACTCATTTCATCATTGTTATGAAAGTGGTAGACAGTATCATTAAAATAGACTAACTGTATATATTAAGGTAATTATTAGAAAAAAACAAACACACAGAAAATAGGCACAGTATCTCCAACTTAATCACAAATGGTTCAGAAAAAAATGTATACATGTGCCCTGGATACATGCACTAACCTGTACACACATGCAGGTGGAGACAGAGAATGATAAAGAGGCAGAATGTAAAAAACATTGATGAATACTGGTAAAAGGAAAATAGGAGTTTCTTATATAATTGCGGAAAATGTTGTTTTCTTTTAATTTTTTTTTGTAGTGTTTGTTGATATTTGAGAAAGAGAGACAGAGCACAAGCAGGGGAGGGGCAGAGAGAGAGGGAGACACAGAATCTGCAGCAGGCTCCAGGCTTGAGCTGTTAGCACAGAGCCCGACACAGGGCTTCAACTCACAGACAGCGAGATCATGACCTGAGCTGAAGTCGGACGCTTAACCAACTGAGCCACCTAGGCACCCCTGAAAATGTTGTTTTATATGTTTGATTCAAAATTTGGAAATTTTTTAACATAATTCACATTAATAGATTTAAGAAGACAGACATTTGTTTAATAAAATTTGTATTATTTCAACTCAAAACTCAATGGGAACATTCTAAAAGCATTGCCAATGAAGTCTGGAACAAATTAGGTGTATCTTCAGTTGTTTTTCACATTAAATTGCAGGCCTTATGTAAACCCAAGTGGTTTTAGACAGATAGATATGGCATAAAAATTTGAAAGATTTTCATTTGCAGAAACTATACTATTACAACTACAAAAACAAAACAATCAATGAGAATCTACTCTAAACAGTAAGAATTTCATAAAATGGTGGGGTATAAAATTAACATTCTGAAATCAATAGTCTTAGCATTTACAAGCAATAACAACACCACTTTCAAGATAAAATGAAAGAAAGGCTTTCTCTATGGTGAAATAATAATAATAATAATAATAATAATAATAATGTTAATTATTATTAATTGTTAGGTGCAAACTTTTAAAAGTGCAATAAAAAAGGAAAAATATAGAAAGACGTGAAAGATACATGGTCAAACAGAAATGTATATCTTAGTCTTGAATATGAAAATTCCACTTCATAAAGGTGTCAATTCTAAGTTAATTTTGGAATGTAATCAGTCCCAATAAAAATACCATAATGTTTTACTTTGGAATAAGACAAGCTGATCAGAAAGTTCATTGAAAAATAAACAAGCCAAATCAGCATAGGAGATGCTGAAAAAGTATGTGGTGGGGGTAATTATCATTCCTAATATAAAACATTTTAGGGGCGCCTGGGTGGCTCAGTCAGTTGTGCATCCGACTTTGGCTCAGGTCACGATCTCACGATTCGTGAATTTGAGCCCCACGTCAGGCTCTGTGCTGACAGCTCAGAGCCTGGAGCCTGCTTCAGATTCCGTGTCTCCCTCTCTCTCTGCTCTTGCCCTGCTCACACTCTGTCTCTCAAAAAGTGAATAAACATTAAAAAATATTTAAAAAATAAAAAAATAATAAAAAAATAAAACACTTTAAAGGCTCAATAATTAAAACAACATGGTATTATTTCACTAATAAACTGAAAAAACAATGGAAATGAATAGTATATCCAAAACATCAAGCATGTATAGAACTTAGTAATGATAAAAGTGTTATCTAAAGTGAAGGGGTGACAGATTTTTAGTAAATGGCATTGGGACAAATGGATAAGCATACAAAAACTTATAAAAACTTTATCCATTCCTCCTATCATATACTAGGATAAATTCCAAGTGAATCAGAGATTTCCAAATAAAGAAATAAAACTATAAGGCACCTGGTAGCTCAGTCATTGAGTGCCCTACTCTTGATTTCAGCTCAGGACATGATCCCACGGTCATGGGATCAAGCCCCACACCAGGCTCTGTGCTGGGGATGGAGTCTGGTTAAGATATTCTCTCTCTCTCTCTCTCTCTCTCTCTCTCTCTCTCTCTCTCTCTCTCCCTCCCTCCCTCCCTCCCTCCCCCTTCCCCCCTCCCCACGTGCCCCTCTTCCCCACTCACACTTGCTCTTTCTGTCTAAAAAACTTTAAAAATAATAAATAAATAATAGGAAGAAAGAAAGAGAGAAAGAAACAAAGAGAGAAAGAAAGAGAGAAAGAGAGAAAGAAAGAAAGGAAGAAATAAATTTACAAAAGTACTGGAAAACTGGTGAATTTGGTTTTTTTTTAATTTTTTTTTAACGTTTTTATTTATTTTTGAGACAGAGAGAGACAGAGCATGAACAGGGGAGGGTCAGAGAGAGAGGGAGACACAGAATCTGAAACAGGCTCCGGGCTCTGAGCTGTCAGCACAGAGCCTGACGCGGGGCTTGAACTCACGGACAGCGAGATCATGACCTGAGCCGAAGTCGGCCACTTAACCGACTGAGCCACCCAGGCGCCCCTGGTGAATTTGTTTTTTAATCTGGGAGGAAAAAAAATTCTTTCTATATATCTATCCATGCATCCATCCATCCATGGAGCATTAAAGGAATTAGATACAAGAAAAAAAAAAAATCAAAGTATACACCTTATAACCTTGTAATTGTACACTTGATTAGTAACATCTATATACACTGGAAACTTTTCCCTTAAAAGATGAATCTATTTCCTAGCTTTGTCCATTGGAAAGCCCTAAAGCAATGTCAGCCCACTAACAGAGAATACTTACAGGACTCATATTTTGGTCTTTATTTTTTCCCACCAAAGGGTACTAGTACTCTTTGAAGAAATGGCTGATACCAGGTCTGAGGCGAGTAGTGTACAAGATAACACTAGGGCACCATGTCTAAAGATTATAGGTGTCAACTTGGTGGGACTCCCACTGTCCTAAATTACATGACAGAGCATCAAAAAGTATAGACACTGTAATGGATGAGAACACTTGATACAGTAAAATCTGTAAGAAATAATATTTTACAAACTGATTAGATACTATAAAATTTGCTAGAAAACAACTTACTAGCTTGAAAATTGATCTTTTAATAAAAAATTAAAAGACATCCTTTTTTCTTATTGAAAAACAACAAAGTCAGTTCCTCTTTAGAGAGAGTTATAGCTAATCAACACAGCTAAAGTGGTAAAATTGGAAAATCACCATTTTGCAAATGCTAATTAAATAATGAATACAGACAACAATCCATGGATTCTAAAATTACTAAGTAAAAAGTTTATGGGAATCTTTTAATGGAGGGACAAGGCTGTTAATACTTAAATGTAAGCATTAGTAAAAAGTGAAATGAACATTTTTGTTCTTCCTAATGTGATGCACCAGGAAGTATAGAGCACACCCGATGAGGATGTCTTGTCAAATAACTGAATCCAAATCTAATTATCCATCTATATATTTCTACAATTTTTATAATAAGGGCATAGAGAGACATGGTAAATGATACTAAAAGGAAACAATCAGACAAAGAGGGTGTTGGACTCAATTTCTCCAACTCAGCTGTGGTATGGAAAGCAAAAGGACGAGAGATTGTTAAGAGCACAAAGAATATTTAAGAGACATAAAAATCAAAAGCATTGTGGCATCCTTCTTGGATTTATACTCAAACCAACTGTAAAAAGACCTAAGACAATTAGGAAAATTTCAAAATGAATTGGGTATTAAATAGAATTAGGGTATGATGCTAATTTTGTTAGCTGTAATAATGGTGGTTGTATTACAAAATTACAAAAATGAATGACTTTATTTATTAGAGAAGCATACTCATGTATTTCTGGGTGAAATAACACAATACCTGGGAGTTGCCTTAATATATTTCTGAAAACAGGGACATACGAGGCAGCTCAGTCAGTTCAGGGTCTAACTCTTAGTTTCAGCTCAGGTCATAATCTATTGGTTCCTGAGATCGAGCCCTGCATCAGGCTCTGTGCCGACACTGCTGAGCCTGCTTGGAATTCTCTCTCTCCCTCTCTCTCTGTCCTTTCCCCACTTGTGCTCTCCCTCTCTCTCTCTCAAAATAAATAAACTTGAATGTATGTGTGTGTGTGTGTGTGTGTGTGTGTGTGTACACACACACACTTATATATAACATATATACATATATATGTATATACCCTGAAAACAAAGCAATACCTGTGAGATTTTCAGAGTTGCCAATATTCATTCTTATCACCACAAAAATATAATGAAATTTCTGTATGCCAAAATATCCAACTTCCCAGACACACTACCACATCTTATTGGTGTCATTGGCCATTTTTCCTAACTTTTCACGTACTGATATTTATAAAATATCCACTGCTTCAGAACACTGAATTTGTCTGTTGGGAAAGAAGCAAAGGCAAAACTGATGATCACCTGACCCTCAAGAGTTTAGGATTTTTCAGTGGAGCTGTAACACATAACTTGAAGAGTATACAGCCAGTATATTTTAACAGAAGGTATCTATGTACAGGAACAGTGTAGAATTATTTTCTGATTTGGGGAGGGTCATCAGCTGAAGGCAGTTGATTGCTTCTGCACCTGTCTCGGGATTATTGTCAAAAACAATAGAATTAGATGTACACTTATAAATGTCAACCTACAAAGGACCTTGGGTAGGAAAGACAGCAGGGCTCAATTTGCTACTTCAAGTACAAACCACTTTTAGAAACCACAGTAAGGAGGTCAGCAGCGGATGTTTATGATGCCATCTCTAAAATATGTGGGCTACAGCTGGAGGAGCTATTACAAATGACAGAACAACTCTTCATGAGTTGCTGCTGGCTCTGTTTTCAGTGAAGCCCCGTTAGGCCTATCTGCAAATTCTGCCCACTAAGGATATATGGAGCTGCCTCAGGCTCACGCAGAGCAGTAGAAAATAACAGCATCCCCAAACAGTAAACATATGAGGGACTCAGATGTTTGCTAGGTGTTCCTGCATTCTAAGTTGGAAGTCTTTCTAAGTGCTATTTGCACTGAGCATTAGGTTATACTTTTATTTATTTAAACATCTGTGCACTTAAACATATTTATGATACCTGTGATCTCTAAGCAAAACCAGAAAAATTCTGCTCTGGTAGAGCTTCTCGTCAAGTGGGGGAACATACTTTTATTAAATAATCACACTAATGAGCATGAGGAACACAAAATCACAAACTGTGATAAGAAAAGGTTGTTTTTTTTTTGTTTTGTTTTGTTTTTATGAGTATGTATCAAAGGGATCCTTTAGTTGGCTAGGGATTCCAAAAAGGCTTTCCCAGGGAAGGACAATTATCTGAGGTTTGAAGGAAGAAAAAGTATGCTCTGGGAAAAGTTGATATGGCAGAAACTTTTCCAGGCAGAGGTACTGAAGGAGTATATATGCAGCTACAGGAGGACAGAAGGGCCATAACAGAACTACAAGGAGAATGAGTTATAGATGAGAATGAGGTAAGCCTAACTTTTAAAAACTCTGTAGCCACATTAAGGAATTTGGATTTTATTTTAAGAGCAATTGGAAGTCACTGAGGAATATTAAGCAGAGGAGTAACAAGATCAAGTCTCTATTTTAAGAAAATCACTCTAGTTTTAGTATGGAGAATGCACTGTAAAGAAAGTTGAATACATAGAAAGATAGTAAATGGGTGTTGCAAATGTCCAAGCAAGATATTACAGTAAATAAAACAAAGTTTGTGGCAGTGGAGGTGAAGAGAAAGCCTAAGAGACATGTTAAGAAGGCATAACTTGGGAAGGGATTACTTAGGGGACGGGGGAATGGGGAATGGGGCAAGCGATGTAAGGCAGAGGGAGTTGTCAAGGAAACCCCTTATGTGTCTTGTTTGTGCAGCTGGATGGGTGGAGGCCACATTTGTGAAGATTAGAAACATTCAAAGAAAATTAGGCTTGGAGATGTTAGGTCTGAGATAGGTTGAATACAGGACACTTTATTGGAAATGCCAAATGGACAAATGAATGCAAATATCTATAGCTCAAAGGAATGTCTAGAAATATGAGAGGCATTAGCCAGATGGTAAATGAGGCCAGAAGCAAAAACAAGATATCCTCAAGGGAGACGGTACAGAGCAGGGCCCTCAGTGAGCTGAATCAAGTCAACAGGGAAGGTTGATTTGATTTTTACCAGCCAAATGTTTTCAATTTTTCTGAACTTAAGAATATTTCTATATTACATGCATTTTCCAGTTTAACAATTTTCTCTCTTTTCTACCAGGCCTCTTAGTACATTTGCAATACCTGCTTGCTTTAAAGGCATTTCGGTTTTTGTAACATGGCAGGAGAAAAGAAGAGGATGTAGGGTACTCTTGAACAATTTCATTACATACTGAACATTTGGGTAGAGACCCATGAAGCCCACAAAAGAAATTGAGAAAATGGCTAAAATGCTAAGGGTTAGGACAGAAATCTTTTTTAAAAAGTATTATGTCTTTATGGAAAAATGTATAAAATTCTGAAAATGATATTTGCTTAAAGATGTACTTTACATTATCTGAACCATGATCGTTATGCACTGTAGAATATTCATTTTAAATTTCATTTTTCTCTGATGTGTTAAGGATATAAAGTCTATACGCTAATGGGGAAATAGACATTTAAATGAGGTATAAATTTCTTTTAACTTACAATGCATCTTACTGTCATTTTTTTCTAATTACAATAGCCTAAATATAATAGAAATTATTTCATTAGGCTATCATATGTAATTCTTCATTCCTACATGGTCCCATTTTGAAAAACTGGGAAGTCATTATATAATTTCCAGCATCACCATCTATAAAAAGAGAATAAGGAATGAAAAATATTGAAAATGTGTGGAAGCACTTAACTGAAAAAAAGTTATTTCACTATAACTGCAGAAAGAAATATTAGGATGACAAAGGATCATCATTCATCTGCAACCCTTATAATAAAAATTTATAGTGGCATTTGTCCTTCCACAACAAATTTATTTTCCCCAGCTTTAGGCAAAGGCATTATGCTGTATTTAATGCATTGAATTAATGAGTATTCAAATAAGTTACATGCTAATAATAATCTTCTTATAATCTTATGCAATTATCATCTTTCTCCTTTAATACTGTAATTGGTTCAACTATACATTAAAAGAAAATTACATCTGTTCTTAAGAACAATCATGCCGAAGCACCATAACAAAGTGGTTAAGAGCATGCACAGTGCAGGTCCAAACTGCCTGGGTTCAGGCGTCAAACATTGCTGCTTTCCCACTGTTTGAGTCTCAATAGTTTATGTCTCAGTTTCTCCATATGTAAAATAGGATAATAACATTAACTACCTCATGGAGTTGGTCATGAGAATCAAATTAATCACTGCAAGTGCTTACAGTAATGTCTAGCAGGTAACAAACAATCAGTGTTTGTTGCTATTACTTTTGTTATTATTATTTAAAACCACAGCTTTTGTTTCCCACTCATGAAATTATAATCAAAAGAATACCAAAATATATTTGGGAGATGCTACAGATTGAACGTTCACGTCCTCTCAAAATTTATATTTTGAAAACCTAATCCCCAGAGAGATGTTACTTTCAGTTTGGGCCTCGGGAGGTGATTGTATCACAAGGGTGGACCCTTCATGAATGGCATTAGTGCTTTTTTACAGAGGCTGAAGAGAATGCCCTCTCCCCTTCTACCAAGTGAGAACTGAGCAAAATGTATCAGAGAGCAACTCTTCATCAGACAGTGAATCTCCCTGAGCCTTGATCTTGGACTTCCAGCCTCCAGAAATGTAAGAGATAAATGTCTGTTATTTACAAGCTACCTAGTCTATAATATTTTGTTATAACAGCCCAAAAAGATCAAGAAAGGAGAATACAATCCATTCCACCCATGTAAGCTATAGAAACACACAATCAAATGAAATTTTTGAAAGGCACCACAGACTGTAATCATGTTTTTCACTTACTCAACCAATATTATTGAGTATCTACTATGTGTTAGGTGATATTTTATGTCTGGGGATACACACCAGTCTCTGCCCTAACACAGCTTATATGCAAATGAAGAGATACACATTAAACAAACACTATCTCTGTCGCTCACACACGCATACACACACACAGCCTTTGTCTCTCACATTCACACACAAACAATAATTTTACATTTTGGAAAAATATCACAAAAGGAAAGCATAGGATATCATATGGTAGGAGGACTTGACTAGAGCTAAGAATTAACACATGGTGAAAAGGTCACTTCAGTCCTCCAAGAAAGTACACAAAAGACAGTCTGTGTATACAGTCGATATGGTATGTGTATATTACCCAATACATGCACATAAGTACATGCACACAGCATTACAGGCTTCTGGTTGTGGTAAAAGCCCTTTCTGAGACAATAATATATGATTCAAAATAAAGACTGATTTGTAATGTTAGAAACTGTTTTAAACTCCAGATGCATTTCTTTCAAATATGCTTTGGAAAAACTGCATCTACAAAGTGCTGAGTTAAGGAGAGAAGAAACTGCATGACAGAGCATAAATAGCTTCTGTCACTATTGCCATTCCCATCTGTGTGGCACCAACTGCCACATTTGAGGCAACTGACCAAGCTTTGTGTTCTCCTTTTAACTTGAGTGTATCACAAAAACTTTGATTTTCAAGTTAGTTCTTGGAAGACACAGCAGCTAGCTCTCATTATCTCCTATATATATATATATATATATATATATATATATATATATATATATATATATATATAAATAATATATATATATTAGAGACAGAGAGAGAAAAACGTGAGCAGGGAAGGGGCAGAGAGATGGAGAGAGAATCTGAAACAGGCTCCAGCCTGTCAGCACAGAGCCCAACGCAGGTCTCAAACTCACAAGCAGTGAGATCATGACCCGAGCCGAAGTCAGATGCTTAACGGACTGAGCCACCCAGGCTCCCCGACCCATCATCCTCTTAATCCTGAAAGTAGGTAGCTGTTATCCTGGCTCCCCATTGCCATTTCCAGATCTTTCCACTTTCTCCTTCCTAAAACCTAGTTTTTTATTTCATCCATTTGAATTCTACCATTAGGCGCACTTTTCCTAATTCCTTGACAAGGTTCACTTCATTCACTTTCATACCTTCCAGGAATATCCTTATCATACGTCTTGATGATTTTAACATCCTGCAAACAGTCCAGGCTGTTCATTGATATGGTATTTTCCAGTGAGCTTTACACCCAATTTCACACACATGATCAATCTAAACTTGGTTTTTACCAATAAACATAACCTCTATAATCTTAGTTTCCAACATGCTACTCACTGGCCATTATTTCCTTCTTTTTCCAATTTTCTCTTTTTAATACACTCCAATCCAAGAATTATTTAACCATGGTTTCCCTACTTCCTAGAAAACCATTTTACGCCACTGCTCTCTCCTTCACTTCAAACATCTTCTTTCTATCATCCTCATTCTCACTGATAAGACTGATTCCAATTTCATGGAGGAAAAACAAATGGAATTAGACAGAAGACCCTCACCAGTTCCCTCCACCTCCACTGCTCACCTGCCTGCATCTGTGTTTATAAACCCTGACTACCCCCCAGAGACTAAGAAGCTGGCCATTCTGGCTCCCTCTCTGTCAGTTTCAATTACCTCGGTGCATGATCCTGCTTCTTCTCCCCTGCTCTAGAACACCCCCCTTGAAACTGTCCTTTCTCTCTTCTGCACCTTCAATCTGTTCCTCTCTACTGGATCATTCCCAGCAACACATCAATGTGTTAAAATTTCTCTCATTTTAAAAATATTTTCGACCCACATTTCCCTTACTTATTGCTCTGTTTCTCTTCTATCCTTGGTAGCCAACCTCAGAGTTCTGTTACTCTCTTAAAGTCTTCTGCTCTCATTTTGTTCTTGAATCCATTTAAACAGGCATTTGCCCCACAACGCCACTGAAACTTCTGTCTGGTGTCCACAAATAACATCCATGTTGTTAAATCCAGTGATTAATTTTTGCTCATATTTATTTGATCAGAAACATTTCATCCATTGAGATATAACTGATATGTCACATTGTGTAAGTTTATGTTGTACAATAGGATGGTTTGGTGTATGTATATATTGTGAAATGTTCACAATAAAATTAACACATCACCTCACATGGTTATCCCTAGGAGGAAAGGAAGTTGAGAACTTTTTTTCTTTAACGTTTATTTATTTTTGAGACAGAGAGAGACAGAGCATGAATGGGGGAGGGTCAGAGAGAGAGGGAGACACAGGCTGAAACAGGCTCCAGGCTCTAAGCTGTCAGCACAGAGCCCGACGTGGGGCTCGAACTCAGGAACCGCGAGATCATGACCTGAGCCGAAGTCGGCCGCTTTAACCAACTGAGCCACCCAGGCGCCCCGGAAGTTGAGAACTTTTAAGATCTCATAGCAACTCTCAAGTATACAACACAGGTTAGGGTTTTTTTGTTGTTTGTTTGTTTTTAACTATAGTCACTATGCTGTATTTTAGATCCCCAGAACTTACTCATCTTAAAGTGGAAGTCTGTCATCCAGATGGCCAACAGGCACATGAAAAGATGCTCAACGTCACTCCTCATCGGGGAAATACAAATCAAAACCACACTCAGATATCACCTCATGCCAGTCAGAGTGGCCAAAATGAACAAATCAGGAGACTATAGATGCTGGAGAGGATGTGGAGAAACGGGAACCCTCTTGCACTGTTGGTGGGAATGCAAATTAGTGCAGCCTCTCTGGAAAACAGTGTGGAGGTTCCTCAAAAAGTTAAAAATAGACCTACCCTATGACCCAGCAATAGCACTGCTAGGAATTCACCCAAGGGAGACAGGAGTACTGATGCATAGGGGCACTTGTACCCCAATGTTTATAGCAGCACTCTCAACAATAGCCAAATTATGGAAAGAGCCTAAATGTCCATCAACTGATGAATGGATAAAGAAATTGTGGTTTATATACACAATGGAATACTACGTGGCAATGAGAAAGAATGAAATATGGCCCTTTGCAGCAACGTGGATGGAACTGGAGAGTGTTATGCTAAGTGAAATAAGCCATACAGAGAAAGACAGATATCATATGGTTTCACTCTTATGTGGATCCTGAGAAACTTAACAGAAACCCATGGGGGAGGGGAAGGAAAAAAAAAAAAAAAAAGAGGTTAGAGTGGAAGAGAGCCAAAGCATAAGAGACTCTTAAAAACTGAGAACAAACTGAGGGTTGATGGGGGGTGGGAGGGAGGGGAGGGTGGGTGATGGGTATTGAGGAGGGCACCTTTTGGGATGAGCACTGGGTGTTGTATGGAAACCAAATTGACAATAAACTTCATATATTGGGAAAAAAATGGAAGTCTGTACCTTTTGACAAGCTTCACTCATTTTCACTCATTTCTTGTCAAAATTAGTTAACTATATATGCATGGGTTTATTTCTAGACTCTCGAATCTGTTTTATCAGCCTATGTGTCTGTTTTTATGCCATTACCATTCTGTTTTGATTACTATAGTTTGGTAATCAGAAAGTGTGGTCCCTCCAGCTATGTTCTTTCTCAAGATTGCATTGGCTATTTGTGGTCTTTTGTGCTTTCATACAAATTTTAAGAGTATTTTTCTATTTCTGTAAAAACTGACATTGGATTTCACTTACCAGCAACATTTGACACGACTGACCATCTGCCCTGAAGCACTATTTCACTGGGCTCACAGGATCTCCCACTCTCCTGTTTGTTTTTCTACTACACTGGCCTCTCTTTTTGAGGTTCTGCTGATTCCTCCCCATCTCCATAACCATTTCAGAGGGCGGCACACCAGGGCTGAGTTCTCACGCTTCTCTTCTCTGTCTACACTCTGATTTGATTCAGTCAGTTCATGTCTTTAAAGGCCATCTATATACTGACTCCAAAGCATATATCTACAAAATATAATTATGCTTTGACCTCCAGATTCATATGTCCAACGACCAACCTAAGATCATATACTGACACTGAATGGACAAAACTTGATGTGTCCCAAACTTAATTCCTGATATCCTCCTCACAAACTTCCTTATCTCAATAATGAAAACTGCATTTTTTCCAGTGGCTCATCACATTAAAAAATTTTAAGTTATCTTTGATTTCTTTCTCACATCTGATATTCATCAGTGAACACTGTTAGCACAAACTTTAAACTCTATTCAGAATTTTACTCCTTCTTACCAAAACCATGGATACTATTTGGTCCAAGCCCTAATCACATCTCTTCTGTATTACGATAGTCTTCTACCCTGTCTCCTTTACCCAGGCTTTGTCTTTACTTAAGGCTTACTTTGACTTTTTTTTTATTTTTTAAGTTTATTTATGTATTTAAAGAGAGAGAGAGATGGAGAGTGCAAGCAGAGGAAAGGCAGAAAGAGAGGGAGAGAATTCTAAGCAGGCCCCACCCTGTCAGCACAGAGTCCAACATGGGGCTCAGTCCCACGAACCGTGAGATCATGACCTCAGACGAGATCAAGAGTCGGATGCTTAACCAACTGAGCCACCCAGGATCCCCTTCCTTTGTCTCTTTCACAATCCATTCACAACACTGCATCCAGTATCATTGTTTTATGTTATCACTTATAGCTCACTACTCCTCGGTCCAAAAGCTCTGTTGGTTTCTGGGGTAAACATAAGATGTACCACGAGACGCGCTTTCAATGAGGAAACTGCCTCCCAAATGTCGAGTGTGGTCATCTGACAGCCTCTGTTGTCACTCCCTCAGGATCTACATCAGGTGCAAAAATTGCTTCACCGGCATCTAACAACTAAGCAAAGCAGGTGTAGAAAGGCCCAGTCATTTTGGCCTGATGTAAGACAACTCTGATGAGCTGTATTTGTTCCAGGATCCCCATTGGCTTGGTCAAGGTTTTGTTGGACATTACAATTTGTCTTCTCCAATTAAAATTACAATATCTTACCCAACAGCCCTCTCTAGACCCTCTCAGCTTTATTTTTCTCCATAGTATTTATTGCTGTCTGGCATACTTTATAATCTACACATTTAATTTTTATCCCTGCCCTGAATAGAATATATTCTCCATGAAGGCAGATCTTTTTGTTGATTGCTGTATCCCCAGTGTCTAGAAAATTGCCAAGACTTGGTATTCACTTAATAAATATTTGTTAAATGGACTAGTGAATTAAGTCATTTACATACGCTGTCATTAAAGATAAAGAATTATATAAATTGTGCAAAGCCAAGGATTATCAATGATAGAAGTATTTGGAGACTGACTTGGATGTAGATAAGGTTCATTACATGTACTAGGCACTTAGGAAGTGCCTGTTGTTAGTGACAGTAATAGTGATGGGCATTATAGTGATGCCTGCTGAATGCTCTAAAGACCAGTGAAGAGTGCTCTGCATACTTGAACAGCTAAATCAAAACTTAGGGGATTAGTAACCAAGACATTTTATACATTGTCAATATGCAAATATGTATGGAAATAACCCAGAACTGAGAAATCACTTTGCTACTAGTTAGCTGGTATCTTGTAGAGCCAGGCTCTTAAATGGTATTCCCAGAAACATGAAGCAGGAAAGCAATGACCTTTCAGTCTAGATTCTTCTCTCTGGTACAAAACCAAGTGCCCATTTGGACCTATCCCATGAAGTCTTTCAAATATTGCCACAGTCTCTCAGAGGTCAGGCCTTTATTAACTCAGAAGAAGACAAAGCTAGAGAGGTCTTGAAAAAAAAAGGGGGGGTTGGAAATGGAAAGTGGGATACCAAGAAAACTCTGGTTAGATACTACCAAATATATTAGTCTTTCTTATTTTAATGTGGTCATCAGCAAAGTCCTGTTAAGAAAAGATAGCTACTTCACAAAATAGACCTCGCTATGTAACTAACAACCCCAGAACTTAGTGATTTAAGAACAACAATTATGCATTTGTTCCAGATTCCATGGGTAGGCAATTTGGACTGGGCTCAGACAAACTGGAAAGTTTGTCTATGCTGAGCCCATTGTAGAATTTGGGCCTCCAGCTGAGACAGCCGGGATGGCTAGGAAAGCTGAGGCTGTTCTCACAGTCTCTCTCATGCAGCTAAGCAACTTGAGGAAGGTCGCTCTGCCTGTCTCAAGTCCTTGTCAATGGGCTGGCTGTAAGTTATAAGGAGGTTTAGTTTTTTTTCTAGATTTCTTTTTCCTTTGTTCTCCATATCACCTGCAGTGTTCCAAGAAAGCAAGAGTAGAAACTTCAATTGCTCTTGAGGCCCAGGCCTGGAGCTCTCACACGGAATTTCTGCCATGTTCTACTGACAAAACAAGCCAAGAGACCATCCCAGTTTTAAGGAGGGGCAAAATGGACTCCACCTCAGGAATTGAGGAATCACAAAGAATTTATTCCTATTTTTCATCTACCACTGACTTATATAATGAAACTGAGTCCTTAAAACCACAATTAAAGAATATGTATAAGGTCTTCAAGTTTTTTGTTTATAGGTCTCCAGCTGCTGAAGCATCTGGCATTTGATATACTTTTATTTTCTACACTTTTATTGACATAATTCATATACCATAAAATTCACCATTTTAAGGTGTGCATTTGAGTGATTATTAGTATATTCACACAGTTGTGCAACCATCCACCACTATCTAATTTTTATCACCCCAAAGAGAAACCTCATAACCATTAATAGTCACTCCACATTCTCCCCTTCCCACAGCCCCTGGCAACCACTAATCCATTTTCTGTCTCTATGGATTTGCCTTTTCTGGATTTTTTACATAAATTAAATCATGTAATATGTGGCCTTTTGTGTCTGGCTTACCACAATGTTTTCAAAGTTCATCCATATTGTAAAATATATCAGTGTTTTACTCCTTTCTATGGCTGAATATTCTACTGTAGGAATATACCACATTTTATTTATTCATTCGTCAATTTATGGACATTTGGGTTGCTTATACTTGAGGCTATTGTGAATATGCTGTTATGGATATCTATGTACAAATTGTGTGTACATATTTTTAATTCTCTTGGGTATATATCAGAAGTGGAATTATTGGATGTAATATTATATCAAGTATTTTTCACTATATGGTTGCTTGATTGAAGCATACCAATGTGTTTTATACGTTCTTAAAGATACAAAAGTGGAAACAAAAGTCCACTTTGATACAGGTTTCTGGTAGGGTAGGTCAAATGGAAAGGTTTGGGGGCCCTTTTCCCAGGAAGTTTGAACTCATTCCTATTGTCCAAGATAGTTAAGACAGGACAATTTTCCAGAGGCAGCAGCAGTGATCCCTAACCCATCACCTACATTTGTGTGTTTTACAATAAACAAGGTATTTTCCTTACTGTTCTTTGGGGTTATTAATATATATCATCAGTTGAGGTCATTGACATCCCCTATTGTTTGGAAGCATACCCTTGGCTTCATATTGCCCTATAGTGCCCTATAGCTCTTATTTCTCCTATCAATGTGAAATCAAGGTGCTTTATAAACCTTGCTGCATAAGCATGATCCACAGAGTAGTAGCTACGGCACAGGTATCACCTGGGAGCTTCTTAGAAATGTCAAATGTCAGGCCCCATTCTAGATCTACATCATTAAGAACCTACATTTGAACAAGACCCCCGCCCCCATGGATTTGCATGCACGTTAAAGTTGGAGAGGCAATGCCCTAGAGCAATTTTATCGAGCTCCGATAGAACTTAAAAGCTGGAGGCTCAGTCTTCCAAAGTCTACCTATGAGAATAGAGACATTAAATAATATTACCAACAATAAAGAAAACAATTACTGGATGTCAGCTATGTTTCAAGCACTACACCAAGTGCTTTCCAAGAATTTTCTCATTCTATTCTTATGGCAATCAACTACTTTTGTCCTATTTTACAGGTATCAAGATTAGAACTCAGAGAGCTCAAGCTCCTTGCCAATAGTCACAGCTTTTAAAAGATCCAGGAGTCAAACTCTAGTTTAGCTTATTCTAGAGTTCAAGCTCCACACCACTACTCTATCTTGCTCAGTAATTTCTGCAAATAATACTCCCATAATCTAATTCATTAAAAAAACAAACAAAAAAAAAAAAAAAACAAGATCTATTCTGTATAATATCTAAGCTTCCCTAACTAGTTACATGTGTTCTTATCTATTCATGAGAACACAAGCTTCAGGAAATGAAGGTAGGAATTTTTGTTCTTGTCACTGCTATATCTCCAGTATCTAGAATAGTACCTAGCAAACATTAAGCCTCACTAAATTTGTTGAATGACCAAACTAATTTATACGTCAAAACCCTAACCATGGCTTATTAAAATGAGAGAAATTTCATCTTCATTCATTTTTTGTCCAATTTCTCAACCTTGGAATTTACCTGTAATATGAATGCTAATGGCTGGTTTATTGTGGTACTGATGCATTTGTCTTCAATGAAAACAGAAGTAATATGGTGTTCTATATGAGCAGTAACACCTCACCATGCCATCTTATCACAGAGCATTTTGACACAGTACAACCTTGAAGGAGCTGTATTGGGGCAAAAAATGTATCTTGTCAGTTGTTGTTTTATTAGGAAACATCAATGTGGAAATGTCAGTGTGGGCCTGGCACATTGGTGCATTTTGCAAAAATTGAAACTGTGCAGCATAATAGGGACACAATATGTATTGGGAGAAGTTAAGATGTATTACCCAAGGGACTAATAGTGCAGGAAATTCTTGAAACCAAACATTCTACTTCATCCATCTTTCACATGATTATTTTACAGTGGGACCACTTGTTATTCACCTCCATTCCATTAGGCAACCAAATTACATGCCAAGCTAGCTTTATAAATAGAACCCTGAGTAGGTGGGCCATAGCCGAAGGGAAACAAGAGAATACATTCATTTATATAATCTCATCTTTTAGAGGAGAAATTGTCTTATCCATTTATACGTACAGAAATTGTCAGAATTAGTCAGAGAGAGGTAGGAAAGGGTACAATTATTCAAAAATAGGAAAACACAGAAGACCTTCAGCATTTATTTTATATAATAAAAGGATATAAATCTATATCAGACATGCTGAAAATTACATTGTGGTTATTGAGGCAACATCCACACTGATTTATTGACAAAGCTATTCTGCATCTAATGCTAATACCGATCTTGATCTGCACACAAGTCTTATTGGCATTAATGAGAATATCTTATTTGACTGTGGATAGCAAATGGCTAACTAGGTAATGAGATGAAGGGGACTGCATAATCTTATTTGACACCTGACAAAAAGGGCACACCTGCACAGCCAAAGGGGAGCTGTTCTAATTAATCCTTTCATGAAATTTTACAAACTTGCCTCCAAAACTTCAAAAGCAAGATATTCTTATTGAAATACAGAAACTCACCTACAGAAACAGCTACATAATTTGTAGGGCCCAGCGCAAAATGAAAATGCAAGGTTTCCTGTTCCAAATCACTGGAGGGAAGAGGGGAAGAAATGCCATTAAAGGCATTAAAACCTAAAGCTTTTTCCTCTCTTCTGCACTCTGTCTTCCAATTTGTCATGATGATGCGATATTTACTACTTAATTTCATTCTAAGAATGTTAAGATTTTAAATTATTAGCGTGAATTTTACCATTTATCTTTGTATGATGAAATGCCAGTTTTAAATGTAATTAACAGAGCATTTAACTCCTATTAGGAACAACTGAGATTAAGACTAATTTTGTGGCTTGTCCCTTCAGAGTGCACAGAGAGGACCAGAAGAGAAAAACTCAAGCCAGATTCAGGAAGAAAATGTCCCCCAACATCAATTTGTATATTCATGGGGCAAGTGCAGACCCTCACAGCTACCAGGAGCTTGGCTCACATCCCAGAGCTAACAGGTGCTGATACCTGACCACAGCTGGGTTCTCCTTCCAGCCAGCCAGGGAAGTTGAGCCAGGCACATCCTCCCCCTAAGGGCTAAGACTCCAACACACCACAACCAAGGCCATTGTAACCTCAGTGCAAGGTACCCACATCAGGTCAGGGTTGGGTGAGAGGCTCCTGTGGAGCTGCCAGGCCAGGGTGGGGATGGCTGCCACCAGGTTTCCTCTCCCCAGATGCAAGAGTATGACCCCAATTTTTGCCATACCCACACCCAGGCCCTCTCTGGAGGGCAGGGTAGTAGTGGTGGCCGGTAGGGATGAAGGCAAGGCCAGATGGGATCCAGGATTCCAGGAGATAAAGAAGTGAGCAACCCAGAACCCATCCATAGGGACTTATGCACTGCGCCAGTCCCATGCCCATGGAATAGTTTTGCTTACTAATGCATCATTTACTATAGAGGCCGCCTGGGCAGGTGTGGGGGGCCAGGCCCCGGTGCCAGGCTGAGACCGGGTCGAGCAGTGTTCCCCGTTGACTCAAGCCAACCCGGTGGTCCCCCCTCCCATTCATGTGGGAGGCCGGGCCCGGCGCCAGGCTGAGACCGGGTCGAGCAACGTTCCCTGTTGACTCAAGCCAACCCGGTGGTTCCCCCTCCCATTCCCCCACTTTCAAGGGCATACAAAAGCCTTGTCAAGGCTGAGAAAGTTAATTCCTGAAGCCTGTGGTCTGCAGGTGTTGGCAATAATGCTACCTCCCTTTTTCTACCCTGAGTCAGATAGAAACAAACATGGGAATTGTGTTTTGCTAGTAATCTTATCAACAAGGTCTTGTGACCCGTCTAGAAAATGCGCAAGAAACACAGAACTAAATGTTTTGGTGGGCAGCAATTATGTGAAACCTGTTTATTCTTAGAATGACCTAACCCATAAGAGTCTGGTTATAAAAGATTGTGTACAGCAACAATAAAGCCGTCACTTGGGCCATCAGCCCAGGGGACCCTCCTGTTCCCAAACTTTCTCTTCTCTTTTTTTTTCTTGCATTCCCCTACCCTCAGGACCCTGACCTCGGTGTTTGTCGCACCGGCCGCAACAGGCAGGGACAGCTGTTTGCCCTCCAATATCCATTCTCCACTTCTTCTATAGTAACAGATCCTTCGCCTTTTAGCTAGGCACAAGGACATTTGGGATAAAGTAGTCATTTTCTAGTCAGCCTTGCAGCTAACTATGAGGGGTGACTAAATAGTGGCTAATGATGTATAAATCGAATCAACATCTGTACCCATCCTTTGCCTCTTTGTCTTTTCTTCTGCTGTGCAGAACATGGATAGCATATCTGGAGCTCCAGATGTCATCTTGAACCTTAAGAACAAGGGCCATACTTCAGGGATGAGTGAGCAGGGAGCTCAAAGGAATTGTGTTCCTCTGGATTTCGTGGCACAGAGCCATCTGACCAGCTGTGGACTGCCCACCACCAATCTTAAGGGAAAGACATATATACACACCTAACTTGTTTCAAGTCTTTCTTTTCTGAGTCTCCTTCTCACAGCCAAACTGTAATCCTAAGTACAGCATAAAAAGTATAGTCAGGTTTTTATGCTACCTCATTTACCACTGATCCTTGTTGGGGTGATAACTTAACCAATCCCCAGACCTCTTTTCCATCTCTGTTTGCCCTTAAACTACTGGAGAATATTCTTCAATGTTTACATTTTGCCATGCCTTTATGTTACTTTATATAACCCAAAATGATCATAAATGATCTTACTAATTTAGGATTCCTGGTAAGAGGTAATAATTGCTTACCACTTAAGAGTAACTACATACTTCAGTTTGGTTCAGTCTCTACCATAACACAGAGATTGAACTCTCAGCTATAGAACACTTCATTCTTGTAACCTAGTAGAAATTGTTCGGAAAAGTTTTCCAAATAAATCCTAAACGATGAGAAGCCTTACTTGAATCATGAGTTGCCATCCAAACTAGACAATCATTGTTGTTAATTTTTCTCATTCAGGTTATTTTTTAAGTGAGCATTTATGAAATGAATTAAAGTGATTTTCCACTCTGTTACTGTTAGAAGGAAACAGTACTACCAAATTGACAAGTATTCAAGCACCCAAATAATTAAAGTTTACTTTCTGACTTAAGTGAAACCAACAAAGATTTCATACAATATTTACGTTATGTCCAACCTGGTAAGAATGCTTGTAAATGTTGTAAGTGCCCACTGACATATGAATTGTTAGCAAGGGAGAAAGATCAAAAAACAATGGAAGAGGGGTGCCTGACTCTTGATTTCAGCTCAGGTCTTGATCTCTGCTTAAGATTCTCTCTCTCCCTCTCTCTGCCCCTCTCCCCACTTGTTCTCTCTTTAAAACATGCAACAGAAAAGAAACATGGCTACTAGTTAGACTTATTTTTCCCTAGATATTGGGGATTTAGAAAAATATTTAAATATAATCACAGGGTTTTTATTAACTCACGTACCAACATTATATTCAGTGTATATTTCTTAGATCTTCCTTTACCAACACTAACTTTGGATTTATGAGTCAGAAATCATACATTTCTGTATTTACTTTTTCCATCTTTCTCTGTCTGTTGTGCTTATGATCGATCACCAGGCAGAGGAAGATAAAACTGAATATTTATGTGGAACACACGAAAGGACCCTGCTGTGAGCTATTAGCTTAGTGGATGACGTGTGCTCCCAGTTGGAAGCTGAAGGGATGGGAAAAGCTGTTGCAGCCCTTTATAAAAGGCATAAAAAGCACCTGTTTGCCTGCTTCATTAAACTTCCCCTAATGAATGCCTCCAGGGAGCAGAACTGGGGACCTTCTTTCCTTTCCTGCTATAAATAGAGAGAGGTATTTAAAAGTTTTCATTTAAATGTTGAGGACTGTTATCTGTAACAATTTGTGAAAATTGTAATTCCCTTCAGGAATATAAATGAGCCACTACTTGCATGTATTCCTGATGATGACAGACACCAGAAAGATGGTTCCTTGTGCCTAACTGAAACTTTTGTTCTCCTAGAGAATCAAAGTCACAAACATTTTAAGCTTTCTCTACCGAACACTTGGCTGAATAACTACAGCAGAAAAAAACTCAGCTCAGCCACTACCTCTTCTGAGAAACATAAACATGCACTTTAAGACTCCATGTGTATATTTTTTATTAAAATACTTATCACCCTGTAATATTTGCATTTCCTTTTGCGTCTCTCAGGCAGGACAAGGTCTTATTTTATCCCAAATCTCCAGGCCCCCGAATGTGCCTGCCACAGTGCACACATTCAATAAATTGAAGTGTGGATCAGCACAATAAACACAAGAACCCTGGTCTTCCATTAACTTCCATGATATTGTTCTTAACCTCTCTGGCCATACCATCTCACTATCCTTTGTAGTCTCCTTTTCCTCAGTTTGTTTTTGTTTTGTTTTGTTTTAATGTTTATTTTTGAGAGCGAGAGACAGAGCATGAGTAGGGGAGGGGCAGAGAGAGGGAGACACAGAATCTGAAGCAGACTCCAGGCTCTGAGCTGTCAGCACAGAGCCCAGTGTAGGGTTTGAACTCATGGACCATGAGATCATGACCTGAGCGGAAGTTGGACTTAACCGACTGAACCACCCAGGCGTCCCATCCTCTGTTTAATATCTAAAGTGTGTTCATAAATGTGACATCTACCTTCACCCTCCCAAACTTTTCACTCAACAATTGATCCTCCTGTGGATGAGGGTGACCTCAGCTATAGACTTGTTTTAAAGCAGGGACTTTCAAATTGCAGTTACAAAGCAATTAATGGTGTGTGGAAAGAAAGTACCAGAACTTCTATCTATGGATGTTTTTCAATCTCAGCCTTTTAAGATTTCTATTAATAATGTACATCACACACAAAATTGTAAAAGTATGTAATGATGTAGTTTGAAGTGCTGGGGTTCGAAGTCAATCGCCAAGAAAGAACTCTTGAGCCATCCTTGGTGCAAAATGGCAGTTTTACTGAAGCACCGGGACAGGACCGATGGGCAGAAAGCAGGATTGTGAGGAGTGACTGATTATATACTTGGGAGCTGGAGAAGGTAAAGGCAAGGGGAGTTTCCAAAAGGATATTCAGATGCTAAGGAAGACTCACTGACTCCTGGAGGCCTTCCTATCTTCAAGCTAAAGTTGTTTTACCCTCTAGCAAAGCGCTTAACACTAAGACAGTTGGGAGTTCCTGGAAGAATGTCTTATCTGCCAGCCTCAAGTATTTGTCAATAGGTTGCAGGTTACAACAAAATTTAATTTTACCTATATTTCTGTCATTGTTTCCCACATCATGTAAGTCATCATCATATATATATATATATATATATATATATATATATATATATATATATATATAAAGTTGGTTGCAATTTCAAAACTTCATTAGATATGTATGTTTATTGATGAGGTATAAAATGCAAAATAAAAATCATATGTGCTACCTCTCCAGGTAGTAGGATAAAAGTCATAATCTTCCTTGCCAGATCTGTTCCTCCTGATGCATTCCCCAACTCAGTAAATGACACCAGTATTCACCAGGCACCCAAGAGAGAAGATGCATTGCACCTGCACACTCACTCACTTACCAAAGACACCTTGATGCTTTTATCTTCCAAAGAGATTCCTCATGCCCAGATAGCTACAGTCTTAGTTCAGGCTCTTGCCTGGTAGTTGCGAAAGCATTAAACAGGTTTTTCTCTGCCAGGGTGTTCCTTGGAAAATCCAACCAACTACCATTTAAGAATCCTTTAATGATCTCCCAAAGTTCAAGTGCGAGATTAGTGTTCATTTTCATGCCCTACCCATCCCTGCAGCCTCATCTCTCCCTCTCACTCACCAGGGGAGAACTACCTATATTTCCTTAAACACAGCAGGCAACACACACTTTTGGGAATTCACACTGATTTCTTACTGAACTGTCCTTCACCTACTTTGCCTACTAAATCCTACTTGTCCTTTGAAAAGCAGCTCAATACCAATACCAATGTTATATACTAATTATGTATCAACAAATCTGGGGTGGGGGGGCAGTTTGTGTTGTGATTTCTCAGTCAGATCTAGTTAGCTTTCAACCAAATGTGCATAACAATGAATACTGTCAAACCCTTGATCATACTGTTTCATAAGAATATATTTATTCATGTTATTATATATAATGTATTTTATAATTCTTTCATGTTACATATTTTTATTGTATCTTATGTCCATAATTTTATATATATATTTTTTATTTTTATATATTTTTATACATATATATTTATATATTTATATATTTATATGTGTATACACATATATTTATAATATATGTGTATACACATATATATTTATATATGTTTATATGTGTATACACATATATATTTATATATGTTTATATGTGGGTACACATATATATTTATATATGTTTATATGTGTATACACATATATATTTATATATGTTTATATGTGTATACACATATATATTTATATATGTTTATATGTGTATACACATATATATTTATATATTTATATACATATTTATATATATTTATATTTATATATATCTTCAAACTAAAAACCTTTATCACACTAAAAATTTGACTCACATGTCTGTGTGTCTTCCTAAAGTAAAAGTACCCAGAGAATAGAAACATCACTTATTTGATAATGTAAAGTTCTATACTATTATATGCCCAATGTAAAATAATGGAATAAATAAGTGAATGAGTGACAAACTAAAGTGGAAAGGATTATCACAGTCAAAAACAGAAATAACAAGGGTGCCTGGCTGGCTCAGTCAGTTAAGCATCCAACTTCTGCTCAGGTCATAGTCTCATGGTTTGTGGGTTCCAGCCCCACGTCAGGCTCTGGGCTGACAGCTCAGAGCCTGGAGCTGGCTTCAGATTCTGTGTCTCCCTCTCTCTCTGCCCCTCCCCTGCTCACTCTCTGTCTCTCAAAAATAAATAAACATTTAAAAAATAAATATCAAAACAAATAGCGATAAATAACAAAACAGATGTTTTATTCAGTTTAAAAATGTATGCAATTTATGCCCTTGAACTATATAAACAAGGCAAGGAGCTTAAGTATCCTGCTATAACTTTTCCATTAGGAAAATAATCTAAAGTATTTATCACCCACGTTGCATAGTGTCCCTGTGTAAATTAGTTACACTGCTTTAAAATATGCTTGGAACTCCTTCATAAGAAGCGCTATGCACTCAGTCACCTACAACATATACCAAATATAACATACAAGCATCTTTCACATAGTGGTTTTAGGTATATTTCCTAAATGTCACCGTACTCCTTTAAAAGAAAATAAGCATATTTAAAACTATAGAACAAGATTATACTTGAATCTGTTGTGCACCAAAAGAAAAATTTTGCAGCTATAATGGAAGTCATAAAAGTCCACTAATAAAATGTGCAGTTTAAAAGCAATTTCCATTCAATTATCTCAATGAGTTCATATTTACGAACAAAATAACTTAATTGTGATTTACATAATATCTCATGGTCTCTTCTGTCCATATACTTTTGTCTGTGATCACGGGATTATTCAGACTTGATGATTATATTCTAATAATTCCCCCATCAAGATAATGTGTCACTACATGTGTTCTTAAACTATTTTGGAAATTATCAAAATAGAAAAGAAATGGTCTTGAACATGAGCCTTTAATAAGACAAATGATAAGCACCAAGGAAGCAATACCAAGAAAATAGGAGGTGCCACTATACCAATGTTTCAGATTTACATTTATTTTTTAAGCATGGAGATGAAACTCATGCTTGGAACCACTAATGAGTTCTCCTGTCATCAGAATAAAGAAAGAAATGAAGCATTCTTGAGGACAGAGTTCAGATTCATTCAGGTTACATGTTTGCATATACATCTGTAATTTTTCGGTGAAGCTAACAATCCATAGTTCACAGAGCCTGAACTAGAGAAAACAGCTTGGTTCTTCCATCACCAGAAAATTCTGGAGAATTATAAACTTCAAATTACTCTTCTGAGGTCACTAAATTTATCTGCTAATCATCCCAACAAATCAGCATCTCTAAATTTTATTTTTTTTAACATTTATTTATTTTTGAGACAGAGAGAGAGCATGAACAGGGGAGGGTCAGAGAGAGAGGGAGACACAGAATCTGAAACAGGCTCCAGGCTCTGAGCTGTCAGCACAGAGCCCGATGCGGGGCTCAAACCCACAGACCGCGAGATCATGACCTGAGCCGAAGTCGGACACTCAACCCACTGAGCCACCCAGGCACCCCAACAAATCAGCATCTCAACCAGCCTAAATTGCTTAGTGTCCAACTTATTCTTATAACCTCTGGGGGAAAAATGCAACAATTCCATTCCTTTAGGTACCTTACTGCCTGAAATAAAATTCATTATACCTATCAAGGTAATTAAAACATATAATAGCTCAAATATGTTGTTATATGTCATTTTAAAATGAGTGATTTTTTTTCTAGTAAGACAGGTGGATGTCCAGCTCATGCTAACATGATCATGTTTAATCGTTTAATCTAGCATCTGCTGCTTTTGTGGCCAACCCTGTAGGGAGAGAGATTAAAGATGGGCCACATCTGCAGATAGTAATAGCAAATAAAGGCAGTCATGCTCCAAAAAGCAAAGACCTTCAGGCCACATTATGTGATGCTGGAATGCATTTGTGATGGATCCAGAACACTTTATTCTAGATTCATCTAAGGAGTAATACTATCCTTGAAGTGCTAAAACAAACCCAGAACGATCAAATGTAATAGATTCCAACAGTGCCTTGTTATTCCCTTCAGCTTTGGATACTAGCATTCTGTTTGTAATACAAGATAGAAGAAAAAATAGGATTTAGAATTTTTGTCACATGAAATGTTTCCCACTCAAGCCTATTGTTGTATATTTTACAGCAAAAAATGACAAATCAAACCATTCTCTTGCCAGCTTATTCATCTGAAAAAATTCTATGTGAATAAACCCTGCATACACAGATAAAATACACAGAAAAAGCCCAGGAGGGGGCAACAAACTCACAAAACAGTAATAAAACAATGCTTCTTGCCAGCAGGTGGCGCTGCAATCCATCGTTAGCCAATTGGAAATCTAAGAACTACTCGTACTATACTGTTTACTTACCTCTAATTTCTTATTTGAATTTTTCCTGTCTTTTTGGTGCATTATGTCATGCTGTGCCCAACTGTTTTCAATCATCAAAGAACGGGAAGTAAACTGTTACACCCACAGGACTTATTGATTAACTCTGCTAACAATATCAACAATCAATATTTCATAACAAACATGCTATCAACCCTGTGGGTTATTAAATAAAGCCATTTAACTTTGGGAAATGTCTATCTTAGAGTTCATAAAAAGAACCCTATTTAAATGTGAAAATGTGTGGAATAGCAACACTTTGGTGTAAAATTAGGCTGAATGAGTCTATAATGGTCTTAGGAGCCTTGAACCCAACAGGTTCACCCTTAATCCGATTCATATAGGTCTTAGGAGCAGTTATAGACATAAGCAATCTATCATGTATAGAATGACACGATTAACATAAATTGAAGAAACATAAGTCATTTATTACAAGGATGAAAATCATCTAGCTAACATATGAATCTTACATACCCTTATGTATCTGAGGCACAAATCACTAACCAATTACAGAACTATATTTTGCTGAACCAATAAAAGCTTTTTCAATAAGCTCTCGCTTCAGATGAAACCAATTTTCCATTCCTAGTAATAAAAATAAGACCCAGAATGATGTCACCAACATGACCACCTAAGAGACCAGCCTTCATTTTCCTACAAAGAGCAACAATTGGACAATTATCAAAAACCAGCTCTGGGAGAGCTCTAGAGTCCACTTAAGAAACTTTAGCAATACAGTAGAACAAAAAAACTGAGAATAGCAAACAAGAATAGAAGGAAGACAGCTTCGTTTTGCCTGCATCATCCCAGCTCCCACACTGGCATTGCTTGGTGCGGTCAATGAACTTCCCAGCCAGAAAGAGTTTCCCTTGATGGGAAAGAAAGAGGAAGGTGAGTAGCCAGATTCCTTAGCCTTTTAGGGCACCACACAAAGGCACTGATTTAGTTTCACCTCATCCAGACTGGCAAATTAAGGCATACAGAGACAACTAGGAATAAGAAAAAAAAGCAGGGGATACCAGCACTAGCCATGCAGCAAAAGTAATCACAGTTCACCATGACCTGCTCTGCATACAAATCCAGCAGCTTTTGCCACTGAAGAAACCAATGGCCAGCTGCTTTCATGGATCCCTTGCAGATTTCGACAGTTTTCACCCCACAGGCATTCACTTCCACTAACACCAGCCTCCTGAGTCTTCACCACCTCCCCGCCTAACTGGAGCCTAGGAACTGAACCTATAGCCATCCCAGTCCTCTGCGGCTATGGCAGCATAAGATACCAGCCTAGACACCCTGGCTCACCCCCACCATTATGCACGTGCTTAGAGCCAGCCCCACTAGCTATGCACTCATATGCCACTGGCCTGACACCCATCACTGGCCTACACTATAATGGGCATGTCCAGGGGAGGTTTATCACCAGAGGAGTGATTGCCAACACTCAGGGCCTATGTAGCTGCTTATGGGCCAAGATCAGTCTCCGTCTCTGTTAGTGGCCTGCAGTATTATGCTCACCTGCAGCTAGCCCCTCCTACTGCACACCCGCACATCCCCAACCCAAACCCTACACCATCCTCCACTGCCACGTATCCCTGGTGAGATGCAGCAAGCACAGGAGTGCATGCCAACAGTCAGGGTCCCTGCAGCTGCCAGTGAGTCCATAGTTGGCCCACCACTATACGAGTGTCTACAACTGACCCTTGCCACTACATGGGCACCTGCAGCTCACTGTGTGCGCACCAGTCTCACAAGAAGAGAGGGAGAAAAGGGTATATCTAAAGAAATAATGGCTAAGGACTTCCTATCCCTAGGGAAAGATTTGGACATCCAAGTACATGACTACAGTAGTTCACCCAAGACTTCAATACAAAATGATGTTCTCTAAGACACGTTATAATGAAACTGTCTAAGATCAAAGACATGGAGAGAGCTCTAAATGCAGGGAGAGAAAAACAATTTCTCTCATTCAAAGAAACTCCCATAAGGTTATAAGCAGATTTCTCAGCACAGACCTTGGCAGGCCAGGAGAGAAAGGGATGATATATTCAAATTGTTGAAAGAAAGAAACTGGCAGCCAAGAATACATTACCCAGAAAGTCTGTCCTTCAGAAATGAAGCTGAGGTAATGAGTTTCCCAAGCAAACAAAAGCTGAGGGATTTCATCACCCCTAGACCTGCCTTATAAGGAATGAGGGAGGGGCGCCTGGGTGGCTCAGTTGGTTAAGCATCCAACTTCGGCTCAGGTCATGATCTCATGGTTCATGGGTTCAGGCCACACATCAGGCTCTGCACTGGCAGCTCAGAGCCTGGAGCCTGCTTCACATTCTGTTTCTCTCTTTCTCTCTCTCTCTGCCTCTCCCCCACTTGTGCACGTGCGCACTCTCTCTCTCTCTCTCCCTCTCTCTCTCAAAAATAAATATTTTAAAAATTAAACAAAAAAAATAACCAAGAGGAGTTCTTCAAGCTGAAATGCAGGGACATTAATTAGTAACATGTAAACATGAAAATATACAACTCACTGGTAAAGGTAAGCTTAGAGTCAAATTCAGATTACTCTAATTCTGTAATATGGTAGTGCGTTAACTACTTAAATCTACTCAAAAGGTGAAATGTCAGAAATATTTTTTTAAGTTTATTTTTGAGAGAAAGAGAGAGAGAGTGTGTGTGTGAGCACACGCACAAGTTGGGGAGGGGCAGAGAGAGAGGGAGAGAGAAAGAGAATCTCAAGCAGGCTCCACACAGCACAGAGCCCAAGGCAGGGCTTGAACTCACAAACCACAAGATCATGACTTTAAGTCAGACGCTTAACTGACTGAGACACACAGATGCCCCTAAAAGATGGAAATATTAAAAATAGCTATAACTACAATAATTTGTTCCTTAATACACGATGGAAGAGATGTAAATTATCTCAAAAACATAAAAGTAGGGAGTGGAAGGGTAGAGATTGTATACCATTAAAGTTAAAATGTTAGTGTAAAACAGACTGTTATATGTATAATGTATACCAATAAAATATATCAAATAGACTGATGGATTAAAAAAACAAAAGCAAAAAACAGGCCCTAACTACATCCAACCTACAAGATACTCACTTCAGCTTTAAGGACACATACAGCCTCAAAGTAAAGGAATGGAGAAAGAGATTTCATGCAAGCAGAAACCAAAAGAGAATAGGAGTAGCTATATTAATATCAGACAAAATAGACTTTAAGGCAAAAATGGTAACAAGAAACAAAGAGAGTCCTTATATAAAGCTAAAGGGGTCAATTCATCAAGATGATGTATCAAAAATATATGTACACCCAATCTCAGAGCACCTAAACATCTTAAGCAAATACTAACAGATAAGAAAGAAAAAGTAGACAATACAGTAATAGTAGGGGACTTCAAAACCTCACTTTGGTGAATGAATAGATTCCCCTAGCCAGAAAAAAATCAAGAAGGAAACATTAGAACTTAACCACACTAGATCAAATGGACTTAACAGACATCTCTAAAACATTCCATCCAACAGAAACAGAATATACATTCTTCTCAAATGGACACAGAACATTCTCCAGGATAGATCATATGCTAGGCCACAAAATAGGCCTTAACAAATTTAGGAAGACTCAAGTCCTAGCAAGTATCTTTTTCAACCACAACAGTATGAAACCAGAAATCATACAGGGGACAGTTGGAAAATTCAAAAATATGTACAACTTAAACAATACACTTCTGAACTACCAATGTGTCACGGAAGAAAAATCAAAACAGAAATTTTAAAAATATATATATATTTTAAGTTTAGTTTTGAGAGCGTTGCGCATGAGCAGGGGAGGGACAGAGAGAGAGAGGGAGACAGAGGATCCTAAGTCGGCTCTGCGCTGACAGCAAAGAGCCTGACTCTGGGGTCAAACTCACCAACCTTGAGATCATGACCTGAGCTGAAGTCAGAAGCTCAACCAACTGAACCACCCAGGAGCCTCTAAAAATATCTTGAATCAAAAGAAAATGGAAGTACAATATGCTAAAATGTAGGAGATGTCGCAAGAACAGTTCTAAGAAGGCAGTTCCTAATGGTAAATGCCTACATTAAGAAACAGATGGGTTCAAGATGGCAGTGGGTAAGATCCTAAACTTACTCCCACATACAGATACAACAATATATATTAGATATGGATTATTTTCCTCGGGGGGGGCGGGGGGGGGAAGCAGAAACCTGAAACAACAGAGCCTCCACAAAAAAAAAAAAAAAAAAAGCACTGAGACAGGTAGGAGAGGCACAGAGACACCATCTCACTAAAAACACCCCATCTCAGGTGCAGGAATCCACAGTCAGGAGGGATCTCAAAAATTCAAAAATTTTCCTTGAGGAATGAAGGGTTTATGCTTCACCTCAGGCACCCCAACCCTTAGATCCTACATGAGAGAGTGGAGTCCTACAAACACTGGGTTTTGACAACCAACAGGAATTACATCCAGGAAAACTGAAGAACTGTAGGGAAAAGAGAACCTGCTCTTAAAGGGCTCATTCACTTGCCCTGGGACCCAGCACAAAAATACCAATTTGAAAGCACCAATAACGTATGTAAAGGAGATCCACTTAGGTACCTTCCAGAGAAACAGGAAACCATTAGGACTTTCTCCAAGGATAGAGCTATGGGCAGATGCCGTATTTGTGACTTTCAACCTTACCAAGGTCCATTCCTGCAGTACCATTTTGGAACTATCCCACCTACTTGCTAGAGCTGATGGGTGCGCCCAGCCGAGAACTCCGCAAACCCCAGACTGCAACCACTTTCTCTGGGCCCAGCCCCTGGCCCCCCAGGCATTTAGTTGCACCTGAGAGAGCGCGCCAGCCCCGCCCACTCCCACTCACTACCATCTGCGTGACCACGTGTGAGCTGTTTGCATGTGTATGAGCAAGCATGCACACATGTATAACGGAATATTATTCCACCATGAGAAAGAAGGAAATTCTCACGTTTGGAACAACACGGATAGAACTTTGAGGGCATTACGGTAAGTGAAATAAATCAGAGAAAGACAAATAAGGTATACGTGGAATCTAAAAAAGCTGAACTCCTGGGGGGGTGGGGAGCTAGAATGGTGGTTACCATGGGCAAGGGGATGGGGAAATGGGGGAAATGTTGGTCAAAGAGTAAAAATTTCCAGTTACAGGATGAATAAGTTCTGGAGATCTAATATGCAGCATAGTGATTATGGTTAATGTTGCAGTATTATATACAGTTTTTAAAATTATAGTTTAAGTTAGAATATTTTGTGGGTTGCTAAGAGAGTAGATATTAACTACTCTCACCACAAAAAACAAATATGATGGAGGTGTTTGCAAAATGATTACCACCTTAGTATTAGCTAAGTATTAAGTATATCAAACCAACACATTATTCACCTTAAACTTATACAATGTTATAGGTCCATTATACCTCAATATAGATGGGGGAAAAAGAAAAATGAGGTCCACACATGCTAGTGTTGTTCTAGAAACCATTAAATACTTACAGAGCCAAAGCTAGAATAACAATTTTACCATTTAAAATAATAATCTTCCCCCCAGGCAATCAAAAAGAATGAAATCTTGCCATTTGCCACAACGTGGATGGAACTAGAATGTATTATGATAGATGAAATAAGTCAGAGAAAGACAAATACCATATAATTTCACTCGTGTGTAATTTAACAAAACAGATGAACATTGGTGAAGAGAAGGAAAAATAAGGTAAAAACATAAAGAAGGCAAACCATAGAGACTCTTAAATACAAAGAACGAAAGGTTGCTAAAGGAAAGGGAGGAATGAGTGAATGGGTGATGGGCATTAAGGAAGATACTTGTTGGGATGAGCCCAACAAGTGATGTAAGTGATGAATCACTAAATTCTACTCCCAACACCATTGTTACACTATATGTCAACTAACTTGGATTTAAATAACATTTAAAAAAATAATAATCTTTCCGCAACACTAGGAACTCCTGCAAACCTTTCATTTTATAGTTTTGGTTAACTAGAATACAAAGAAGTAAAATCCTGCCAGGGATTTTAAAGTAAGTAGGTAGCAGATATGATTCAAACCTATGTGTTGTGACACTTAAAAAGAATATGTTGAGAAAAATACATTATTTCAATTTCAGAAATAGGACTTTTTCTGTTTATTCATTCAATCCCATTCTCAACAATTGTTATGTGTTCTGTATACATTTCAGGAACCATGCCAGGCATTAAGTATAGCTTGATGAACAAAACAAACATAGTCCTTCCCATCAAGGAGCACTCTGCAGACACTAAGATTCTAATTATGATAAGGGCTACAAGAACTAAGATTAAAAAAAATTACTAAGAGGGTATATTTAGACTGGTTAGTCAGAGAATATGTCCAAATTAAGGAGGAACAAAGCCGGAAAAATGAAAAGAACCAGTCAGAGCAAGAGTACAAGATATGTGTGTTGGGCAGGGGTCAGGAAATGGAGGCAGTGCATTCCAGAAAGAGAAAACGTGTGAAGGCCCTAAGGCACTATCATTCTTTCTCGGGGCTGTAATGAGGGTCTTTGTTTCTGTCAAGATTAATTTTTAAAAAATAATTTTTAAAAAATAATTTTTTAATGTTCATTTTTTGAGATAGAGAGGGAGAGAAAGAGAGAAAGAGAGAGAGAGAGAGAGAGAGAGAGAGAACAGAGCATGAGTGAGGGGCAGAGAGAGAGAGGGAGACACAGAATCCAAAGCAGGATCAAGGCTCTGAGCTGTCAGCACATAGCTCAACGTGGGGCTCAAACTCACGAACTGTGAGATCATGACCGGAGCCGAAGTCGGACGCTTAGCCGAATGAGCCACCCAGGTGCCCCAAGAATATTTTTTTAAATGATATACTCTCCTCTGTGTGTCAAAGCAAGGATTTCATGCTATCCAGAGGTCTTATAACCCGTGATGGTACCTGTGATTATTTCATTAAGTTGCTGTGTGCTGGGTTACTCTAGTGCAAATTTAACATTTTCCTTCTTAGTTGAGAAGTACTTTGGGACTGTGCAAATCCGGTTGCCCACTAATTTTAGCATCCATTGGTGGATCTTATTTGCAATATTTATTACTGTAGTATTTGCCTAATGGTTATTTTCTATTCTCCTTTTCCTTTTACATTTATTAATTGAAATTCTACAGTAAGAAAGTGCTCTTATTTTTTATTTATTATTCAATTATTTATTTACTAATTCATTCAATTTTTATGTATTCAGTTATTTATATGCCTAAGGATTCATGGAGATTTGTTACGCGGGCTAAAATTCAATATTGTCATTAGTTATTTTGTTGCTCAAATTATTCCAGCTTTGGCCATTACTTCCTTCACTTTTGTCCACCCTATTGTTTCAACAAACCTTTTTTTTAAAGGATTTCTTTGTTTTCTGGCCCCACAAAGGGTTCTAGGCTCATTTTATGTATTTTTTTTTTTATCTGAGCCCTGAAACCAATCACTTCTCCTGGAAGCTGTGGTTTCCTTTTATTGGAGAGGTAATTCTTAACTCAGAGCACATATTAGATTTGCCTGATGGGTTTGAAACCAGTCAAAATCTATTGAATCTGAACTTCTGAAGACATAGCCTAGACACCTGAATTTTTAAAAAGCCACAGAGTAAGCACATACATTTTTTAAGCATTATTTTTACATGGTTGAGACCTAGTGTTCTAAAAAGTAAGCAAAGTATCTGCTATATCTATGGCCTGATAAAGAATGAAGTTGGAAACATTAAAAAAAATTATCCATCCTGCAATAACAAGTCCAATCGAGCTCCTTTTCTGGATGCTCTCTGTCTCTTATCAAGATCAACCTCTAGTCTCTTCTGACCTAGAATCAAAGCCTGGGCAGAGGAAGATGCTAAGAACTTAGGATAAAAGAATAATTACTAAATTAAAAAATAAAGAACTGAGGGGCACCTGGGTGGCTCAGTCGGTTGGGCATCCAACTTCAGCCCAGGTCATGATCTCGCAGTCCATGAGTTCAAGCCCCGCGTTGGGCTCTGTGCTGAAAGCTCAGAGCCTGGAGCCTGCTTCAGATTCTGTCTCCCTCTCTCTCTGCCCCTTCCCACTCTCTCTCTCTCTCAAAAATAAAATAAAAACATAAACAAAATTTTGTTTAATAAAAATTGTTTTAAAAAGAAATAAAGAAATGAGAACCCAGTGAAAGGGAAGGTAAAATTAAACCCTATAGGAGAGAAAGCTGTTTAACTGTGAGGAGAAAACAAAAGAGCCCCAACTGAGTACTGGGTACAAGAGAAAATTGGAAAAGACTAAAGAGAATCTAGAAGTATTTTGGTGGGCCTTGAATTCTATCCTTTGTATTGTTCTTCCATAGATCTGAGAGCAATCTACCCAAAACTATATTCATACTTCTCTTTCCCAACTATTATGATGAAAATTGTCTCTACTCCCATTCAGGGCCAACACTTATCCTCCTCCATCCCCCAACTGCTGCAAATTCCCCAACTTCTAAGTGACTAGGTCCCTGCCTTAGACCCTTTGCCTCCTTAATCCATTTAGCCAAATGAATCATCCAGTACAATAATTTTTTCATGCTACAGCTATTTACTGATGATTTAGGCATTAGGCATTAGGCACTGAGAATCCATTGTCGAAAAAAATAAACAACAGCTACATTTAGCAGTTCTAGTCTAAATTGTGCAGACAGATAAAGACGTAGTTGAAACACCATGCCATGAAAGAATATTGGTATGGATCTACTCAGAAGTATCAGAGAGGAATGAGGATTTTGCCCTCACCCACTCTATTTCAACTCATATCACTTTCTTAGACTAAAGTACAATGGTGTCATAATTATTCTTTCTTTTATGGTCACCCCAACCTCACAGTTCTTTCTGCACACAGTATCCAGAATGATTCCTCAAAAAATAAATTAAATCATGCAATTGCTGTCATGGACTATTGGTAGAATACAGACAAAATTCCTTAACATGTATACCAGGGGGCACAGTGCCTGGCACCTGTCAATCCATCCAGCCTCTTGCTTCCCACCAAAAGGAGATCTCTTAATTTCCCAGACACTCCTTTTCTCTCTCATCTAAGGATCTCTGAATATAAAATACCACTTTGTAGAAAATATCTTCTTTATCCCTTTTGTCCAGGTAACTTCTAACCAGCATTTAACTTAATTTGAGCAGCAAGTTTTCCCTAATTCCCCTAAAGTACATTGGGCACCAGCATTAGGTGGTCCTGTAGGATCATATACTTTATCATTACACCAATCACATTTTATAACTTCCATTCATTACTGACCGGACTTCTTCACCAAAGGAGGTTCTAACTCATTTGCTTACCACTTTGATCTTAGTGTATATCCAAGTGTTTGGTACATGGGTGTTGCTCAGCAAATATTTGTTCACTAAATATACAATCAGAATGGTTCATTGCTTGCTGATGGCAAAACATAGAGGGGTAAATATTTCTAGGAATTTTGTAGATAGAGGAAGATGTTCATAGCAAAGGGACTAGTGAGTGCAAAGCACAGAAGCCTGAAATAGCCGCACATGTTCAGGAGACTGCCAAGGACCCCCTGCTGTAGGAACAGAGTGAGGCAGGTCAGAAAGTGGGAATATCTGTCTGGAAAGAAAATGGACCAGAATAAGATGGGCTCTATGATCTGTTAAGCAATTTCCCCTTCGGAGTATACCTTATAGGAAGCCACTGAAGGACTTAAACCCCAATAATTTTGCTAATAAAGCAAAGATAGTGAACCATTTTGGGTAAAAATATTCTTTCTCAACATTCAACCTGGAAATGGACCAAAAAGATGGGAAGCTTAATGGATCTTAGGATAATATTTACCAACTAACCATAACACTTAGAAACTCTCAGATCTTCAGAGGGTGGTGGGGAGTGAGAAAAGATTTGGACCTTGGAGAAGGCAAGGAGCCACAAGCCAGAAAGGGGAAAGCATTCCATCTGTGTGCTTTTCTTTTCCCACATTGCCCTGGACTGGTGACTGACCAGGATTTGGGGGCAGGAAGGTAGTATTCTGCTAGAAGCCTCAGGATCATAGCAGGCATCCAAGAGCATGGTGAGAGTAGCCAACAGAATAAAGAAACAGTGTCTGAGTGTTCTTAATCCTGATTCCTTTACAAATCCTTGGGCAATTTCTTTTTTGTTTCAATATATGAAATTTATTGTCAAATTGGTTTCCATACAACACCCAGTGCTCATCCCAAAAGGTGCCCTCCTCAATACCCATCCCCCACCCTCCCCTCCCTCCCAGCCCCCATCAACCCTCAGTTTGTTCTCAGTTTTTAGGAGTCTCTTATGCTTTGGCTCTCTCCCACTCTAACCTCTTTTTCCTTGGACAATTTCAACATGAGTAGTAGCCCCTTGTTAATAGCAAAGACTGGAGTGGAAATCCTTGTAAGTTCTCTACGAATGGAGTGGTGAAGGATGAGGAAGAGAGAGAAAAGGGAGATTTGAATCTGGACTCTAACTCTAAAAATTCTCATCTATGAACCTTATTCCCAACCTCACAACTCTCCTGGAGTTGCAGAAGCCAGGGCCCAGGCTTCAAAGTTAGTGTTATTAGCAAGAAGAGGCTGTAGGTTTGGCCAGCCACTGCAAAAACCACCTTAACGACTGCAGAGCAGAGAAAGTAAGAACACAAAATAACCATTTATTTTCAAAGATGGGGAAAGATATGAGCAAGATAAAGAAGGAACATGAAGTCTGAGTGCAGCCAATTGGTGTTAGTGGGCTGGAAAAATATATTCATCAAAATAAGGAACTCAGTGGAGGTGTTAAAAAAAAGATTTAATAGGCCTAAAAAATGATTTCATAAGCTGGAAGATTAGGGCAGGAAGTCCTCAAGAAAGAATGAACAAAAGATAAAAGGGAGGAAATAATGGAGATAAGATATATAAGAATTTAATAAAAATGTCAACCTAAGAATTCCAGAGCAAGAACAAAGAACAAACAGGATTATTTGAAGAAATAATGAAAAAGAATTCCCCAGAATTAGAGAAAATAAAATATCTCAAATTGGAAGTAATGTAATGATATAAATATCCCTTAGAAAACAGAACTTGAAGCAAAGCTTACAGGCTAAAGATTTTTTGGAATCTGCAATTCTAAGGTGGCAAGAGTAGGTGAAAACAGGAAGTGAACCAAAAAAAGAGAAGAGGCAAATACAAGGTGGTATGTTTCCAAGTTCACCATAGCTTTCTGAAGTAAATCACAGCTTGGTGCTCAGTTATATATGTTGTACATATACCAGAGAAGCAGTGGGCTCAGGGAATAGGACTTATCTGCCAGCTCTTCCCATTTTCTGTCCTTCATTGGTCAAAGTTTTCCTCACAGGATGTTAACATCCCTGAACCTCTGATTTGTGTTATGTACCCCTCCCCACCCCAACTGCCTACCTTTGTGACTTCTAGAAGCCACTCCCCACACTTCTGGGATTCCCCTGAACTCGAGAAAGTAACGGGAAAACTCATAACCTCCACGAGTCTGGTCAGGCCTACCCTGATCAGTGATACCAGCGCGGTTGGCATGATTCAAAGCTGTGCTGAAGCCATGGCCTTAATCAGGGGAATGTGAGACAGTCATCAGCCTTGGTAGAATCCAGAGTCTGTTAAAAAGTGGCCAAAGGCTGGGGACAGGAAAGGTCAAGAAAATCTGGGTAGGTCCACTAACTGGATCTAGTACAAATACGAAACTTAATAAAAGACATTCTCTTCATGACCCCACCCCTCACCCTCTTCAAGTAAAATGTATCCTTTTTTTTAAACCACCAAAGACATTCTCTTTGGTATTTACCCAAAGGAATTGAAAGCTTATGCCCACACAAAAACCTGCATATGGAAGTATATAGCAGCTTTATTCATAATAATTGCCCAAACTTGGGAAAACCAAACTTTCAGTCGGTAAATGGATTAACTGGTACATCCAGACAATGTAATATTATTTAATGCTAAAAAGAAATGAGTTATCAACCCATGGAAAGGGGGAAACTTAAATGCATGTTATTAAGTGAAATAAGCCAATCTGAAAAGGCTACATACTGTAGGATTGTAATATTCTGGAAAAGGCAAACTATGGAGACAATAAAAAGATCAGTGGTTGCCAGGGACTAGGGGAGAAGGAGGGATGAAAAGGTGTAGCACAAAGGATTTTAAGGGCAGTAAAACTACTCTGTAAGGTACTATAATGGTGAGTACATGTCAATGTACATTTGTCCAAACCCTCACAAAGTACAATGCCAAAAGTGAACTATGGACTTTGGATGAGAATGATGTGTCAATGAAGTTTCAGGAGTTGAAGCAAATATATCACTCTGGTGGAGGATGGTAATAGTGGGGGAGGCTATACATGTGTGGGGGAAGAAGGTACATGGAGAATCTGTCCCTTCCAATACACTTTGTTGTGAACATAAAATTTCTCCAGAATCTATTGAAATGCACACAAGTGCTTCCACGCACACACATGCATATGCATACACACACACACACACACACACACACACACACACACACACCTGAAATCTTCCAGAGATAAAGAAGATCACTTATAAAGGAAAGCATCACCAAATTTATTAACAACAACACTGGATAAAAGAGGCTAATGGAGTATTCTCTTAATAGCTTTCAAGAAAAAGAATTTTGAACTTAGGTCTTTATGTAGAGTTAAAATTTCCATTATAAGTTAAATAAATAGGGGGAGGAGCCGAGATGGCAGAACAGCATGGAAGTTTTTAGTGTGTCTTGCATCCATGAAATACAGCCAGACCAACACTAAACCATCTTGCAAACCTAAAAAACTGATTAGAGGATTAACACAACAATCTGCACAACCTGAACTACAGAATTCAGCAGGTACACGGTGCAGACAGGTGAACTTGGGGAGCGAGAAGCTGTGCAGGCAGGGAGCTGCCTTTGCAGGCAGAGAAAGGACAGAGACTGGGGAGGGGGGGGAGAACACGGGAAAAGCACCCTTCCCCAAAAGCAGCCAGAGAGAAAGTGGTAAATTGGAAACAGCTGCAGTGACTAAAATGAAAAGGAAGAAAGGAGAAAGGAGAGGGCTTAAATTCCATTAACACTGTAAACAAGGGGAGTGCAGAGTCTGCAACTCAGCAGCTTGAGCAGAGTGGAGTCCAGGAGGTTCTTGGGACACACAGGGAAAAGCAGTTCCACTGCTGGAAGGACATTTGGTAGAGACTGTTGAAGCCACCTGGTCCCAGCAGACCCCAGAGAATGGCCTCATTTGCTGGTACTGGAACAAGGTCGTTAAGGGTGAAGTCTGGTGCCAGATGTGTGTTGTGATTTTTCCATAATCCCTGAAATGCTGCTGCTACACTATCTCATGAACTTTCTCTGGGGCGGGCTGGCACCTGGCTGCAGTCTTGGGGCACTGGCAGCAGCAGGGTCCCACAAGCATTCCTGGGTGCAGCCAGCATTTGGTCATTGCTCCATGAGACCCTCCCACAGAGGGGCAGAATGGGTCAAAGCCGCAGTCCTTCAGAAGTAAGGGGCAGGGGAAAACAGCCGCATCACAGACAAAATTCAGGAGAGAGGTACTGCCTGGGGCTTGGTCACAGACCATGAAGAAGCAGGGAGTGGATGAAAGCCAAAGACAGAGGATGGGTGCACAATTGCTGATTGGGAAGAACAGAGTTCCCATACTAGAAACTGGGTAGCTGGATGGCGCCATTTTCACCACTCCCGCACATGCACATACGCACTTACGAGCGCCACAACACTCCACCCCAGTAGGCTAGCAGTGCCCTCTAGTGGAGAACGGAGCTGTTACACAGAGCCCCACCCAACTGGGCCAACCCGAAGACAAGTCTCACCAGCTGCTTGGTTTATGGACTATAAAGCGCTACATAGACTGACTTCTAGGGGAAAACGAAGTAATTTCAGTCCTATTTCAATCTGTTAGCACGACCATCTATTCAATTTTATTTTTTCTCTTTTCACTTCTTTTCCTTTTCTTGAATACAGAAAGAGAAAAAATTCATTTCTATTTTCAATTTTTATTAAAAATATTTTTTACTATATTTTTAATTTTGTGTAAATTTTTTCAAATTCTATTTTACTTCCAAATTTTATTTTAGTATACTTCAGTGTATTCACTTTTTCAAATTTTCAAATGATTTCCTTTTTTTTCTTTTTCTTTTTTCTCTTTTTATTTCTTTTCCTTTTCTTGAATGCAGAAAGAGAAAAAAATTCATTTTTACTTTCAATTTATATTAAATATTTTTTAACTATTTTTTTTACTTTTATGTAAATTTTGTCAAATTCTACTTTACTTCCATCATCTTATTTTAGTCTACTATAGTGTATTCACTTTTTCAAATTTTCAAACTATTTTCTTTTTTATCCTTTCTCCTTCGTTTTTCTTGAACAGAAAGAAAAAATTCGTTTTATTTTTAATTTTTGTTAAAAGTATTTTTAATTTTTTTCACTATATTATTTTGTGTAAATTTTTTCAAATCTATTTTACTCCCATCATCTTATTTTAGTCTACTTCAGTGTATTCATTTTTTCAATTTCTCAAATGATTTCCTTTTTTTTTTCCTCCACCCCCACCTTTTTTTCCCTCTAATCTGTCAAACCACTTTCAACACCTGAACCAAAACACACCTAGGATCTAGCATCATCTATTCAATTTGTGTGTGTGTGTGTGTGTGTGTAAATTCAATTTTAATTTTTTAATTGTAATTTCTTTTGATTTCAATTTTTCTAACTCATTAATTCCTCTTCTCCCTTCAAAATGACAAAACAAAGAACTCACCCCCAAGAAAAGAGCACAAAGAAATGACATCCAGGGATTTGACCAACAGAGATACAAGCAAGATGTCTAAACCAGAATTTAGAACCACAATAATAAGAATACCAGCTGGGGCTAAAAACAGATTAGAATCCCTTCCTGCAGAGATAAAAGAAGTAAAAAGTAGCCAGAATGAAATAAAAAAATGCTATAACTGAGCTGCAATCACGGATGGATGCTGTAGCGGCAAGGATAGATGAGGCAGAACAGAGAATCAGCAATATAGAGGACAAACTTATAAAGAATAATGAAGCAGATAAAAGGAGGGATAGGAACACAAAAGAGCACAATTTAAGAATTAGAGAAATGAGAGACTCATTAAAAAGGAACATCAGAATCATAGGGGTCCCAGAAGAGGAAGAGAGAAAAATAGGGGTAGAAAGGTTATGTGAGCAAATCATAGCAGAAAACTTTCCTAACCTGAAGAAAGACACAGACATCAAAATCCAGGAAGCACAGAGGACTCCCATTAGATTCAACAAAAACCGACCATCAACAAGGCATATCATAGTCAAATTCACAAAATACTCAGGCAAGGAAAGAATCATGAAAGCAGCAGGGGAAAAAAAGTCCCTAACCTACAAGGGAAGACAGGTCAGGTTTGCAGCAGACCTATCCACAGAAACTTGACAGGCCAGAAAGGAGTGGCAGGATATATTCAATGAGCTGAATCAGAAAAATATGCAGCCAAGAATTCTTTAACCAGCAAGGCTGTCATTCAAAATAGAAGAGAGAAAAATTTCCCAGACAAACAAAAATTACAGGAGTTCATGACCACTAAATTAGCCCTGAAAGATATTTTAAGGGGGACTCTCTGAGGGGAGAAAAGATGAAAGAAAGAAAAAAAGCCCAAAAGCAACAAAGACTAGAAAGGACCAGAGAACAGCATCAGAAACTATAAGCATCATAATGGCAATAAATTCATATCTTTCAGTACTCACTCTAAACGTCAATGGACTCAATGCTCCAATCAAAAGACATAGGGTAACAGAATGGATAAGAAAACAAGATCCATCTATATGCTGTTTACAAGGGACCCACTTTAGACCTAAAGACACCTTCAGATTGAAAACAGAGATGGAGAACCATCTATCATGCTAATGGTCAACAAAAGAAAGCTGGAGTAGCCATACTTATATGGACAATCTAGACTTTAAAATAAACACTGTATCAAGAGATGCAGAAGGGCATTATATGATAATTAACGGGTCTATCCACCAAGAAGACCCAACAATTGTAAACATTTATGTGCCACATGTGAGGGCACACAAATATGTAAATCAATTAATCACAAACATAAACAAACTCATCGATAGTAATACCATAATAGTAGGGGACTTCAACACCCCACTCACAGCAATGGACAGATCATCTAATCAAAAAATCAACAAGGAAACAATGGCTTTGAATGACACACTGGACCACATGGACTTAACAGATATATTCAGAACACTTCATCCTAAAGCAGGGGAATATACATTGTTGTCAAGTGCACATGGAACATTCTCCAGAATAGATCACATACTGGGACACAAATCAGGCCTCAACAAGTACAAAAGATTGAGATTATACTGTGTATATTTTCAGACCACAACGCTATGAAATTCAAAATCAACCACAAGAAAAAATTTGGAAAGGTAACAAATACTTGGAGACTGAAGACCATCCTACTAAAGAATGAATGGACTAACCAAGAAGTTAAAAGAGGAAATTAAAAAGTATATGGAAGTTAATGAAAATGATAACACCACAGCCCAAAAACCTCTGGGATGTTGCAAAGGCGGTCATAAGAGGAAAGTATATAGCAATCCAGGCTTTCCTAAAGAAGGAAGATCTCAGATACACAACCTAACCTTACACCTTAAGGAGCTGGAAAAATAACAGCAAAGAAAACCCCAAACCATCAGAAGACAGGAAATAATAAAGATTAGAGCAGAAATTAATGCTATCGAAACCAAAAAAACAGTAGAACAGATCAATCAAACCAGAAGCTGGTTCTTTGAAAGAATTAACAAAATTGATAAACCACTAGCCAGTTTGATCAAAAAGAAAAAGGAAAGGACCCAAATAAATAAAATCAAGAATGAAAGAGGAGAGATCACAACCTACACAGCAGAAATAAAAATAAGAGTATTATGAGCAATTATATGCCAATAAAATGAGCATCTAGAAGAAATGGACAAATTCCTAGAAACATACACTACAAAACTGAAACAGGAAGATATAGAAACTTTGAACAGACCCATCACCAGTAAGGAAATTGAATTAGCAATCAAAAATCTGCAAGAAAACAAGAGTCCAGGGCCAGATGGCTTTCCAGGGGAATTCTATCAAACATTTAAGGAAGAGTTAACACCTACTCTACTCTCTTGAAGCTGTTCCAAAAAATAGAAATGGAAGGAAAACTTCCAAACTCATTCTATGAAGCCAGTATTTCCTTGATTCAAAAACCAGAGACCCCACTAAAAAGGAGAACTATAGACCAATTTCCCTGATGAACATCGATGCAAAAATGCTCATCAAGATACTAGCCAACTGGCTCCAACAATACATTAAAAAAATTATTCACCACACCAAGTGGGATTTATATCTGGGATGTAGGGCTGGTTCAATATCTGCAAAACAAGCAGTGTGATTCATTACATCAATAAAAGAAAGGACAAGAACCACATGATCCTCTCAATAGATGCAGAGAGCATTTGACAAAATACAACATCCTTTCTTGATAAAAGCCCTCAAAAAAAGTAGGGATAGAAGGAGCATACCTCGAGGTCATAAAAGCCATATATGAATGACCCAACACTAATATTATCCTCACTGGAGGAAAACTGAGAGCTTTCCCCCTAAGGTCAGGAACAAGACAGGGATGTCCACTCTCGCCACTGTTATTCAACATGGTATTGGAAGTCTTAGCCTCTGCAGTCAGACAACATAAATAAAAGGCATCCAAATTGGTCAGGAGGAGGTAAAACTTTCACTCTTTGCAGATAGCATGATATTCTATATGGAAAACCCAAAAGAATTGATTCATGAATTCAGCAAAGTTGTAGGATATAAAAATCAATGCACAGAAATCGGTTGCATTCCTATACACCAACAATGAAGCGACAGAAAGAAATCAAGGGATCATTCCCTTTTACAGTTGCACCAAAAACCATAAAATACCTAGGAATAAATCTAACCAAAGAGGTGAAAAAGTCTATACACTGAAAACTATAGAAAGCTTATGAAAGAAATTGAAGAAGACACACAGAAATGGAAAAAGATTCCATGCTCCTGGATAGGAAGAACAAATATTGTTAAGATGTCAGTACTACCCAAAGCAATCTACATATTCAATTCAATCCCTATCAAAGTAACCCCAGCATTCTTCACAGAGCTAGAACAAACAATCCTAAAATTTTTATGGAACCAGAAAAGACCCCGAATAGCCAAAGCAATCTTGAAAAAGAAACCCAAAGCTGGAGGCATCAAAATTTCAGACTTCAAGCTGTATTACAAAGCTGTAATCATCAAGACAATATGGTACTGGCACAAGAACAGACACTCAGATCAATGGAACAGAATAGAAAACCCAGAAACGGACCCACAAACATATGGCCAACTAATCTTTGACAAAGCAGGAAAGAACATCCAATGGAATAAAGACAGTCTTCAGCAAGTGGTGCTGGGAAAACTGGACAGCAACATGCAGAAGAATGAACCTGGACCACTTTCTTACACCATACACAAAAATAAACTCAAAATGGATGAAAGACCTCAATGTAAGACAGGAAGCCATCAAAATCCTCGAGGAGAAAGCAGGAAAAAAACTCTTTGTTCTTGGCCGCAGCAACTTCTTATTCAACACGTCTACAGAGGCAAGGGAAACAAAAGCAAAAATGAACTACTGGGACCTCCTCAAAATAAAAAGCTTCTGCACAGTGAAAGAAACAATCAGCAAAACTAAAAGGCAACCGACAGAATGGGAGAAGATATTTGCAAATGACATATCAGATAAAGGGTTGGTGTCCAAAATCTATAAAGAACTTATCAAACTCAACACCCAAAAAACAAATAATCCAGTGAAGAAATGGGCAAAAGACATGAAGAGACGCTTCTCCAAAGAAGACATCCAGATGGCCAACCGACACTGAAAAGATGCTCTACATCACTCATCATCAGGGAAATACAAATCAAAACCACAATGAGACACCACCTTACACCTGTCAGAATGGCTAACATTAACAACTCAGGCAGCAACAGATGTTGGTGAGGATGCGGAGAAACAGGATTTCTTTTGCATTCTTGGTGGAAATGCAAACTGGTACGGCCTCTCTAGAAAACAGTATGGAGGTTCCTCAAAAAACTAAAAATAGAACTACCCTACGACCCAGCAATTGCACTACTAGACATTTATCCAAGGGATACAGGTGTGCTGTTTCGAAGGGACACATGCACCCCCATGTTTATAGCAGCACTATCAACAATAGACAAAGTATAGAAACAAAGTATAGAAAGAGCCCAAATGTCCATCGATGGATTAATGGACAAAGAAGAAGTGGTATATACATATATATATATACATATATATATATGTGTATATATATATATATATACACACACACACATGTGTATATATATGTATACGTATATATACGTATGTATGTGTATATATATACACACACACACACACACACACACACACACACACACACACACAATGGAGCATTACTCAGCAATCAAAAAGAATGAAATCTTGCCATTTGCAACTACGTGGATGGAACTGGAGGGTATTATGCTAAGTGAAATTAGTCAGAGAAAGACAAAAATCATATGACTTCACTCATATGAGGACTTTAAGAAACAAAACAGATGAACATAAGGGAAGGGAAACAAAAATAATATAAAAATAGGGAGGGGGACAAAACAGAAGAGACTCATAAATATGGAGAACAAACTGAGGGTTGTGGGAGGGGAAAGGGCTAAATGGGTAAGGGGCACTAAGGAATCTACTCCTGAAATCATTGTTGCACTATATGCTAACTCATTTGGATGTAAGTTTAAAAAAATAAAAATAAATAAATAAAAATTTAAAAAATTACTTTGATAAAACAAAAATAAATAAAAAGTAATAATAAATGTTAAATAAATATATTCTCTGGTGCATGAAGGTTTGGGTAATTTACAAAGTATATTGTGAAAACAAAACATATGATGGCTGCACTCTAGCAAAAAGGAGAGTGTTCACAAGGAAGAAACAGATCCAAACAGTAAAAGAGTAACTGAATCAGGTATTTTGTTGTCTGGGTAAATGACCAATGGAAAAATAAATAAATCCAAAACTTAGGTACTAACACGACAAAGAAAGAGGGTAAGAAATAGAGAGGATGGGAGGAAACATGGGGAAGTAATAGATACATTCATGGTCTTGATTGTGGTGATGATATCATGGGCGTATCATCATTAAACTCCTGGAGTTGTGTACATTAAACAGTACAACTTTTTACATGTCAACCATACCTTAATGAAGTGTTTTGTTTTTTTAAGAGGAGGGTAAGAGCAAGTGACCTAAGGGACATGAAAATTTGCTCCGATTATTTTCTTTTTCACTAGACAGATATTGATAAATTTAGACATTAACAAAGATAAAGTTTTGATCTGAGTAACTTAGGGATAACCACAGATGATACATTTGAAAGTGTGCTCCCAAACAGAAGAATTTGATTTGTTCAAGATAATGAGGAAGGCAAAAAAATAGAAAAGAGGAATTATGGAAAAAAAAATTCCCTGAATAGGAAGACAAAATTAAGTTCTAGGAGGGAAGCAATTTCAATAAATATCAATCTATAAAAGTAAATAAGATTCAGAAACTCTCAAATTGGAAGAAGGACCAGGAAGATGTTGTCTGTGAGAAATATATTTAACCCAAAAGAATTCAGAGACTAAAAACAAAACGGAAATGTATTTATTCAATTATTTATCTTGATCACTATGAACTGAATGGATATTTTATCCTATAGATTGAAATTCAATACCATGTCTGGGGCTCTGGATTCTATTTTGGATTTTCTCAGAAGATTATAGAATTTTTTTTTTAGGTTCGCAAATAACATATGTTGAGAATTATTAATTAATATTACAGAGGCTGCTGCTGAAGAAACCTAATATAAATCATATGGAGACCAAATGTTCAAACAACACTGAAGTCAACTCAGCTGGGCAGAAACCAGTTTTACTCATTCTCTGCCAGGCATCTGTTTTTCTCTACCCAAAGGCAAATTAAAAATGAGTAATAGTCGTAATAATAATAATAATCTTTGCTCCTCAAAGGCAAATTAAAAATGAGTAATCATCATCAATCATCACAGCTAACATTTGACTACATGTTCTTAATATATACCAGGTGTTATCTTAAGTCTTTTTAACATGTATTAACTCATTTACTGTGCACAGTAACCCTATGAGACAGATGCTGTTATTCTCCCAATTTTATAGATGAGGAAGTCAAAACACTAAGGCATTAATACCACAGAGTTAGTAAGTAAAGGAACCGTGATTGGAATATAAACAATTAGGTTCTGGAGCTTATGCTGTTAACCATCATTACATAGTGCTGCTGTCAATAAATTTACAAATATTGCTTTTATTCTCATCTGGTGTAAAAAGTCCATAGCCCTCTCAAGTAACGGCTGTTTTTTTTCTTCCACAGATTTTGTTCATTATGCCTGAAAGTTGTGTAGGTGCTTTTCACCTCCCCACCTCCACACTGTGTCCCCCAAACTACTGCCTTTTCTTCCCTAAAAACCCGCTTTGGAAGCTCCAACCATCAGTTTCCACCGCATGCTGCTTTGCTTTGAAGGAGTCAACTACAAACTGCAGGGTCCTCCTCCTTTCCTTAATGACTCAGCCCCTGGATCACTGTCATTGTCTCCAATACTCACACATCCAAGTGGTTTCAGGATCCTTACAGATAATCTGTATGATTCCCTGGACTTTCAGTTCAATTCCTCCACCCCTCAAACACGGTCCCCACCAGATCTCACCCTCTCATATAATAGGTCACCTAGTGATTACAAATAACTGCATCTTCTCTTATTTTTCCATGAATGAACACTACTTTATTTTTAATTTAAAAATTTGGAAAAAAAGTATTTTATTATATCAAGCAATTGATTTTGCATCTCCTTCAAAATTTCACATTCAAGCAATAACACAACCTCTGTTTCCAGCACTCTAATTATAGTACCCAGACTCCAATTACTCTTCACCACTGAGACCTGATTTATTTTATCTGACCACCTATTCCTGCACCCTCCATCTCCTTCCTGTCTTAGCTTCCCTGTTACCACTGTGACATTACATAGTTCAAATTTATGAACACTTATAGTCACTCAGAAAACTTATGCTCCTACTCAGTTTTGTCGTATGCATTTGATACAAACCCAACCTTGGTAAAAATCAACTCTTATTCATTTCATTTACTCTGAACTTCTACTCACACAGCTGAAAGTAGCTAGTGAGAAATATACAACCGTGCTAACTGGCTTATATTTAATTTCATGACCACTGATTTCATGTGGTCCCAGTGCATTCATTTTCCTTCTCTCCTAAAATTACGATATTCTCTTGCCTCAGACATCAAACACATTCTCCTCTGACTTTCTATTTCATTGAAACAAAAGAAATACAAACGTCCCTCCTCTACACTCAAGGACATTCTTTTAGAAATTCCTCCTTTTGCCCTGCCTCATCAATTTCTTCCTTTCTGCTAGATTATCCCCACGAGCATGCGAACACACTTTAATAGCTCTGATGAAAAGAGAAAGGGGTGGAGGGCGGGGAGGAAGGGAGATGGGGGGAGATGGGGGGGAGATGGGGAGACAGGGAGAGTTTTTTATCCTTACCTCTGGAATGAGTCTGCTCTTGTCTAACAGCACCCTCCATGTTGCCTGAAACTACAGTGGTCAATTCTTTCTTCTCTCCAGTATTTGCCTCCTCACCCTCTCCTGCTTGAAACATTTTCTTCGGTTGAAATCTGTAACAAGCTTTCTTGTTTGCATCTTGCCTCACTGACCACACTGTTTCTGCTTCCTTTGCTGATATACTCCACTCCCTACAGCTTCTACACCAGTGCTTTTCAATTCTGGATGATATAAGAATCACCTGTTGCCATTTGCAGCAACTTGGATGCACCTGTAGGGTATTATTCTAAGGGAAATAAGTCAGAAAAAGACCATATAAAAGACCTTATGAAATACCATATGATTTCACTTATATGTGCAATCTAAAAAAACAAAACAAAACAAAACAAACAAAAAACAAGCAAAGCAGAAACAGATCCATAAATACAGAGAAAAAATTGTTGGTCACCAGAAGGGAGGGGCTGGGAGATGGGCAAAATGGGTGAAGGGAAGTGGGATGAATACATCACAGGGATAAAAGGTACAGCATGGGGAAGAGAGTCAATGGTATTGTAATAGTGTTTTACAGTGACAAATGGGGCTACACTTGTGGTGAGCAGGAGGGCATAACATGTAAACATGTTGAATCACTATGTTGTATACCTGAAACACTGTGTCAAACATACTTCAATAAAAAAAAGAATCATCTAGTGAGCTTTAAAAATGCATTCATGCCCAGGTCTCAGCTATACTAATTAAATCAGACTCTCTGGAGGCAAGGTGAAAGGTGTAGGCAATTTTGTTAAACGTCCCCAGGTGATTCTAATGTGCAGCCAGGATGAAAAGTACTGCTGTAAACACAGGAGGGCCCCAGGGCTTGTCTCAGACCTTGAATCTTTTCCATCTGCACTTCTGTAGGTGATCCTATCCGATCTCTCAGTTTCAGATACTCCAACACCTGGTGTCTTCTTAATGTATAGCTTTAGCGTAAACCTTTTTCCTGAACTCTGGAATTTCGTTTGTAACTTTCTGTTGTCACCTACTTTGGGATGGATAACATAGTTTCCAAAGCTAACGTGCCCTCTGCTTTCATCCCCAACTCAGTAACTACCAATTCTATCCTGCCAGCTACATGGACCCACACAGAGTAAATGTTATCTTGGAGTCATCATATATGACTCTCTCTCTTTTGTATCTCATCTTCAAACCGTCAGCCAATTCTGTTTCAAAACAAATCCAGAACCTGATTGCTTATCTCACCACTTTCAATGTTAGGATTTGATTTGAGCCCTTATCTTTTTTCTCTGCATTATTACTATGGTTCCTAACTGGTCTTCTTGCTGCTACCCTTCACCAAGACAGCAGAGTGTTCCTTTTACAGCATTATTTAGATCATGTCACACCAGTGCTTAGAATTGTCCGATAGCAACAATCTCTTGAACTCCTGGTATGACACGACTCCGTGCTACTATGTCGACCTCATCTCCTTCCATTCTCTCTCTGTTTCTATTCTAGCACATCAGGTATTGTACTGTTCTTGGAGCATGCCAGATACACTCTTGCTTTTGTACTTGGCATTCCATCTGCCTGGATGGAAACTTCTTCTCTCAAGTATCTCCCATGACTCACTCAAATGTCATCTCATCACCCAGGTCTTCCCTTGACCAACCTATGTAAAATAATACTTCCTCAACCTGCATTCAGTATTACCCATCTTTGCTTTATATATGTTTGTTTTTAGTCTCCCCAAATAAAGCACAAACTCCTTGAGGACAAGATCTTTAAGTATGGTTCTTGGCATGTTGTAGGTACTCCGTAATCACTTGCTGAATAGAAGTCAAGCTGGGGAGCTAAGGCTTCTGGCCATAGCGTGTGTGGTGCTATTATAAATAATAGAACATCAAAGGACCAGATAAGATTTTTGGAAACAATATATACCTCAGAAACCTTTCCCCTGGCCCCTTTCATTAGGATTATCCCTTTGATTTGGATGGGGAAATGAAATTGGGACAAGATTAAAAAAGACATTGCAATACTGTGGCTTAAAATAAATCATTGTGAAATGTGCATTCTCTGAGTCACCTTTGGGCTGGAACATTTTCTGCTTTAAATGCTCTGTCTCTTTTCTAAATTTCCTGAGACCCTAAAGGGCCACAGCTCCTAAGGATAAATCCTAGCATGGTTACGAAAACATTCATCAGATCAGTAAAGTCAAACAACATAGCGCAAGGTGAAAATGAGATCAAGATATATTTGATAGCAAAATAAGTGTCACTAAAGTCCAAATTCAATTCTGTACCTGAACTAAACATTTTAATTTATGATCAGAACGCTATCCCCTCTACCCGTCTCCTCCCCCCACCCTAATGAAATGGAGCTGGGCTTCTTGAAAACTTTATATAATCTACAGAGCAAAAAAAAAAAAAAAAAAAAAAGAGAGAGAGAGAAAGGCCTTTTGCTGGTCTATTCTGAGAATCTCTTAGGGGCTAAAGCTTTGCATGTTGTAATCCAATCCAAGAGAGGAAGAAAATAGTTGTAACTAATTAATCAAAGTTAGCCAATCCCTTGGCTAAACAAAGATCTCTCTCTCTCTCTCTCTCTCTCTCTCATACACACACACACACACACACACACGCACAGAGTTAAATATTGCTTGATGAAATCTGATACCTCTTATTTACGTGTTAGCAATTAAATGACCTTCCATAACAATGCTTTTAACAAATTCCATCTACTCAATTTATTTGCAAAATGTCTTTAAATAGTTTATCCTGGCTTTTTCTGTACTGCCTGTACATTAATCTAACTATTTACAACAGTTTCAAACTCTTAAATATAAGCAAAGGTTATCACTACCTTTATTTTACAACTTTAGGGCAAAATCTTTAAAGACTATAAAAAGAAGAAAAATTCTTTTGAGAGTCACGTAGATATGTGACTATAGCATACTGTCTCCTACACACACTAGATGTCACTGCATGACCTGAAATATTGGCTGTAATTTGATCTGTTTCTTTGCAATCCTTATAGGCAAGATTAACAAAGGTACAAAATAATCTCAAGGTATGGTTCCCAAAAAGCAGGCCCCTTTGCTTGTATTTGGTCAATTGCATCCATAAAAATAAAATATTTTTCACAGGCAGAATTGCTCTACCAGCAATTCTATGCATTAAAGTACATACAAAACATTGTAAGTTTTCTTTTCATCATCAATTCCCCCCTCCCCAAATCCTAATATCAAATAGAAATGTTTGCAATTGATGAGTAAATAATGGTCTCTCTTTTAAAAGATGCTGGGAGAGACTTGAAAATAAAAATTCCCTAACGGGCTTAATGTGTTTCAAATTCAGGATAGGTATAAAGTGCCCTCCATGTGTCAAACATCAGTAGGCACCAGGAGATCTACACATGAAGGGGATATAAACAAAGACTGTGGGAATATAGAGGAAGAGGCTCATAAAGGGTTTAGGTAATGGACATCAGCCCCAAAAGAAACATAGCTGATCTTCATCTGAAAAAACTCATGTATAAATACACACATTTGAGGTGCTTTATTACTTGTTCTTCTTTAGCCTAGAGTGACATTTATCAATTATATTCCGTGCTCTCTGAGATGTGAATAGGTGTTCAGCAGAAAAGAATTCCATGGTCGAATGAATTTGAAAAACGTTTGGCTATTTAAAAAATCAACAGGCTTGTTGTTAATTGCAGAATTCCTCAGTTTCTAATATTTGAATGTGGATTGTAAGTCCCTAAAAGGGGAATGCAGTACCTTTCCTGTCTTATTTAACAAGTGATACCATCTTAAGGAATACCAGTATCTCACTGAGCAGAGTTCTACTGAAAAGTAGTAGGAAATATGGCAGTGGATGGTAAGAATGTGAAGATTTAATATTTATGGCTTCTAATATTATATAGATTCAAGAAAAAAAAACATGCTCTTAATTTTACATAATTATTGGAAATTGATAGATCTGAAAAGACTATCTAAAAAAGCTAAGATCGTTTTTTGGTTTTGATTTTTCCTTTTTGTAATTAATTCAATATGAGAACAAACAAGTGTTTTATGCAGTACAATTCAAAACTCACATCAATTATTTAGCTGAAACAAACCAGAAGAAACATGGAAGAAATTTCATATGCACAGTAAATTTCAAGCTACGCTCCCAGATTTCCTGGCAGTTAAATATTGATTCCCCTCTGTCACTAGGGTGTCCTTCAAAAAGCATTCTCTTAGCCGAAACCATGGTTTATGTGAACTTGTTGAGCTAAAGAAAATGGGACAATGCTGTGAAGAATATATTGCAATAGAGGCTGTTAATGAAGCTTGGGGAGAGTCAAACTCTAAAATCTCGTTTGAACACTGGCAGATGATCAGTGCTGGGTATCTTCCATTTGCCCCTTTCACCTCTACTCCAAGCCCTTCTCCACCCTGCTTTCTTCTGCTGCAGACTGATTGGGTAGTACATCAATAGGGCTGCCATAACCTCTGATTTCCAGTCAGTTGAGTCAATGGGAACTTTATCTGGCAAAAGACCAAGAGAAAAAGCAAAGTGAGGTCAGGATATTTGTTTTCCTGGCACTTTCCCTGCAATGTTACTTCACACTAACTTTTCCCTCAGTGAAAGTTCATTGCTTCTCTCAAGTCAGCCTTGATGTTTCTCTGATATTTCCTTTTGGAAACATTTTGATTTTATTTTTTTACATTTAGTTCAATAATCTATTTCTTGTTAGTTTTTTGGTATATTATAAAGTAAGGTTCAATATTTGTTTTCCTTGATACATTTACCCAGTTGCCCAGCAACAACTTCTTGAAAACTTTTCTTTTTCCACTGTGTTGTTCTGGAGCATTCGTTGAAAATCAATTAGCTATATATATATATAGGTCTATTTCTAGACTCTCTATTCTGTTCTACTGTTCTTTATGTCTATCCTTTTGCCAATTTCACATATAATATAGTGTATTTCTACTAAATTTGTTCTCCTTTTAAATTGTTTTGAGTATTCTAGGTTGTTTTGATTTCTACATAATGTTTAGAAGCACCTGATCAATTTATATTTTATAAGTGTCTGTGAGAAATTCTTGTTGGAATTGTGTTGAAACATGTGTGTGTGTGTGTGTGTGTGTGTGTATATATAAAGTTAGATAAAGTGCCATTTTAATAATACTGAGAATTCAAATGCATGAATGTGGCATATCTATCTGTTCATTTACTTAGGCCTTTTTAAAGTCTCTCAGTGATATTCATTGCTTTTAAGTAAAGGGATCTTGTTTATCTTTTGTTAAATTATCCCTACATATGGATTGCTGCTAGTACACAAAAATTTGTTTGCTTGCTTTTTATATTAACCCTTGATCCTCTGAAAATGCACTCATTGGTTCTAGTGCTTGTTTTTCAAATTCTCTAGTCCCGTAAAACTGAACAATTCATCAGCCAAGAAATAGTTTTAGTCTTTCTTTGTGAACTTTATAACTTTTATTATTTTTCTTGTTCTATTGCAATAGCCAAAAATGCTAGTACAGTATTGAAGTCATGAGCATACATGTTTGTCTTGTTCCTAATCATAGGGAAAATGTTCACAAGAGTGTTGACTAAGTTTTTTTGTAGATGTTGTGTGTTAGTTAGAGAAAATACCAATTTAATTTGAGTTTCTGAGAGTTTTTATTAGAAATTGGTGATTTAACACATTATATCAAATACTTTTAATGCATCCCTCAAAATAATATGTTGGTCTCACTTAGTGTATTATGCTGGTGAACCACATTGACATTTTTTAATGCTAAAACAAAGTTTTCGTTCCTGAGATAAATTTTACTTGATCCTTTTCATATATTGTTGACTTTGATTTACTAACATTTTATTAAAGATTTTTTCCATCTGTGTTTATAAGGAATATTAGTCTGCAATGGTTTTATTTTTGTAATGCCTTGTCACGTTTCAGCATTTGGATTATGCTGGCTTCATAAAATGAGTTAGGAAACATTCCCTCTTTACTATCCTTCTATTTGCTGAAAGATTTTGTTTAGGATTGGTTTTATTTCCTCCTTAAATTGTGATAAAATTCACCAGTGAAATCATCTGAAATTTTCCGGGCAAGGTCTTTTGATTTCAAAAATTCACTTTTTGTAGACATAGGCCTAGGAAGATTTTGTGTTTCACATTGTATAAATTTTGGACAAGTTATATTTGTCAAAGAATTTGTCCATTTAAGTTATAGAAATTTTGGAATAAAACTTATTGACAATATTTTATATTTTTCTTTTAATATTTGTAGGATTTTTTATTTCTAATATTGGCGATTTTTTTCCCCTCTCTGTCACTAAAGTAGTAATTATTTTTGCTTGGGGTTTAATTTTGTTGATATCTTCAAAGACCAGATTCTGCATTAAATATTCCTTCTGCTTTCCATTTCATTGATTTCTGCTCTTAGCTTTATTATCTCCTGACTTCTACTTATTTGGGGCCTATTTTCTCTTATTTTTCTAACTTCTGGTAGAACTGTAGATCATTCATTTGGAGCCCTTCTTTTCTAATAACATTTAATGATTAAAGTGTCCCCCTAAACAGTGCTTTGCTACAATCCCACATATTTTGCTATATGGTTTTCTCATTATCATTCAGTTTGAAATTTTCATTTTCTTTGTGTTTTTCCATTTACTCCTGATTATTTAAAAGTTGGTTGTCAAATTTCCAAATATTTGGAGTTTCCCTAGATGTTTCATTATAACTGAATACTAAGCTATTTTACAGTCAGAAAATGTGTTTTATAATATTTGAGTACTTTCTAAATTTAATGAGACTAGTTTTGGATCCAAACATATGGTCTATCTTAATGAATGTATCACATGCCCTAAAAAAGTATATTCTATACTTATTTATGGGTAGAATTCTATAAATATAAATGGGGTTAAGATGGTTGCAGCTTAATTTTTTTAAGTTTATTTATTTATTTATTTATTTATTTATTTTGAGGGAAAGAGAGCATTAGCAGGGGAGAGCAGAGAGAGAGAAACCCAGACTCCATGCTGTCAGCATGACTCGAACTCACAGAGTAATCATGACCTGAGCCAAAACCCAGACTCAGAGGCTTCATTGAGTCACCCAGGCACTTCAACTGTAGCTTAATTTTTGAGTATTCTAGCTCTGCCACTTGCTCCGCATGTACATGAACATTGTTCTCTTTGTTTCTTTGTTGTTCTGCTCAATTTGTTTTCTATTCCATTCTGGGAAGGGAGATTTGGCTGATTCATCTGCGTTCATGGTCTCAGGCTCTCCTGCCAGTTCCTTTAGTTTTATCTGTGGACCATTTGGACTTACCCATAATTGGATTGTGCAAACCAATCCATAAAGTTTGGGTTTATCTTCTCCAGTTGCTAGACTGAGTTTTTGGATAGGTACCAGCTAGTTGTTTTGATCTTCTCATGTCCTTCAGTCATCCTGTTGCTTTCTTTTACTACTTCCTGCACATGCTAATGCTACATTGGTCTCTATCAGCGGTTTGTCCTGTATTTTAGGGTTAATGTGGATATTTTGTCACCTTGTTTCATTGTAGATGCTGCCTTTGGGTTAGATTTTCATATTTTAATTGCTTTCTGTTTTCATAGGGGAATTTGATAAAATACATAAACTATTCCACCACCAGCATCATCCTCCCAGAGTTCTTTAAACTCTTAATATTTTTACTTACGTTTTTTCCTTTATATGTAGTATACCATTTGAGTCACTTTTTATGATTAATTTTTAAATTAGAATTGGAACTTAATTTTTCTCCAACCTGTTTTCCTAGCTCCATATATTATAAAACTTATCTTTTGATTTGAAATTCTTAATAATATAGAAATAAACATAGTATAGTTTGGATTTGTTTCTGAGTTCTCTGACATGCTTGTCTGGCTTTTTCTTTCATTAGTACTGCACTGTTTTAGTTCTTACAGGGAAAGTCGGTGCTCATTAGGATCCCCTTCAAAACTATTTCAGATATGTTCACAAGAATTAAAGCAAATCAAATCCCTTTGGGATTTTGACTCATATAACACTGTACCTTACAAATGAATTTAAATAGAATTAAGATGTTTACATATTAATTACCTCATCCAGGAATGTGATATATTATTTGTTTATTCAAAACTTCCTTTATGTTTTCTAGCAAAGTTTTAAAATTTTCCTTTATAAAGATCCACATTTCTTATGTTTATTTTATGCATGCTTCATGTTTCATTGCTATTGTGAAGTGACTTATTTCTAACATATAATCTATTATTGCTGGGTTAAAGAAAAATTATTATTGCATATTGACCATTCAGCTTTTTTCATTTAAACTCCCAACTAGATAGATTATGATCATATATTATATGACAAATTAATATATAGTATATTAATATATTGTTATATTTTTATATTAATAAATACAACATATAATATTCATATTATATGTTAATATATGTTAATATGTATTAATATATATTACAATATATATATATCGTTGGTGTATTGTTGGTATTGTCATTCTAAAGTTGGAGTATCAGGGTGAAGACACATCTTCAAAATGCAAAATGTATAAGGAGGCTCTCCACCTTTATTTATGATCTAGCACAATTTATGTAACATGAGATCATTGTTTCTTCAAAGTGTGATTTAGTTCATGAGTAGGATGATTTGGGACCAGTATTTCTCTTGAATAATATTTTGAATTATTTTTGTAATATAGTACCTGATTTCTAACTTGCCAGGCTTTCTTATTCTTGAGTCAATTTTGATAATTTACATTTATCTAACAAATCAACTACCCTTTAAAATGTATTTGCATAGAATTACACACAATATTTTCTTATAATTTTGAAAACTACTCTAGATCATAGTTTTCTATGGCTGCTATAATAAATTGTAACAAACATGGTGGCTTAAAACAATACAAATTTATTATCTTATAGTTTTAAAGTCCAAAATAGGCCTCACTAGGCTAAAACCAGGGTATTGACAAGATTGTTCTCCTTTCTAGAAGCTTTAATGGAGAATCCATTTCCTTGCCCTTTTCAGCTTCTAGAGGCCATCCACATTCCTTGGCTCCTCCTCTTCTTCCATTTTCAAAGCCAGGAACAATGATTAGGGTTCTTCTCCTATCTTATCACTCTGACCTCTTCTGCCTCCCTCTTCCCCATTTAAAGACACTTGTGATTATATTTTTCTACCCAGATAGGTCAGTATAATCTCCCTTTCCTAAATTCAACTGGTTAGCAAGTTTAGTTCTTATTTGTAACCTGCCCCTTTGCCATGTAAGTTAACATAGTCACGGGTTCCAGGGATCAGGACACAAACATATTTTTGAGGAACATTATTCTGCTTTCCCCACTGATCATAAAATTATTCTTTTAAGTTAATTTTTACAGTAATTACATTGCATTGTGGTAAAAAAAAAAGGGGGGGACTAACGACTTTTTTAATGGTAATGTCAAATGCTATTTATTCCGTTTCTGTTTCTTTTATTATGAGAAATCAATTCATATTTTAGTCTCGATATCTTGACTTATTTATGGAATGGAATTTATTTTGATATATGACATGTAATACAAATCTTAATGAATTTAATTTAATCCAAACAATTTTCCCAGAACCATTTATTCTATAACTCACTCTTTCTCCTATTGATTTGTACTAGTTCTTCTATCTTCTCAAATTCCTAAGCATGCCAGGGTATTTTCTAGGTCATGTGTTCTCTTTTGAATAGAAATTGGCCGGTCTTACACCACACATAAAAATCACTTCCAACTAGATCGGATACTTAAATGTAAAGCCTGAATTGATTAAACTTTTAGAAAAAAACAGAGTCAGTGAGCTCCCTGCCATGGGATCAGAGCAATGATTTTTTTGCAGTTGATACCAAAAGCAAAGGCAGCAAAACCAAAAACAAGTGTAACTGCATTAAATTAAGTCTTTTGCACAACAAAGGAACTAATCAACAAATGAAAAGACAACTTATGGAATGGGAGAAAACATTTGTAAACAATATATCTGATTAAGGTTTAATACCTAAAATATACAAAGAACTCCTATAACTCAACAGCAAATAAAGAAATGGGCAAAGGGCCTGAATAGAGAATTTTCAAAGAAGATATACAAATGACTGACAGGTATTTGACAATGTACTCCATATCACTAATCACCAGGGAAATGCAAATCAAAACCACAATGAGATATCACCTCATACCTGTTAGGATGGTTATTATCAAAAAGTCAAAAGATAACAAGTGTTGGAAGGATCTGGAGAAAAGGGAATCATTGTACACTGTTGGTGGGAATATAAATTGGTGTAGCCGTTATGGAAAACAGTGTGGAATTTCCTGAAAAAATTAAAAATAGAACTACCATATGATCTAGTGACCTCACTTTAGGATATGTGTATCCAAAGGAAGTAAATTCACTACCTGGAAGAAATATCTGCATTCTTATGTTTATTGAAGCATCAAGCACATCATTAAGGACATCATTAGTTAATAGGACATTGAGCTGGTTGGTGACTATGGAAGTGAAAGTAGGTCACGTAGTAGCCTAAAAAAAAAAAAAATTATTTACGAAGCATCACAAAATCTCCACCTGAAGCAGAGTATTATAGCTCTGGGGTGCTGAGAGACAAGTAGTGCCTAAAAGAACATCCTAGCAAGAAGGACTCAGAGTCTCTGCTTAGTATGATTGAGTGTGACATGCTGAATGCAGAAACACTGCACAGAGTGGTCATCCCAGAAAAAGAACTCAAGTTCACTGGGTGGAAATGTCTCCTGTGGTCATTTCAGTCAGGTTCACTGTGGGGACAATGGCCTCTATCACAGAAGTGTCCAGCATAACTGAAGAAATGAAAACCAAAATGTGTGTGTTTATGTTTTAGATCCTGTCTTGAGTGAATTACAAAACGAAGTTCTAGAAATGAGGAGCAATCTCTGTCAGTGGGCCCCAGGCATCTGTGATATGATTTATTCAATAGCTAAGACACAGGATTCTATACTCTTTAAGGAGTTTTCATTTAACTTAATAACCTTTAGCGCTGCTGTAGAGATTCTTTCTAAAACACAAATCTGGCTGTTTCAGTCTGTTGCTTAATCCTCTTTCATTTCTCCCCATGACTTTCAAGTGGAAATCTAAATTCCGTAAGACAATATAAGCAACTTTTCATGGTCTGGCCTCTATAAACTCTATAATCATTCTCCATCTTGTAGTCAGTACTCTAAAAATACAAGAAGTACTTGCAGATGAAGAAAATAAAATATACCTTTTCTCACACCTTGGTCCATTCAACATGCTTCACCCAGCTAAATCCCCTTCTATTGATCCTTCAAATTAAGTTTAGTATCATGTGCTCATCACCAGCCTTCCAACGCCCCAATCTGGATTAGATGTTCTTTACATATCTCCCATAGATTTATCATAATCTACAACAAATGTCTCTGTCAGTTGGCCTTCCCAATTACTGGAGGGCACAGACTGCATCTCTTGGTTCTTATGTTAGTCCTTTCAAGTTGCTATAACAAAAAATACCATAGACTGGGTGACTGAAGCAACATTTATTTCTCCTGGTATGTGAGAGGCTGAGAAGACCAAGATCAAGTTGTCAACATATTTAGTGCCTGGTGAGGGTCTGTCCCTGGTTCATAGACAGCCATTTCTTGACATAATCTCAAAGAATGGAAGGAGTGAAAGAGCTCTCTGAGGTCTCTTTCATAGGGGCACTAATCTCATCCATAAGAATAGACCTCTTATGACTTAATCACCTCCCAAGGATCCCACCTCCTAATACCATCACATGAGGGGTTAGGATTTCAACACATGGATTTGGAAGGGGGACACAAACATTCAGTCTACAGCAGCTTTATACCCCTAAATGGTATAATGTACACAAAATGGTCCATAAATGGGAGGGGGCCAAGATGGCAGAACAGCATGGAGTTTTCTTTGCATCTAGCATCTGTGAAATACAGCCAGATCAACACTAAACCATCCTGCACACTGAGAAAATTGATTTCAGGATTAACACAACAATCTGCACAACCTGAACCACAGAACTCAGCAGGTGCATGGTGCAGAGAGGTGAACTGGGGGAGAGAGAAGCCGCAGAGGTCAGGGAGCCACTTTTGCATGTGGAGAGAGGACAGAGATGGGGTGGTAGCAGGGAGAATATGGGAAAAGCACCCCCCAAAGTGTTAACAGCTGTAGGGACTGGACTAAAAAGGGAAAAAGGAGAAAGGAGAGGGTTTAAATTTCATTAATACTCTATAAACAGGAGGAGTGCAGTGTCTGAAACTCCACAGCTCAATACCTGTTAGTGCTCTGGTGGGAAGGGCGAATCCCCAGGAGCAGAGTGGGGTCTGGGAAGTTCTCAGGTTACACAGGGAGAAGCAGTTCCACTGCTGGAAAGACATTTGGTAGAGGCTGTGTGGCCACCCGGGCCCAGCAGACCCCAGAGAACAACCACATTCAGTGGTGCTGGAACAAGGTCATTAAGGGTGAAGCCTGGTGCCAGATGTGTGTTGTGATTTTCCAAAATCCCTGAAACGCTTCTGCTACACAATCACGTGAACTTTTTTGGGGCAGGCTGGTACCCAGCTGCAGTCTCAGGGCATCTGCAGCAGCAGGGTCCTGTGAACATTCCTGGGTGTGGCCGGCACCCGGCCATTGCTTGGTGAGACTCACCAGCAGGGGGTCAGGACAGGTCAAAGCGGCAGTCCCTCAGAAGTGAGGGGTCGGGAAACACAGCCATATTTGAGATAAAACTCAGGAGGGAGGTGCTACCTGGCAACCTAACGCAACCTAATGGCTTGGTCACAGACAGTGTAAAAGTGAGGAATGGACAGAAGCCAGAGACAAAGGACAGGTGCACGACTGCTGGTCGGAGAAGGCATAGTTCCAATACTAGAGACTGGGTAGCTGGGTGACGTCATTTTCACCCCTCCCGCACAACACGTGCCCACATGCGTTACACTAAGACCCACCCAACTGGGCCAACCTCGCTTTTGAGGAACACCGCAAATCTCTCCCCCTGCTTAGTTTACAGACTATAAAGTGTTTCATAGTTTGACTTCTAGGGGAAACTGATGTAATTTCAATCATATTTCAGTCTATTCACTGGTTCATCTATTCAATTTTCTTTTTTTTTCTTCTTTTTTGTTTCTTTTCTTTTTCTTGAATAAAGAGAAAAAAATTTATTTTTATTTTCAATTCTTATTAAAATATTTTTCTTTATTTTTTCTATTATATTTTTTATTTTGTAAATTTTTCATTTTCTATTTTACTTCCATGATTTCATTTTATTCTATTTCGTTGTATTTATTTTCTCCAATTTTCAAAGTTTTCCTTTCCCACACCACCCCCCTTTTTTCTCTAATCCTTTCAACAACCAGACCAAAACACACCTAGGATCTAGCATCATTTATTTGATTTGTGGGTGTGTGTGTTGTTTTTAATGTTTTAATTTTAATTTTTTTGCCTCATTAATTCCTTTTCTTCTGCCAAAATGATGAAACAAAGGAATTCACTCCAAAACAGCAGAAAGAAATGACAGCCAGGGACTTAATCAACACAGATACAAACAAGATGTCTGAACCAGAATTTACATCACAATAATAAGAATACTAGCTGGGGTTGAAAATAGATTAGAATCCCTTTCTGTGGAGATAAAAGAAGTAAAAGCTAGTCAGGATGAAATAAAAAATGCTATAACTGAGCTGCAATCTTAAATGGATGCCATGGTGGCAAGGAAGGATGAGGCAGAGCAGCAAATTAGCAGTGTAGAGGGCGAATTTATGGCAAATAATTAAGCATAAAAAAAGAGGGGGACTAAGGCAAAAGAGCATGATTCAAGAATTATAAAATCAGTGACTCATTAAAAAGGAACAACATCAGAATCATAGGGGTCCCAGAAGAGCAAGAGAGAAAAATAGGGGTGAAGGGTTATGTGAGCAAATCATAGCAGAATACTTTCCTAACCTGAAGAAGACACAGACATCAAAATCCAGGAAGCACAGAGGACTCCCATTAGATTCAACAAAAACCGACCATCAACAAGGCATATCATAGTCAAATTCACAAAATACTCAGGCAAGGAAAGAATCATGAAAGCAGCAGGGGAAAAAAAGTCTCTAACCTACAAGGGAAGACAGATCAAGTTTGCAGCAGACCTATCCACAGAAACTTAGCAGGCCAGAAAGGAGTGGCAGGATATAGTCAATGTGCTGAATCAGAAAAATATGCAACCAAGAATTATTTATCCAACAAGGTTGTCATTCAAAATAGGGAGAGAGAAAAATTTCCCAAACAAAAATTACAGGAGTTCGTGACCACTAAATTAGCCCTGAAAGAAATTTTAAGGGGGACTCTCTGAGGGGAGAAAAGATGAAAGAAAGAAAAAAAAGCCCAAAAGCAACAAAGACTAGAAAGGACCAGAGAACAGCATCAGAAACTATAAGCATCATAATGGCAATAAATTCATATCTTTCAGTACTCACTCTAAACGTCAATGGACTCAATGCTCCAATCAAAAGATATAGGGTAACAGAATGGATAAGAAAACAAGATCCATCTATATGCTGTTTACAAGGGACCCACTTTAGACCTAAAGACACCTTCAGATTGAAAACAGAGATGGAGAACCATCTATCATGCTAATGGTCAACAAAAGAAAGCAGGAGTAGCCACACTTATATTGGACAATCTAGACTTTAAAATAAAATAAACACTGTATCAAGAGATGCAGAAGGGCATTATATGATAATTAACGGGTCTATCCACCAATAAGACCCAACAATTGTAAACATTTATGCGCCACATGTGAGAGCACACAAATATATAAATCAATTAATCACAAACATAAACAAACTCATCGATAGTAATACCATAATAGTAGGGGACTTCAACACCCCACTCACAGCAATGGACAGATCATCTAATCAAAAAATCAACAAGGAAACAATGGCTTTGAATGACACACTGGACCACATGGACTTAACAGATATATTCAGAACACTTCATCCTAAAGCAGGGGAATATACATTGTTGTCAAGTGCACATGGAACATTCTCCAGAATAGATCACATACTGGGACACAAATCAGGCCTCAACAAGTACAAAAGATTGAGATTATACTGTGTATATTTTCAGACCACAACGCTATGAAACTTGAAACCAACCACAATAAAAAATTTAGAGTGAAGACAAATACTTGGAGACTAAATAACATCCTACTAAAGAATGAATGGACTAACCAAGAAGTTAAAGAGGAAATTAAAACGTACATGGAAGCCAATGAAAATGATAACACCACAGCCTAAAACCTCTGGGATGTTGCAAAGGTGGTCATAATAAGGATGTATATAGCAATCCAGGCCTTCCTAAAGGAGGAAGAAAGGTCTCAGATACACAACCTAACCTTATACCTTAAAGAGCTGGAAAAAGAACAGTAAATGAAACCTAAAACCAGCAGAAGACAAGAAATAATAGATTAGTATAGAAAGCAATGCTATTGAAACCAAAAAACAAACAAACAAACAATAAGAAGTAAAACATATCAATGAAACTAGATGCTGGTTCCTTGAAAGAATTAAAATTGATAAACCACTAGCCAGTTTGATCAAAAAGAGAAAGGAAAGGACCCAAATAAATAAAATCAAGAATGAAAGGGGAGAGATCACAACCAACACAACAGAAATAAAAACAAAAATAAGAGAATATTACGAACAATTATATGCCAATAAAATAGGCAATCTGGAAGAAATGGATAAATTGCTAGAAACATATACACTACTGAAACTGAAACAGGAAGAAAGAGAAAATTTGAACAGACCCATAACCAGTAAAGAAATTGAATTAGTAATCAAAAATCTCCCCAAAAATAAGAGCCCAGGGCCAGATGGCTTTCCAGGGGAATTCTACCAAACTTTTAAAGAAGAGTTAACACCTATTCACTTGCATCTATTCCAAAAATATAAATGGAAGGACAACTTCCAAACTCATTCCATGAAGCCAGCATTACCTTGATTCCCAAACCAGACAGAGACCCCACTAAAAAGGAGAACTATAGACCAATTTCCCTGATGAACATCGATGCAAAAATCCTCAACAAGATATTAGTCAACCGGATCCAACAATATATTAAAAAAATTATTCACCATGACCAAGTGGGATTTATACCTGGGATGCAGGGCTGGTTCCATATCTGCAAACAATCAGTGTGATTCATCACATCAATAAAAGAAAGGACAAGAACCACATGATCCTGGACAAAAAAGCCAGCATCCTTTCTTGATAAAAGAAAGTAGGGATAGAAAGCTCATACCTCGAGATCAGAAAAGCCATATATGAAAGACACACCACTAGCATCATCCTCAATGTGGAAAAACTTAGAGCTTTCCCCCTAAGGTCAGGAACAAGAAAGGGATGTCCACTCTTACCACTGTTATTCAACATAGTATTGGAAGTCTTAGCCTCAACAATCAGACAACACAAAGAAATAAATGGCATCCAAATTGGCCAGGAGGAGGTCAAACTCTCCCTCTTCGCAGATGACAGGATACCCTATATGGAAAAGCCAAAAGATTCCACCAAAAAACTACCAGAACTGATTCATGAATTCAGCAAAGTGGCAGGATATAAAATCAATGCACAGAAATTGGTTGCATTCCTATACACCAACAATGAAGCGACAGAAAGAGAAATCAAGGAGTTGATCCCATTTACAGTTGCACCAAAAACCATAAAATACCTAGGAAGTAATCTAACCAAAGAGGTGAAAAATCTATATACTGAAAACTACAGAAATTTTATGAAGATAATTGAAGAAGACACAAAAAAATGGAAAAAGATTCCATGCTCCTGGATAGGAAGAACAAATATTGTTAAAATGTCAGTACTACCCAAAGCAATCTACATATTCAATGCAATCCCTATCAAAATAACACCAGCACTCTTCACAGAGCTAGAACAAACAATCCTAAAATTTTTATGGAACCAGAAAAGACCCCAAATAGCCAAGGGGATCTTGAAAAAGAAACCCAAAGCTGGAGGCATCACAATTCCAGACATCAAGCAGTATTACAAAGTTGTAATCATCAAGACAGTATGGTACTGGCATAAAGACAGACACTTAGATCAATGGAACAGAATAGAGAACCCAGAAATGGACCCCACAAACATATGGCCAACTAATCTTTGACAAAGCAGGAAAGAACATCCAATGGAATAAAGACAGTCTCTTCAGCAATGGTGCTGGGAAAACTGGACAGTGACATGCAGAAAAATGAACCTGGACCACTTTCTTACACCATACACAAAAATAAACTCAAAATGGATGAAAGACCTCAATGTAAGATAGGAAGCCGTCAAAATCCTGGAGAAGAAAGCAGGAAAAAACTTCTTTTACCTTGGCCACAGCAATTTCTTACTCAACATATCTCCAGAGGCAAGGGAAACAAAAGCAAAAATGAACTACTGGGACCTCATCAAAATAAAAAGCTTCTGCACAGTGAAGGACACAATCAGCAAAACTAAAAGGCAACCAACAGAATGGGAGAAGATATTTGCAAATGACATGTCAGATAAAGGGTTGGTGTCCAAAATCTATAAAGAACTTATCAAACTCAACACCCAAAAAACAAAAAAATCCAGTGAAGAAATGGGCAAAAGACATGAAGAGACACTTCTCCAAAGAAGACATCCAGATGGCCAACCGATACTGAAAAAATGCTCAACATCACTCATCATCAGGGAAATACAAATCAAAACCACAATGAGACACCACCTTACACCTGTCAGAATGGCTAACATTAACAACTTGGGCAACAACAGATGTTGGTGAGGATGCGGAGAAAGAGGATCTCTTTTGCACTGCTGACGGGAATGCAAGCTGGTGCAGCCACTCTGGAAAACAGTATAGAGTTTCCTCAAAAGATTAAAAATAGAACTACCCTATGTCCCAGCAATTATACTACTAGGTATTTATCCAAGGGACACAGGTATGCTGTCTCGAAGGGGCACATGCACCCCAATGTTTAGAGCAGCACTATCAACAATAGCCAAAGTATGGAAAGAGCCCAAATGTCCATCGATGGATGAATGGATAAAGGAGATGTGGCATATATATATATATATATATATATATATATATATATATAATGGAGTATTACTCAGCAATCAAAAAGAATGAAATCTTGCCATTTGCAACTACGTGGATGGAACTAGAGGGTATTATGCTAAGTGAAATTTGCCAGTCCGAGAAAGACAAATATCATATGACTTCACTCATATGAGGACTTTAAGATACAAAACAGATGAACATAAAGGAAGGGAAGCAAAAATGATATAAAAACAGGGAGGGGGACAAAACAGAAGAGACTTCAATATGGAGAACAAATGGAGGGTTACTAAAGGGGCTGTGGGAGGGGGGATGGGCTAAATGGTTAAAGACCTTAAGGAGTCTACTCCTGAAATCATTGTTGCACTACATGCTAACTAACTTAGATGTAAATTTTTAAAAAATAAATTAATTTTAAAAAGGTCCATAAATGTTTCCTGAATAAATTTACTAATTACTTGTCATAAAAATCTTGGAGGAGGAGAAACGGTTGGTGGATAATGGATTTGAGCAGTGATGTTAGTAGGTAACTTGCCCAATTACATCATCACACTGACTTTTAAAAACATCTTTAAAGATAGATTTGTCAACTGCAGAATCACAGATATGCATATAGTAAACGTTGGACTATTTGTTGTCACTCTTATCAGTGTACAAATATAAAAACACTACCACTCCTGCTTGTTATCTGAAAATAAGTGACCTTCATTGTTTCCCTCCATAGTGTCTACGAATTTGCCAGAGACATCTCTTCGTGAGTTTAAATACACAAGTCTAAATTCAACATGCTATGGACAAGACTTCTTTTCCTCCTTTGCTTCCAGAATGATTTCTCCTTCATATTTTTATATAAATATTTGAGGGAAACAGCACACACTTGTCCTATAGAAACAGAAGATATAATCATGACTTGGAGTCACTGAGCTGAAGCTGAGAAATTGGAGAAATTGCATCTTTCATGCGTCTTTGCAGCCACCTGCTTCTCCCCATTTTCAGGCTGGTGCAAGTCCTGTTTCTTTAATGTGGGAAGGGATGCACCAGTGACACTAAAGGCCTTATGCAGCTCGGTGCTTTTTTCACTTTAAAATCTAAATCACACAGGCTTTAAAGAGTGGGCAGAAAAATCAGGATGAAATAATGACAAAAATTTCATGGAGGCAAAAATTGTCTATGCTGCACATCTAAAAATAGGATGCTATAGGTCTATAATGTATCATTCTGAAAACTTCTCGGCAAGTTCAGTGGTCAGGGCTTTTTAATCAAACTTGGGGGTGAGTTATTACACGCTTTTCCTGGACCTTTATTTCAACAACAGTAAAAAGGTATTAACAGATGAGAACATAGTGGCTGCTACTCATTGTGTTCTTCCACGTGCCTGTGCACTGACAGAAAGCTCTGACTCAAAGAGGTCACCTATGTGACACAAGGACAGTGTTCACTCTCCTCCTACAGAAAGAAGTCAACACTCACCAGATGGCATCAGGTCAGAAATCCAGGGAGTCCATTTAAATAAAAGAGGAAGACGCAAGCACTTGGTTTAATTTTTATTGTTTACTGCTGGCTGTTTTTCCTCTGAACTATAACAAAATCGATGCAAAAATCAAAAGATAAATTAGACAGATGCAGTCTTTATACTTTAGAAACTTAAAGTTTAAATGTTTTACTAAGTATGAACGTTTACATATCTGTTGTAAAGAAATCGATACCTGAAATCTCTTATTTCAGTTCTAAACTCTAAAACTTGGTCAGTATTATTATTTACCTATTAGTGGACTACTTAAGGTAGGGGCAAACTTACCTTGTGCCAAAATAACTTCCAGATAGAGCATTGTGTTAAAGGTAAAGCAATGCAAATATTTTTAAAATGTTTAAAAAATAAAAAATAATATACAAGTATAATTCTGAATGAGGATGAACCTTCTAAGTTTAGAAGCAAAGAAAAAAATCCCTCCTTAGTCCATAGCTTTCTGAATACATAGCACATACTAGCTTTACTGATGGGAGTGATAACCCAGATAATTTTTTTGGATAGGGTAAGGGGCTAATATGCAAAGCACTTCAGGCTACTTTCCTTCTGCAGTGAATTCTGGAAGACACTCTTCTTTCTATCTCTCAGACAACTAATTCATTCTTTTAAAAAACTTCATTGAAGTGCAATTGCTATAGAAAGAACTGCACATGTTTAATGTGTACAATTTGATGAGTTTGGACATATAAAAACACCCATGATACCATCACCACAATCAAAGTAATAGACATATCCACCCCCCTCCACAGTTTTCTTGTGTCCTTTTGTTTTGGTTTTTGGTTTTTGTTTTGTGGTAAGAACACTCAATATGGGATCTATCCTCTTAGCAAATTCCCAAGTGCACATTACCATATTGCTAACTATAGGCACTATGCCTTACCACAGATACCTAAAATTTACTCATCTCACATAACTGAAATTTTGTAACTATCGAACCACTCATTTTCACCATGCCCGGGTCCCAGGCAGCTACTATTGTATTTGCTGCTTCCATAGGTTTAACTACTTTAGATACCTTGTATACATATCGTATGTGTCCTCTGTGACTAGCTTATTTCACTTAGTCCAGGTGGGTTTTATGTATTGATAAGGTTGGCTTAACTTTGTATTTCACAGAAATTTATTTTGTCTCATTTTGCTTCCTTCTTTATGCTAGGGTTTTATGGCTGACCAAAAGAATGAGAGTTAGATGTGTTTGCCAGTGTGAGTGGATGATCAGCCTCCACCGACCGCTGCTCACCATTCTTTTGCAGAATTGACCAGGCAATTTACAAGGTGGATGTGAAAGGTCTCCTGTGGGGGGGGGGGGGTGGGGGGGTGGGGGGGGTGCGGGGGTGTTTTTTTCTAAATGTCTTCTGGTAGATGGGTGTATAATCTATATAATGAGACTCAGAACAGCTTTCCTGTAGCTGGCACCTAGTGAGGAAGAGAAAGCAATCCTGTCTGATGTTGCATGTAAAATGTAGATGTTGTATTTTATTAGGGAAACGGTTAATTTTATGATAGCAACTCAAGACTGTTTATTAGACGAAAAACTTATGGAAGAGTTTGCAACAATTTCATACCCTGGTTCAATGCCCTGACAGATGTTATGGGAGCATTCTACAAGATTAAGGCAGAGCCAGGTTGGAGTGTACATCCCCAGTGAGCAACCCGCCAAAAGCAGCTGTGTTGGAGACATGTCCAAACCTGTGTCCCTAAGGTGGGTCTTATGTGAAAGAACTTTCTCTGGTAAGGTAATAAATATGTGCTTTCCCCTTTAAAAAAATTAAATAAATAAAGCAATGAAAAAAATCACAGATAAAAATGTGGATGCATGAAAATTCCACATACCCAAGAAGACTACAGCTCAATTTAAAAGGCAAATCAACTGGAAAAATATTTACAAATATTTCATATAGGCAGTTAATATATTTGATACAGAAGACTTACTATAAATCAGTAAAGCAATACAAATGATAAAATGTCAAATGAGAAATAGACAAATCACCTGAATCTGAACCTGAAGATTACAAAGTAGGACATACAGTTCCATAACACATAAGTGAAAATATTATCCGTCCACAATGAGAACATGCAATTTCAAACTTGCAATGGTAATTTAATTTTTTCAATCATAATATTTGGTGCTCAAGAACAGCATTTCCTGGGGGACTTGCTAAAAATACAAATTTATAGGATCCATCCCAGACCTACCAGAGCAAAGTCCCAGTGGAAGGATGCAGGAAGCAAGTTAAAAAAATTCTGATTCAATTGACTTGCAGTAGGACCTGAGAGTCAGAAAGTTCCCATCTCTGTCCTAGGTGATCTCAAGGCAAGCTTGAAAATATTACTCTGAGCAGTGGTTCTGAACCATGGGTGGACTATTGAATCATCTAGGGAAATTTAAGAAATACATATGCTTGGGCCCTGCCCTCAGAAATTATGAATTAATCTTTATGGGTTCCATTTGGATATTAAACATTTTTAACACCTAGTATAGAGGACATGATAAATTGGTATTCATATGCTTTTCAAATGCGAGTGAAGATTGGTTACAACCATTTTTACAAACAATTTGGTTGTGTGTTGCTTTTTAAAAAATAACATAATTTTCAGTAAAAATGGCAATTTTGTAAATTTCCTATCCTTGTAATCTAAATATAGAAGACATTTGTGAACGAAAAATGTTCCTCGTATGTAATTGGTTCAGTAACAGTATTTGAGAGTAACGCAACTGCCCAGCTATAGGGTAATTGTTTAATAAACAAGGGTATGTTCACGTAATGAAGTGCTATATACTCATTAAAAAATGTGCAAGTAATAATTTTTTAATGCCATGGGAAAATATAGGATTAAAGGGGAAAAGTAAAGTCTAAATTGTATTACCGTACGGTCAAGACAAAGTCAAAATACGCATAGTAAAAACACAGGAAGAAAAGTTGGCTTTTCTAAATACCTAAATGCATATATTTATTCTGGTGGTTTGATGACATATTTTGCTTATTTCTGGCTTGTTTCTTATGTTCCAGGTGCTGAGTCCACTGTTATGAATGAACATGAATGCTTACTCTTACTTTTCATATAATGTAATTTATTTTTTAAAAAAGCTTGCCCCCAAAAAGCAAATATCCTTTCTATGTCTGATATGCTTTTTTGAAAAATGTCTACTTAATATTTCTATAATATGCACAAATAGAGAACCAAGGAAAAGGCTTTTGATATTAAAATTGTCTGGTCCTACATCAAGACAATTCAACCTGTAGATCCAGTGATTACTGATTACAGATGCCTATCAATATTAGCCTAGAATAGTTTTGTAGAACTTATTACATGCCATAGATATGTCTTCTGGAAAGAATAAACAAGTAAATATATTGTGAAATGCTGAGCATTTAACTTTCTGAAAGTCAAAACTCTTTCCAATGAAGAAGTCACTAGTTAAATAAATGTAACGGTGAGTCCTTCTATGTATCAATTTTTTTAATTTAAAGTGTTCCACATCACTATCTATTTTTCTAGAAATTAGTTTTTTCTATTCCCACATTTTTAAAGGATTTTTCCCAAATCTGTAAGATTTTCCTAGGAAATAGGTGAATAACAGAAGTAAAGCTGAGAGAAAAATGTTCATGCAAAATGCAAAATGGAAAGATAAAAGATTTCTGCAGAAAAACCCTAGCAGCCTAGTTCCCCTTAATTCTAATAACGATTAATATAATTTTTACCATAGCAGGTTTGTAGTTAATTTTGATCTAAATACTGCAAGCAATTTTATTCAACAAAATCTGAGTGGCACAGGGTGGTGTGGAGGTGAAAAAACAACCAAGTTCCCAGAGATCTGAACTAATTGGTAGGAATAGCTATTTTCCTCTTACTCACAATTTTGTGGCTGGTTAGTAGATAACACCAAAAGAAAATAAAGTTATTTCTTTTAAGAATGTGATCTTGAAATCTAAAGGTTTGATAAGATCAAACCTTCCCTGAGCTCCAAGGTTTGATCACTTTTATACTAGCTTCTAAGTAGTCTCAACAAACATACTCAAATTCTGAAAATGTTTCAATTAACATTTTAAGGATTTTTTTTTTGTAACTCAAGTCCTACTATGTGAGACCTTACAAATGTGCTATGTAACTCTATTCAGTTTTGTCACATAGAGAAGGAAGTATCCATCTCTACTCATTCACGCTCAACTTCTCCTAAACATACAATTGTGTGCAAGTTAATATCCCTGGAAGTTGACCTCTGTTCAATTTTGCTCTTCTAAATTCCTACTACTTGCCTTTACTATTCATTTTAGTATCGCTTTATATTTTCTTAAATTCTTCTGTAACTTTTTCACATATGTGGTATGTTTTATTGTTACGTACCATCCATATTAACTAAGATAGACTGTACAATGAGATTTAAATAATTTTTTTCAATCAATTAATAATACATTTGTCTAAAGAAGAAATTGTTGGGACACGTGGGTGGCTCAGTTGTTTAAGTATCTGACTTCAGGTCAGACTTCAGGTCATGATTTCACAGTTCATGGGTTCGAGCCCTGCTTCTGGCTCTGTGCTGACAGCTCAGAACCTGGAGCCTGCTTCAGATTCTGCGTCTCCCTCTCTCTATCTGCCCTTCCCCCACTCACGCTCTGCCTCTCTCTGTTCTCAAAAATAAATAAATGTTTAAAACATTTAATAAAAAAAACAAAGGAGAAATTGTTGGGAGTATTCTTCAAGGCTAATGTAATCATGAGCACTAGAGCAATAAACCAGGTGAATTACAGATAAGGCCCGGAAGTCTAGATCTTTAGCTAGTAAACTATCCTTAATATAAAAGTAGCTATTTAGAAGGATCTAAGTTTACTGAAGAGGATATATAATCAAGATCCCAAAATTGAAAACTCTTTAACTAAAAAGGGAGTTCACTCTGCAAGGTGGTCATAAATTAGTAAAAAAACATTAAGGAAATCTCTGAACATGGAATAAATGATGTTTGGGGAGAGAAACATAAGTGGGTTTAACAGGCAATTAGAACAGAATTGATAATGGAGTTGAAAATGGCAAGACAGCTACTATGTTTTAATAGAAATGTAGTAAATGTATTCTATCAAAAGTTTGGGCTGGGCTTCCCATTACTGGTTTCCACCTGTTAATAGTTGAAAGAAAAATAGGAAGTAAGGAAGAGAGAGGGGGAGGAGGGGAGTGAGGGAGAAAAAAAAAAGTAGAAGAGAGAAAAAAAAAAACCTCAAGTATTCTTCTAGAGCTTAAGAAACAACTGACAGGTTTATAACATTGCACTGAAACTACCAGCAAAATCACAATGGGCTGAAGCCTCAGTCAGGCCCCTAAAACATCTGTAGCTTTGTTTAAAATGACTAAGATGAAACACATCAGTTTATGGAAAATGAGGAAGGCTTCCAGCAGTTGGCCAGTGTTCTAGGTGATTGATATTGATGAGCAATAAAACAACTGATCTACTGCCAACGGAGAAAAACATTGCAAGCACATCCAAAAACTCATCTGCAATGAAGATTATAAGGGTGCCCACTCTGACCACCTTCCCACCCTCACCAGAGAGGTGACCCTGCTCCTGGCAACCACTTCCACACAAAGGCCACAGAAGAGCACCTCCTCCCCCTAACCCCTCAAAAATCTCTACAAATATCTTACAAAACCTTTACTCTTTATTCTTCCAATAGTTTCCTTCCTCCTTTTCTTTCCTTCCACTCTCCTTTTTCCTCCTTCTTTCTTTCCCTCCTACCTGCTTTTCTTTCTTCCTAAAATCCACACACACACACACACACCCCTCCCAGATCATCCCTACTCCACCAGAACTCTGTCGCAGGCAAGACGGAATCAAGCACAGGCGGCTGGCCCGCGCTTTAGCAAGCACCATCTGGCACCTGCGATTCATCGCCACTTTCCATCCGCCCAGAGGTGAGAGGGGCAGAAGGCAAAGGACGCGCGCGCAGAGATGGTGTGACCCAGTTCTTCGGCAACTTTCAGCTGATCGCAACCCCTCCCCCAACCGAAACTCTTTAATCATCCATCAAGCCAGAAAAGTACAGTCACTTCTGCCTCGTCTTTGGAGTTGGAAAAGAGGCGAAGCAAGGAAAGCAAGGAAAGGAGGTTCGCCCCTTTGCTTCCCCCATTGCCAAACGGCCGCGGCGCAGAGCCGCGGTGCGGCCGGAAGGGGCCGCTGTTCGCTCAGAGCAGCCACGCCGCTGCTGCCGCCGCCGCCGCACCTCCCACGGCCCCACTGGCCCAGCCCCGCCAAGTTCCAACAGCCCCCAGTCGAGCGAGCGCCGGGAACCAGCACCGCCCCGGCAGGAGCAGACGGCGCTCAGACCAGCCGAGCTGCGGCGTGCGTCGGAAAGGCTCCTGGGAAAGTCCCACGAACCGGGGACTTTGGAAAGGAGAGAGCGAGCAGCCCCAGCGCGCGCAAATCTGCAAGTGAGCGCTCCGCTCCCTACCATTCCTCTCGCATCCCTAGCGCCTTCCCACCCCTCGGACCCGCGCCTCCCCGGGCGCTCGCCGGCTCCCGCGATGAATCCAGCGCTGGACAACCAGACCGATGTGGCGGGCCTGCTCCTGGCCAACAGCAGCGAGGCGCTGGAGCGCGCCGTGCGCTGCTGCACCCAGGCGTCGGTGGTGACCGACGACGGCTTCGCCGAGGGCGGCCCGGACGAGCGCAGCCTGTACATCATGCGCGTGGTACAGATCGCCGTCATGTGTGTGCTGTCGCTCACCGTGGTCTTTGGCATCTTCTTCCTTGGCTGCAACCTCCTCATCAAGTCCGAGGGCATGATCAACTTCCTGGTGAAAGACCGGAGACCGTCTAAGGAGGTGGAGGCGGTGGTCGTGGGGCCCTACTGACCGGCCCTCCCACCTCCGCGACAGCCGCCCCAACGCCTCCCCACCTAGCCAGCCCGGCCGCGCCCCTCACCATCCGAGACTGGGCGAAGCAAACCTGTCGGAGTCAATTATTTCTCTCGACTTTCGCCTTTCGGGATGAAGCGACCCGTTTCTCGCTGGCCCTCTGAAAGCCCCCATTCCTGGCAGTAGGAGGAGAGCGCCCTGACTGGACTCAGCAGCAAGTGGCAAGAAGAGGGCAATTAGGGCGCAGAACTTTGGAAGCTGCCGGTAGCGTGGGATGCGGGGAGACCGACCGGGTCGACGGCCCTCCTCCACCGCAGGTGGGCCAAGCTCTCGGGGCAGGTGGAGAGGGCGGGCAGGGGAGAGACCCAGCGGCACCGATTGCCTGGTGGCCCGAAAAGTGACCGGTGTATACGCCACGCAACAGAACTAATGGGGACACACAAATCAGTGTCAGGATTCGCGCCCATTCTCTCCCGCTCCTCTCAGCCCCTGGCGGGAGAGACTATAAATACCTTTGATTGATTGTAACGTGCCGTTTTAAGGGATTTTGTGTTTGTTTGCTTGAATACAAATATTTGATAAGTCCTTTGTTGCCCTAGTGGCCTGTTTGCCTGCCTGGGGTTAGAGTTTTGTTGTCGTGGGAGAAGGGGTGGAGGGAGGGGGAGCCTGCGAATGTGAACTGGGTGATTTGTTTCTTTTATTGAATTTGCAACGGGGGGGGGGGGCGTGGGAGGTTAGGGTGCGGGGGTGGGGAGGTGGTTAACGCCCTAGCTAGTGCCGGGGCGAAGACTTGGAATAGAACTTGTAGCTCGTGACTGCACGCTTTACGCCACAAAAGTGCTCTTGACATTCATGACACAGTTTTGAGTTTTTTCTTTCTTTCTTTTTTTTTTTTTTTCGTATTTAACATTTCCTTAATAAACGCAACATATAAGTGTTTTGTTCCTGGCTTCCTGGTGGTCATTCTGGGCTCTGGGCAGAAGGGAATGCGTGGTGGTGAGGAGTCAGGTTACAGGCCCAGGGAATTCGCTTTGGAGAGCTGCAATTCAACTCGTGGATCCCGAGGAGGGAGGCCTAGGGACTAGTCAGACGTGGCCAAGCCTCAGGCACAGGAGCCATGCTGGAGGCAGCATCCTTTGTTTTCTCTAACAGTTAATATTTTATATTTCATTTAGGCTCAGCTCTCTGAGCCAGGACAGACAACAGGAGGCCCCCGCGGGGAAGATGACACTTCCGCGCAGGGCTCCAGTGAGAACACAGGGTTACACCGCTAATGAAGGGAAGAGATGGTTTGGCCAGCCTTCAGGGAGGGCGTCTTGCCCCTGACCAACGTCAGCAAGAGGGCGTCGGGATGCTGCCGAAGAATCAATAAATAATTAATGAATAAATGTGAGGAAAAGTAGCTGCTAAAGTATATAATGAGGCTAAGTCTCCCTGAGGTAAAACACTGTTACTAAAACATGGCATGCATTGTCTTTGCCATATTACATTTTCTAGGGAAAAGGCCTGGTTAAAAGGGGAACTCGATCTGCTTTTTTAAATTTGGAGTTCCCAACCCGAGGCCAGATAAAAAGGTTCAGAGGAGTTAGCCAAGGTCCTGAAGTCCTGTGGGGGGTGAGTATTACAACCCAAACTGGGAAGGATGGGCTGGAGTGGAACTACAGATGGTGGGAGGCACATTTAGGACTTAGAAATTGAACAGTGATGGAAAGAAGAGCCTAGAAAACGGTGAATGTGAAAGTAACCCATACAATACAAGAACTTCAAGCCCAAACTTGATAAGAGGGTTAGAGCAGCTTGTATTCACGCTTGGGGGTTAGGATCCTAAATATTTTCAAAAATATAAAGGATCCTCTACTATACTATAGCAATGCAAGACTTCACAACAGCAGATACAAGACTGACTAAAATTCAATAAAAATAATGTGTCCCATTTACTCAGGAAGAAGCACAACTGGTGGAAACATGTCCATTGAGTCAAAGATGGGGATCTAAAGGCTTGAGTGTCCTTTAACATCCTATCCCTATTAAGTGTGGATTTCACTCTCAAATCTTGCCAGGAATTATGACTTCAAATGGTTTTTTGAATGCTGGTAGGTTGCAGGCTTGCAAAAAAGGATTGGGAAGTTTTGCCTGCTGTTCCTGTCTTTGCAGCTGGTAAGAGTTTGCTTATTTGTTTTGTTTTTGTTTTTGTTTTTTGTATCTGGGGAGGGGAGCAGAGTCAACACGTAGTTAAGGGTGAGTCATGGAAGACAGTTTACTTTTGCTAATGGATAGGACAGGAAATGGAGGCTTTTTATTTTAGTAGACAGTTTCTGTGGCACCAAGTTAATCTGCTGCCTCCATGTTTCAAAGAGAGAAACAAAACACAGCAACCCGTTCACGCTGGGACAAACCAGACGTTTAAAATTAAACTCGGGTTTCTTTCGTGGCTGCCACATCTGCTGAGGGTTCCGTATTCCTACAAATTTATTAGCCCATCAGTGAATTCAGTGCTCTGGTGGAAATCGATTTGGAATCAAAAACTAATCAGCCAGAGTTTTTAGGAATCCTGCTACGTGTTCTGCTGTGCAAGGAGCATGCTTCTAGCGAGTTTCAGACAGAAAGGTTTCACACCTACGGGTCCATTTTTGCTTGTTTGTATAGAACAGACATTTCCATTGAAAGCCCAAGTCCTGAAAATTGAAAAAGGGGCCTGCCCAAGCTATTCTGTTCCTACCATCTCCCCTAGCAATACAATTCCCTTCATACTTGTTCCTCTTAATACTGCTTTACACCTCTTTCCTCCTCCCTGCAAAAGAAAATTTAGTTTCTCCTTACCTCAACTATCCAAATTTATTCTCTTGCTCCCAGAAATTGTGATTGTCAGACAAACCAGAACGTGCAACATTTAGTCCTTAGGTAAAAAAAGATATGTGAACAGAGCTATGTAATCCATGATCTATGCATTTATAGGGAAATGCACATAGTCTGAAAATATCATAGCCCTGGGGACCATTTCCTGCCAACAACTCTTCTCCACAGCCCTTAGATCCATTTGTTACTTCGAGAGATGCCAAGTGGTTCTGGTTTTTATAGATGAGGTGATGTGTGCAAGAAGCTTTTTACACTCCCTATTCCCTGATGGCCACACGGCAACCACTTTCTTTTGTCCCACACCACTCCCTGTCTCACCCTGCCTTTGGCTCCGTCTCTCTCTGATTCTACAAATACATTAAACGAAACTTTTTAATCCTGCCCAGAGTGTATGGAGCATCTATCCTATCCCACAGTCATGCTGTAAAGGCAAGTGAGTTTTAAAAGTCACTATCTGTTTTGCCTGAGAAAACAGTTTCTGCTTTAAGAGATTGGGAATTGAGACAGAAAGATGCAAACAGGCAGATTATATCATCCCACACTTAGGTCCACCATTTGGTCCGTAATTAGTGGGAAGTCCTGAGAGAGAGAGACGGCTTTCTGTAAAAGCTTGCTGCTTCGGACACAGTCCATGGGGAGGTATCTTATATTTCCTGAAACCCTTCTGGAAATACAGCAGGAGCAGAGAGAGGTTTTTGTGAGACTCAGCAAGTAGATTAGCAGGGTGGTAACCCCTCTCAGGCTGTGAAGACAACCACTGATGCCACTGAGGCTGAGTGCCCTCCACCTAAGGGGCTTAGCCAATTGTTGATACATGTTATTTTTCTTAGGATTTTAATATAGACCTTGCCACTCTCTCTGAAAATGTATTAAGAACCTGAGTTCTGGACACCTTAAGGGTGTTTGAGGGAAGTCAAAATATAAAGGTCATCCACCTGTCTTAGGTCTTGTGCTTGATTATTGATTTCTGAGCCATCCTAACTTCTCCTTGGATCCAGAGTCAGTCCTGTGACTGTGTCTTCCTGCACTAATTTTGAGTGGAAAGGGAAAGACACACTGGACTATGATGCAGGAAAGCTTTGTTCCAGTCTCTGAGTAGCTGAGTATCGTCATCCCTGAAATGAAAAAGATGAATTCTAAAAGGACATTCCAATTCTATGGTTCTATTGAATTAGCTTGTTTAACATTTCCTTGTCCATTAAGATGTTCCATACATCTCTTTATGAGGTACCTTAGAAATATATTTTATCTTTGCAATCTTGGTCCTTTGCATAGAAATGTTATTGCCCAGAGTCAAGTACTCTTTGACTCATAATGTGTTACTTGCAATAATTAAAGCAAAATTTCAGACACCCAACCAGGCTTGGGTAGACAGCAGTTTATAAACTGACGGAGCACACGTCATCTCACCAGTGCCTTAAATATTCCGGATCTCTATATTCTCACTGGATGGCACAATGAAAGCAAGCCCATCGAACAAAAACAGGAAACAACTGGCAAGCGATTTGTCTAGATCGTGCACATGCAGAATAATACGTGCTGTTGTTTACAGAAACTTCTTGGGTGTTTGAAGACAAATCAACAGCCAATTTTTCTCCCCCAAAGCATTTTTCCCCTCTGAGCCTCCGTGACAGCACACAGCAGCTGTTCCACATGCAGTTTAGAGTCTTCGTTAGCCTTGGCTTATTATAATTGTCATGGGGGGGGGGGGGTTGCAATGCCAGGAAAGGATTCCAGGGTTCAGTTTGTTCTGTAAAACTCAAACCTAGTTTGAAAGCCTGTTGAAGCTGCAAGTCTACAGCAATCCCCAAAACAGGAATCAACAAATCTTTTATCCACCTGCCAAATCCCATTTAGATATGTGCATAATAGCTCAAATGGGATATGTTTTAAAGTCAGTTCCAACAAGAGTAATTGTTTCCTAATCTCTGAATTTAAATGCTCAATGGTTAATTGCTTCCATGGCCAATCTCACAGTCTTCCTTTCCAAATATTTTTGTATTGCTTTAGATGCTTAAAATCTTTCAAAGTCTAGGATCAAATTTATAGCATCAGCTTAGGTTTAAAAATTCTTGGAAAGTACAGTTTAGGAAAAACTAAAGTAGGTAATATTATTAGCAAGTCATGTATCATTTATGGTGATCATAATAGAATAGTCTAAATTTACTACTTATATTTGAAGAAGTCAAAAGATTTCAGAGGGAGTTTCTACAAGGACTGTTACAAAGATAACTAGATGCACTTTTAAATACTTCTCAGTAAGCTTACCAACAGTGGCTTGCTTCTAACCTAAATAATATATACTCAATGAGAATTAAAAAAAGCATATACTCATTGATCTATTTATTATTTTTTGAAGGGCGTTTCCATCCCTAGATATACGTAAGAGTTGGCTTGCTGAAATATTTTTTGAGTGGGTAAATGCAGGCACAAAGTGATCAATACATTAAAGGTCAAGCTATCTGTGATAATGCTGGAACAAAACTCTGCCCTGCTCCCATTGTAAAACTAGTTTCCATTATACGGTAATATTTTCCAAACTCACCAGTCAAACAGATAGTGTTTGTCAAGCACTCATGTATACATGGTACATTACAAGTTATTACTGAGACAATGAGATGATTCCTACTCATTTGAGCCATAAAACACAGGCACAGATAAACACACAGGAGGGAAGGCATGTGAACTACCCCAAAGAGTCAAATAATAAAGAAATTGCTCCTATTTACTATTTCTGGAATTCAGTGTGATATGAATATACATACATAATTACACTATAGCCTCCATGTTGGCAGTTTATTACAAGGAGAAAATGTTAGTTTTTCTCATCAGATTTTTTTTTCATATTTGCTTTCTGCCCTCACCAATTCCTCTTTCATTATATACTCCATCCCTCACCCACATCTAAAGATATACTGCCCTGAAAGAGTCATTGATTTTTATCAGACCAAGACTCCACATGTCTGATTACTTTGGGAAAAGAATCCCTCTGGGATACAGAGTGTCTCTTTTGCTGTATTTATTTTCCTATAAATTGAGCAGGATCATGTAGTTCATATTCTAAATAGTATTGATTAAGGCAGGTGCACGTGCACTTACTCACATACTCCGTCTCCCATATTTTATACTGATGAAACATAGCCATTCTACTGCAGACTATAAGTAAGCATCACATATTCTCCAGCTGTTTTATACTATCTGTTTGCAATAAAATGATGCATAGAAAAGTTGCAATAGTCCCAAAATGTTGAGTGAATAAGATTTATGCAAGGTGCCTAGAGTCTTACAATACATCTCTATCTTGACATATATGTTTCAATCTTCATCTAAGAACTGGAAAGAAAAAAAGAAAACTAAAACCCCAAGGGACAGAAAAGTCAAAGATTATATATTGCACAAGCTTAGAAATCTTTAAATGCTAAGTTAAGAGAAATGAGAAAGGACCCTAAATTTGAAGATCAATGAAAACAAGAAGAACCTATTAAGTCTCTAGAAATTTACAGGCGATTCTGAATTCTCAAAATGGCAACTAGGAAATTGTACATTTAGAAGACTTAAGAAAGGATCAAAGACTACCAGGTGAAAGAGCTAGGCAATGAAAGAAGAATGTGAAAAATTGTTAATTCCTCCTCCATTTCTCTCTCCTCTGCAGAGTCTCGCACTATTGCAAGCATCCTGTTATATATAGCTAGCTCAATTTTCTTATATCCAAAGGTCAAAGAGGCCTTGCCTTATCTTCTTTATCATCAATAAATATTTATTATTTAGTATCTAGTATAGGCATGACTCTGCACTAGCTACTAACTTAGACCTTGGAAGGTGAGTGCAAAGTATCATGGAATTTAAAGAGGCCTTCTGTGATCCCATCCTGTCTTCTGCTTGATTTGTGTCTATGGAGATCCAGTTACATATGAGATACACATACTTGTGACTTTTCCCCTTACAGATGAAGTACTCTCTATTCTCTATAATTAATGTGAAGGCCTGGACTACTCAAACAACTTAATTTGACTTTTTCCCATGCCTTCAGGTAGCATACATAAGGTTCACTGTACATTATATATTCAAGCTCAAGATAAGCATGAATATGGAAGGCCTAAAGAAAGAGCTCCAAATGAATTTCTTGAGGCTACCTATATTTTTCTACAAATTCAGCTTGGGAATACATGTTTTATTCATTTCCCCCACCATGAATTTTCAAGGCCTGAATAATTAACAAAAAGGATCAAGTGTGAAATTCCCTGCCTGACATTTCATAAATGAGCTAAGAAAAGAATGTATCCTTGTTCTGAGTAACATAAATATCTTCTAAATTTACAAAACGTTCAACCCAGAATGCACTATGTTAATTGAGACTCTTTGAGTTGCCATCATCATAAACCCTATTCAAGCGAAGGTTAAGTTAAGATGCTGAACTTCCTGACTCAGGGGACTTGCAAGACCAAGGGTACAGCTACTTCAGCTGCACAAGAAGCTGATGTATCATGCCATTCTGATTCTTCCACAGTCTCCTTCTTTCAGCAAAGCTCTTCCACCTAGAGAGAGAAGGGGAATAAAAAAAGACCCCCCCCTCCAAGCCCACACTCACATCTTACCTGTCTAATGACTGTAGCAGAAAGAAACTGTCTTCCTGGGCGAACTCTAGCCCAGTTTGGACCATGTGTTTATCCCTGAACAAATCTCTGTGACTGGGGTGGTTGGAGGAAGCAGGGTGTCCTTGGTCACTGCCATTCCTGTGGTGAGAGGGAGAGAACACAGGGAAGAAGGGTCAGTTCTATTCAACCACAAGCCCATGAGTCCTCACAGAAGAGATTCTGTCTGTTATCAGAAGAAGCAACAGGGCTGCTGGACATCCTAAAATGATTCTCACCTAGTTCAAAGGAACAACACCAGCTAGACACTGGTAGAGTCAAGTAATTAGACCTACAGCTCCTGACTCTTAACTTAGTATTCTTTTAAAAACCATTTATTCTATCAACTGTCTTTCAGCAAGACTCAGAAGCCTTTTTACATTTCTTTCATGATTCTGTGTCTGTGCTGATGTAGTTCCACAAGCCCTGGGTAGTAGCCTGGATTTCTGGGGCAGGCATTGCCACCACCTGGTACCCAGTGATAGGAATTTCAGCCAGTCATCAGACATCTCCATTTGTCTATGAAAATAAAATCATTTGCCCACCCTAGGTCTGGCCGGGCAGAAAAATGTCCTTGAGATGGTAAATTTTATGTTAAGAAAATCTTTAATATGATCAATTATTAAGCAAAATGAACCAGATTTATTTGCTGCAGGACTTCTCTTCTAAACTTTCTCGCTCTCTATGGGATAGATAAAATATTTAGCGTTTCCAAGTTGATCTGACAAACTCACTTTGATGGACTCTCTCTCATGACCCATCTTCCTTGGAAATGCTGTTTCTCTGTAAGTACATGTGATATTTTTATTGCCTTTCTTTGAATCCTTCTTTATTCTGTTTCTAAATTGTCCCTTATCTGAAATCATCCTAACCCAGAGAGCTGGCCCAGCTTTCTGATCCCACTTTGGGTTATAATTTCTGGGAGTTGGTATTTGGTGTGTAATCTTTTTACACCTTAACATTTGACCATTGGGGGCATACTTCATTACACGGTGGTCTACAAAATCTTGTTCTCACTCTGACACAGTAAAACATGTACTACCCTGATTTACTTGAATTGAGATCTATATCAAGGCCTGCTTGGATTTTATTTTAAAAGAATGAAATATCTAAGTTTTTTATATCCTCTCAGTGAATAATAATTTTTTTAATGTTCTTTTATTAAAGTTCTCTAACATTAAGAAGATTTATAAGTAGAAACTTTTAGGGATGTCAAGGCAATTAACCGTGGTAAATATAAGATACATCATTTTAAAATAATAATATATAAAGAACCAAATAGCAATATTGAAAATTTGAAAATTTACAATTGAAATGTATTCTTCATTTTATTTTATTTTTATTTTTACTTATTTTTGAGAGAGATAAGGAGAGAAGTAGGGGAGTGAGGAGAGGAATAGGGAGAGGGAGAAGGAGAGAGAGAATCCCAAGAAGTCTCCATGCCCAGTGTGGAGCCCTATGCAGGGCTTGATTTCATGACCATGAGATCATGACCTGAGCTGAAATCAAGAGTCAGTCCCTTAACCTACTGAGCCACCCAGGGCCTCTGTATTCTCCATTTTAAAGGAGAATTTACTAAAATATTCCTTTGGCTTTGGGATAAACATCTACTTCAAAATTAAACCCATATTTACCTTTGTATGAGATTGCACACCTCAAATATTATAATACAGAGATTAAATTTTGCTGAATTCTTTGCATTTGTTAAATGTATTCTAATTCCCCATTCTACAAAGCAAAGACTTTACTGACTATTGAGATAAGGAAAAGCTATTCAAAGGTGGAAACTTCACTCTTTGATATGGAGTTTCATTTCATGCTTAATGTGTTGTGTAGACAAAGAAAATATTAATAATGTTCCACGATTTGATGATTTTTGAGATAAAAATATTTTCAATTATAATTCAAGGGATTCAGAAAGAGTGCTTAGACATTGGAGAAGTACTATAAGAAAGGTTTTATGACCACCAAGGGCACTGTCTTTTTAGAGCGTGGGTTACCTGTCAGGTATCAGTAGCTTAGGAAAAGTTGAATGAGGGATGCCTAGGTGGCTCAGTTGAGCATCTGACTTTGGCTCAGGTCATGATCTCACAGTTTGCGAGTTTGAGCCCCACATCAGGCTCCATGCTGTCAGCTCAGAGCCTGCTTGGAATTCTCTCTCTCCCTCTCTCTCTGCCCCTCCCCACTTGCATTTCTCCCTCTCTCAAAAATGAATAAACATTAAAAAAAAGAGAGAGAGAGAGAGAGAGAGGTAAAAAAAGAAAGGTTGAATGAAGTTATAAATTTTTTATATTTCCATGTTTCAATGAAATTTTATGCCGTAATATTAGGCCATTCTATAAGACTATCTGACTTTCTTCTATCCTATGTTTTCAATTGAGAAATGAAAAGTTATTATTTTAAGAGAATTTTGTTTCCACACTGATTCCAAAGCACTTAATCACAGTATAATATAGTCCTATTTTCTCTCTTCTCTTCTTCCTATTGTCTTCTAGTTGTATCGTATTATTGACATAGCGGATTTTCAAGTTCTGTTCATAGAAACTTGGTAGGCATCAAAAAGGTTCTTGTTGATTACTGTCGTCATCATCATCCATTCATAGCAATGACTAATAGCTGCTAATGTTAACCATAGTTGGTACTGTACACGTTACTTCAAACTCCTTACATCTTTAGAAGTAATGTCCCACTCCCACAAATGCGAAAATGGAGGGACTGAGGGTTGGTAGCTATTCCAAGGTCACATAGCTGAAATGTTCTCGCGCTAAGAGGTGAACCCGGATCTGAGACATCACAAACCAAGAGCACCTCCTGAATGTTATCCTGCTAATTCTTCTGGTGTCAGATTGACAGTGGGGCAAGTTTCAACTTTTTCACACACGGTGCTGTGTCATTGAAAACTTGTATCCACCCCTACAGCTTTGAGTAATGATTTCACATAGAGGAGATGCAAAGCAATTTATCATTCTGGTAGATTTAGAGTTTGCTAGTAGCAGATGGTTCTAGGAGGTGGGAATGTGGGTTTAGGAGGCAATTCAAATGAGCCTCAACTTGTCCAATTATATAGCCCTCTGACTTGGAAATGAATAGAGATTTTAAAAAACGATTTTCTCCCTGAATTCTATAACCACCAAGGCCTCTAGTGTTCATTTATGTTGCTTAAACAATTTTTTGTTGAAACTCTGCTTACAATATAGTTGTGACTAAATTATTTTATTCTAAAACAGGGCTCATTTGCTTGATGTCAACAAATGTCATTTAAAGTTATGAGACACTTTTGTACACTAGACTAGCTTACAAAATTATAATTTACTTTATGGAGTCCTTATTACTATTTGTCCCCCTTCTAAGCACTTTTCATGTATTGGATCACACAGTCTTTACAACCATCTTATGAGGTAGTTTCTCTTCTCATTTGTGAGAAAACTGAAGAGCAGAGGGAACATATATTGACTGACTAAACCTGGAAACTAAAGGATTCTGAGAGACTTGAGCAATGATCTGACTTTAACAAGATAAAATTTAACCTGGGAAAATACAACGTCCTGTCTTGGGTCTAAAACAGCTGTGCACGTATAGAATGGGGAAAATACAGATCACAAATACAAAAGATGTAAGCTGTTTTTCAAAAAGAAGTGCTAGATAAGTCAATGGAATATTGAGATAACCAAAAAAGAAAAGAAAAAAATTGAACTTAGCCTGCATTGATGGAAGTAGGGGCAGGTATGAGGCCAGCTCTATTCTGTTTCTTGATTATTCCAATCTTACAGTGGTTCTGTCTTAATATCATTTTTTTTTAAGTTGTAAACAAACTAAATGTATTCAAAGAAAGCAACTATACTGGCAAGGGTTCTAAAACCATGTTAAATGAAAAACGGTCAAAGGAGTAGGTAGCAGTGTTTACCATTGAAGAAAAGGAGGGGGAAGCCTCAGGAATAACAGAATAGCTGTGCTCCAATATCTGAGTAACTGACATAAACAGGAGGAATTATATGTGTTTAGTATACGCCCAAGTAGGAAAATTGGCAACAGTGAGCAGAGGAAGCCACACACAGAGAGAGGTCAACTCTTAACCAGCAAGATTTTTCTAATAGCTGGAGCCTTACAAATGTAAAGTGAACTGCCTTTGGAGAGAATAAATTCCATTTTTGGATGCCCATTCAGGAGGGATGTTACAAAGGAGATTCAAGAAATAGACTAGATGTTTGAGGTGCCTTCTAGTCCTGTGCTTTCATTATTCTTGACTCTTCTCTTTTGGATAGAAGACTGCAGGCACCTGGCGGGAGGCTTTGCTGTCTGGCCAGAAAGAGCAGCAGCCTGATCAGGGACTTTGGAGTTACAGGGTTTTGGCAGAAGTAGCAAGACCTGGAGTACAAATCAGAAGGCTGAGTCCTCTTTTCTCACTCGGATGCCTGCCTTTTCTTACAACTTGCCCGTTGTGCTAAAATCATCTTCTGTTACATCTTGGCCATAAATATTGTTAAGTTTCTGATCTCACTCTTTAAGGCACCACTCTTAATTGGTTTGTCCAGAAGTTACACTCAAAATGACTTTGAAATTATTTTACTGAGGGAGGTGCAGACATAGCCTGTCAGCTTTCTCCAAGTTTAAAAGCTAGTTCTTACATTAAGCTCCCTGCCTCTAAAGGAAAATTAAGCTAGCTTGGGGCACATATTTATCCAAAACAAAAGGATCCCTGAGGTATGGACTCACGGATTTAACAGGATTTTGTTTCCTTACTATATAGCTAAAAAGGTGTTAATGGATAAATCATTCTTTCTAATGCAGCATAAGATGTGGTCTCTGTCACACTAAATAATCAGATATAAGAAACATTGCATTTATTCTTGGAAAGAAAACTTAATACCTTGATGTCTCAAGGCTTGAGAACACACACAGAATCCAGGCCTGTAATTATAGCATTGTGTTTCCGAATCTGCATAGCCCTGCAAAGAACACAGTCCCTGATGTGAAGGGTAGGAAGTTTTTGCCAGTGTGCTGTCAAAATTTCAAAGTACCTTTCCACGATACCACAGTCTACCTCCTAAGAAAAAAAAAAATTAATTAGTTTTCCAACAAGAGTAATGTTTTAGGCTAGATCTTTCCAGATGGGAGAGACATTCCTAGTAGACACACACACACTGGAGACACGAAGACAACCTTTCTGAAAGCAGATTGATTCTGTTCATCCCATTGGAAAGAGAGGATGTAGTAAGTTTCACTGAGAAGGAGACCACTCATACATCCTGAATCAGAATGAGCCCTGTTGGGGGTGCCTGGGTGGCTCAGTCGGTTAAGCATCCGACTTTGGCTCAGGTCATGATCTTGCGGTCTGTGAGTTTGAGCCCTGCATCAGGCTTTGTGCCATCAGCTCAGAACCTGGAGCCTGCTTTGGATTCTGTGTTTCCCTTTCTCTCTGCCCCTCCCTCACTCGCACTCTGTCTCTCTCTCTCAAAAATAAACATTTAAAAAAATTAAAAATTAAATAAAAAAAAATCAGTCTCTTGGGGACGGGGGGCCCCTGCATGGTTCAGTGGGTTAAGTATTTGACTTCACTTCAGGTCATGATCTCACAGCTTCTGAGTTCAAGCCCCTAGTTGGGCTCTGTGCTGACAGGTCAAAGCCTGTAGCCTGCTTCGGATTCTGTGTCTCCTTCTCTCTCTGCCCCTCCTCTGCTTGCTCTCTGTCTGTCTCTATCTCTCTCTCTCAAAAATAATAAACATTAAAAAAAATTTTTTTAAAGAAAATGTTATTCACTTAAAATTGGTAAAATGTCTTCTTAATGGTTTAATGTTTTAAAATAAAAGGAGAAAATTTGTGAAATCATAAGACGCAAGTTGTTTATTTCCCAGGTGACACCACTCTTAAACTAAATACAACTTACTATTAAAAATACCCTGACCTAATTTCATACAGTCATGTGACCTCACAGTCCTGTATTCCAAAGTCACTGTATTTGGCATTCTCATCTTAGGATCTTGCTTAAATACCCCTTGCTATAATATAATTACATGCTCTGTCCTCAGAGTGGCCTTTATTTTGAAAATCTGCCAGGAATGCCATCATCTGGGTGTTAGAGTTTGATTAAACATAGCCCCAGAGAATGTCTTTCAAAGGATACATTTCACCTGGTTTCCATTTATAAAACACAAAATAGCATATGCTTTGAAATGACAATAAATCATCTTTAAACTTAGACTTAAAAATAACATATTATTTTGTCTTAAACTCTGATCAGAGAGAAAAATGCTTCCTAGAAGGAATCTTGTGGTTTATCTATGTCATATATCTCTGGGGCACCTGGTAGCACAGTAGTTTGGTGGGAGAGGGTCCCAAATGTCTAACTAACATAGACAACTGGTGCTCATGACTTCCTCAGCTCTGCTGAATCTTCAGACCTTAACCAGACTCATTTCTGCCCAGTTTCTGAGCTGATTAGAGAATATGATAGGGGCTTCCTGGGGACCAGCTGATGGAATCTTATTGATCTTACAATATCTGGCATGCTCAACACATGAGAATCTTTGTCCAAAGAACCACAGCCTTTCCTCTGAAGCCCACTTATTTGTCTAATCTACACAGATGGCTTCTGTCTAAATGTCTTGGCATGTGTGGTAGAGTTGGACTGATCGTTTTACACTGCCACAACTTTCCTCTCTCAGGGAACTGGAACTCTGTCCGGATATGCTCCTAGTAGTTGCTAGGACCATCTAGAATTGTGATGCCACCACCTCATTCCATAAAGCATAATGCTGCTTCAAAACTACTACTATTTTGTCCCAACATTTACAGTACATGCTTTGTGTACTCACGACAGCCAAGCTCAAACTCAAGTTAACCATACTCCTAACCTATTTGGAGGAGTCCTGGATCCCCTCATTTTGGAGTCCACGTTGCCATGGAGTTAGCTCCTCAACTCTGGCCCCTTGTTTCCTATTCCTTTCCCATTCCCCTGATGTGCTATGAAGACCCCCGTATGTTTTCAGCCCAGGTTTTATACCTGGCTGAGAGCCATGTCTGTTCAAGTGAAATGTACATTTCTGCTGCTTACTCTACCTGCGTACCCAGTGAGACTGTAGGCAACTGACAAAGTGTTCAATGAGAGGGTAAACGTTCAAACACAGAGGCCAGGAAGATGATTTAAGATGCCGTTTTGGTCCTGAACTTGAGAAGCACTGGACGTGGCCACTCCTTTGACACACACTTGAATTTGGGGTGGGTCAGCTAATAAAAGCTCTTAAAAACATTACTCAGATAACATTGCATTGTTCTTCACTATGTAATGCTCCCACAATACTTCAGGACAAGGTTAAATTACTTTTAAGTTATTTATCATTCTGGACTCACTGGTTCACTCATCTTTCTTATTATGTAGATTAAATCAAGAGTTGATTTTTATGTGGAAGAAATTCCTAGAAGTAAAGAAGGTGAGGTTATAAATGATATTTTTAAAGAAACTTCTTTCCTCAAGATATTTAAGAATAAAAAAGAATCTTCTGTGTAGAAATATTTTATTAAATTTTATATTTAATAAAATGAGTCAGGAGAGTGAATCATAAGATTTCTGCAAAACCTTTCTAGTATCCTATGAAAAGATGTAGCTACTGTTTACATGCCAGTGATTGGGGATTATGGTTTCATGCAACAATATTCTGACTTAGCCTATTTATGAGCCAGGACCATAAGGGATGCTCCATCACTTTCATATTTACAGATAAATATGCCAGCCTCCATTGTTTTTGTTTGTTTGTTTTTTACTGCAAGACAAGTCTTCTGAACAGTGACAAATATTAAAACCCTTTGGGAGTGGAGGCTCAGTAGTGTGGCTCAGTGAGTCTAATTTGGATTCTATTTCCCTTGATTCTAGGGAATTGGGAAGGTGAGTGTGAAATGACTTTGGTTCCCGACACCAGTTGCATAGATTTATTTCAGTGATTGATTAAAAGATCACATGGTTTTGCTAAGCACTGCAACCCTGTATCAATCTTCAAGAGAGCTGAAACTGCCATTGATTCTGCCCTGCTGTCTTAGGAAGGAAATTCTGAAAGACTGCATCCAGCCGTTAATAGGCATAAGCCGAGTTAATAGTTGCTTCAATTGCTGAGCAGTGGTAGGGCATGAAAAGAAGCAGGTCCAACACATTTCACTGTCGTCTTTAAACAAAAAGTCTTCATCTATTTTATTTGGTCAATTAAATTTAGATGCAGACAATATGAATGATTTTTGCAGCCAAAAATTAAAGGGATGCTTACTTTGGAAACATTTAACCTTGAATAACCAATTTGATATTTCTTTTAGGCTACTATTTGATGCATGGGAGTGTATGTCAATTATTATTTTCTTTGTTATTTTTAATTACAGAAGAAGTGTGTGCCATTGTAAAAAAATTCATTATAACAGAGGTTTATAAGGAAAAAAGTGAAAATCTCCACCTGCTCCATAAAAATTCTCAGGGGGGTGGGGTAACAATAAGGGTTTTGGATTTAAAGAAAGTGAGAGAAGAGAAAGACAAATACCATATGATTTCACTCATATGTGGAATGTAAGCAACAAAAGAAATGAATAAAGGATAAAGAGACATATCAAGAAACAGATTCTTAACTATAGAAAACACACTGATGGTTCTCAGAAGGGAGGTGGGTGGGGGATGGGTGAAATAGATGATGGGGATTAAGTCATGCCATTGTTGTGGGGCACTCAGTGGTTCAGTGGGTTAAGTATCGGACTTTGGCTGTGGCTCAGGTCACGATCTCACAGCTCCTGTGCTGACAGCTGAGCCCAGAGCCTGCTTTGGGTTTTGTGTCTCTGTCTCTCTCTGTCTCTTCTCTGCTCATGCTCTCTCTCTTTATCTCTCTCTCTCTCTCAAATAAATAAACATCAGAAAAATTGTTTTAAAAAGGAGCGCACTTGTTGTGATGAACGCTGGGTGTTGTATGGAAGTGTTGAATCACTATATTGTATGCTTGAAACTAATATTACACAATAGGTTAATTATACTGGAATTAAAATAAAAACCTAATAAATAAAAGAAAATGAGACAAGACAGAGATCCAGGTAAGGGCAGGTACAAATTTCGCTCTACAAATGCAAGTATACAGAAAATGGTATTTTTCTTTTTCTACAACCACTTAGCATGTTTTTTTTTATTTTTTTTTAAATTTTTTAACGTTTATTTATTACTGAGAGACAGAGAGACACAGAGCATGAGCTATGTGGGGGGAGGGGTAGAGAGAAGGTGAGACACAGAATCTGAAGTAGGCTCCAAGCTGTCAGCACAGAGCCCCACTCGGGGCTCTAACTCACAAACTGTGAGATCATGACCTGAGCCAAAGGCGGTCACCTAACCAACTGAGCCACCCAGGTGCCCCAACCACTTAGCATGTTGTAGGAGCTCCCATGCTGTTGAATCAGTTCTTCTCCTTGATGAACACCTCACCTCCCTCCTCAGAGTTGGGCACATGGTTGTGACATTACACAGTGCCAAGGTTTCTTGACTCTTGTCCAACAGGTTCCTGGGTGGTAGACTCATCGAGGTCCCTCCCTGCAGAGCCTCTGAAGGTTAGGTAACTTCTGGTATTAAGTTTGTGCTGTCCTTGGACTAATAATGATAAGGGAGCATAGGGCAAACTGAGGGCAAAATACAGGCTGGCACACCACACCCCACCCCACCCCAGGTGGAATATGTGTGATATTCCTGGGACATTCCTAGCTATCCAAGAACAAAGGCAAGGGGTTTAAGTGCTTGCCATGGTAATGTGGGAAACTAAGGCAAATGAAGAATTAAATTCCCTTACTGCCTATAGCCCAATGACAAGTCTTTGAGACCAGCAGAGTGAACTCCTTCTAGGAGCTCAGCTGCCTCAAGGATGACACTATGCTGGGGGCAAAAGGGAATCTTAGCTTAACATTATCCCAACTTCGAGGATCCTGTAAATCTACTTCTTTTATCTCATCTGCCCCAAGATATATGTTGGCAATCATACTCCAAGCCTATGGCCCCCGATATGCATCTGAAGGGCCTCATGACTGAGGTTTTATTGAATGGTAACAACTGGCATTTTCCCTAGCAACAGCCAGCCCCTCAAGGTCCTGGAAATCTTGTTTCCAAAATTCCTTAGAGACTTACTCAATCCCTGACTCCCTCCTGACCTGAGGGTATATAATGAGTTACCTGTCACAACCCCAGGGCAGCTCTTCCTGCCCACGGGTCCTGTCCCCATGCTTTAACAAAATCACCTTTTTGCACGAAAAACGTCATCAAGAATTGTTTCTTGGCTGTCAGCTCTGGACCCCATGAACCTCCTATCACCCCAAAACTTCATCAATAACAATTGTGAATGTCCCAGGATGTACAAGAATCCTACCATGGTTCCTGCACCACCCTGGAAGTCCTGACTTTGTGAAGCTGACTCAAACCCGTCTACCCAGACACACCACACAGCCACCTCTCTGGAGAGGGACCCTCCTTTCAGTTCTTCAAATCCCCCCGCAGGCTGTCACTGCCCTGCCCTACTCTTATGCTGGCTTTGCCCCAGGATGGCTGAAGGATGGGATTAGGAGTCTCCTCCTCACAAACCCCCTTCTATCAACATCTCATTGTTTACCCCCAACTGTCTTCCTCCTTTCTCTTTGATGACGGAAGTGATGAAGGTGGCATCTTCTAACCTTACTGTACCTTCCTCCAAATCTCTTCTCCATGCCTGCGTCATTTCCATTTTTTCTGGCAGAGTAAACATGTGAAATTCAAACTCAACTACTTCTTTTTTCCTCTTCTGTCCACTATGTCATCCCTTTTGAGAGGCAAGAAGGAAAAGAGAGCAGCTGGTTAGAGGAAGGGTTAAAGCATATAGAAAAATACAGTGAAGGGTAAATAACTGATAAATAACAAATATTAATATGTGATGAATTAAATATTATTAAATATTTCAAAATATTTTGAAAATTATATGCAGCACATTCTGCCACATAAACAGTGGATTTTCTGTTTCTTTTAATTTTTTGTAAAAAATAAAATCGTGTTAAGTATCTGGAGACAATTCTGCAACTTCCTATTTCCCTTAAGTAGTATATTATGGGTGCCCTTCAAGTGTAATTCCTACAAATATGTCCCAATTTTAAAAGCAGCTGCCTAAAATGATGTACCCATGGCTGAAATCAAGCCAGTATGCAGCAGTGTTCTTGTGCTAATTGTTTATGGCCCATGTCCATTCTGACTAATTCATTCTATGTGGTCAGCACCAGTGTTGTACTAGGATTTAGTTTTGTGTTTCCTCTTCCTACTATCACCTTTGGATGCACCTTATTAACTGTATGGACACTCAGGTTGTTTCTAATTTTTTTGTGACTTAAACGACATTGCAGTGGACATCTTTGCACGTATTTCCACATGCATCGTTATAGTATTTCTAGTGCATAGATAGCTAAAAGTGGAATAATTGGGCTGAAATGTATGAACATTTAAAATCTTCCAAAGGTTTTTTTTTTTTGTTTTTGTTTTTTGTTTTGTTTTGTTTTGTTTTGTTTTGTTTACCTATTACACACCTACCATAAGTATAGGTATGTCCTGTTATCTACACCCTTGCTAGTACTGAATATTATAGATGTTTTAAATTTTCATCAACTTTTTGGTAAAGAATATTAACTCACTATTTTAATTTTTATTACTTGTATTTCTAGTATGGCAGAGATTGTGTTTTCAGGACACTTGTACACTTCTTTCTCAAATTTACCTCTCTTCTATTTGTTTGACCTTTTGTTACTGATTTATAGATGCTTTGTTAGTAGTAATGATTTTTTGTTATTTTATATATGTGTTAAATATTTTCTCTCAGTATATCACTTACTTATGTGTCTTGCCCCATATAAAAATTTTATATTTCTGAAAAGTCATACCCATTTATCTTTCCTTTTTAACTGTGTTAGAAAGCCTTCCATTTTGAAATTATTTTATATTTCGTTCTTACATTTAGATCTTTCATCGTTACAGAATTTCTTTGGGCATGATGTAAAGTAGAATGTTAACATGCTCTCCCCAAATTATTCCAATATCTTTTCTTTTTTTTCTTTTTTTTATTTCAAGTTTTTATTTAAATTTTAATTAGAAATTAACACATATGGTAAAATTGGTTTCAGGTGTAGAATTTAGTGATTCATCACCTACAATATGACACCCAGTGGTCATCACAAGTGCCTCCTTAATACCATCACCCATTTAGCCCATTCCCCCACCCCGCTCCCTTCCAGCAATCCTGTTTCTTCTCTATAGTTAAGAGTCTCTTATGGCCCAATATCTTTTCAAAGATATTCAAATCTTATACTATTTCCACAGTGGATTTGAAATGATAATTAGAATATATTCTTCCAAATGAATCCATTTGCCTATTTAAAAAAAAAAAATACCAAACTGCTTAAATTACTATAACTATTTCTTATACTCTGATATGTGTTAGGGCAAGTCAGAATTCATTTTTTCCCCAAATATTCTTGGCAATTCTAGAATATTTTCTCTTAGATTTGAACGTTAGAATTAGTTTTTTAGGATTATACTAAAGTCATAGAACAACTTTTGGGAGTGTCTATATTTTTTTAATGTTTGAAAGCAGCATAAATAAGTTTTCTGGTGCTTGAAGACTGGGACAAAATTCACCATAAAACCATCGGCATCAAGTGCCTTTGGAGATAGAGGTTACCTATGTTTTATTTATTTTCTCTTATGTTCTTTTCATCTTATATATTTAAATGTATTTATTTTAACTTTAAAATTGTTATATGTACAATAAATTTTCTTCTGAATATCATGTTTTTGTGATTAGTAGAGTATCATCACATATTCCATATATTCAGTTTTGTGATTTCATCTATAACTTAAGATTTATTCAGAAATTAATTCATGCATTTTCCAAATGATTTGATAACCTTTCACTATGCTATCTAGTTATTTTACTTTATTTCCACACAATGCAGCTTTAATAATATGTACTTTTAGGAAGTTATTGAAACTTCTTTTGACCTTAGCACACGAAGAACTTCTATAAATACCGCAAAGTCATTAGCAAATGATGTGAAATCTCCCTTACTGGTTAATTTCTACTTACTTTGAATATCTTTGAATGTTGTATGTGAGTGTATGTTCCTATGTGTGTGTGTATGTATGTGTGTGTGTGTATAACCAGTTCTAGGACTTTTAGGTTAAAGTCTCCTGAAATTATTATTATTTAATTTCTCCTTGTATTTCTGTCAGTTTGTACTATATTTTGTTGATCTTTTATTATTCAGTATATGCAAATTCACAGCTGCAAGAAGTATTTGGTGGATTGGATCTTAGTCAATAGAAACTATTCCTTTTTATTTACAAATAATTTTTCCTTAAGTTCCATTCCATACAACTTTCATATTTCCGTCTTTAATTCATCTGGTGGCATTTGCCTGTTACATTTTTTCTGCCTTTTTGTCTTTTCAATGTATCTTTGTGTTTTGCCATAGTCTTTCTAAACTTCCAAAGTCAGGTTCCTACAAAATTCCAAAGAGATTGATATTAATCTACCACAGTTGTTTTTTCAAACTTTTTTTTTTTTTTTACCAATTTGTAATGAATTTTAAAAAACCCTGACATAATACTTATTTAATACCAAATCTAAACTAGCAGTATTTTATTTGTGGCACAAGATGTAGCATAAGATGGAGGAAGGCAGTAAAGTAGGTAAATCAACAGATATGTACAGTATGACCCTTGATTTTAAGGGGCATATCTCCTTTACAAATAGAAAGAACAAGGAAATGCCAATAGTATGGAACTTACAATTTGTGTGATATTCAAAGAAGGATGATAATGCTTACTAAAATAGTTGGAGCAAACTTCATGGATCTTTTTAGTAGTGTAATAAAGGAATACCATTTTAGTAATTTATAGGAGAATAGCATAAAGAAAAAAAACATTCATTGAATTATCCACTTGATTCAACAAACATTTAACAAGCAACTACTTTTCCCAAGAACTGAAATGGGTGTTGGGAATACAATAGCGTACAAGAATGGCTCCATGAGGGGCACCTGGGTGGCTCAGTTGGTTGAGCAACTGACTTCGGCTCAGGTCATGATCTCACAGTCTGTGAGTTTGAGTCCCTGTGTGGGGCTCTGTGCTGACAGCTCAGGGCCTGGAGCCTGCTTCAGATTCTGTGTCTCCCTCTCTCTCTCTCTGCACCTCCCCTGCTTGTGCTCTGTCTCTCTCTCTCTCTCTGAAAAATAAATAGACATTAAAAAAATTTTTAAGGGCTCCATGAAATGAAGCTTAGTGTTTGCCAGGAGATTATATCATCTGAGTAGGTAGAAAATTACTTTCTGTAACTTTTCTGTAATTTTCTGTATTTTTCTGCGAAAATTACTTTCGGCAGCAGGAAAATCAGGTTAAGGGGGCTAGGAAAGGCTTTCCCAAAGTATAAAAATGAAACTGAGGTCAAAAGAAAGAGTAGGATATAACCATGCAAGTGGGTGGGAGAGAGTTTATTAGGAAGAAGGAACAGTGTGTGCAAAGGCCCTGTAGCAGGGGAAATTTAACTTGTTTTGCCTCTCTTTGAAGCAAGAGAAAGGGGTCACATGGCATGGGAAGCAGTGGGAGGTACACTAGAGCTGGTTGAGGTAGGACTTTTAAGTCAGGTTAAAGATTTTGTTCATTGTCTTCAAAGTGATGGGAAATTGCCTGCCCTCAGAGCCCAGCACTAATGCTGTGTCTTCCAGGGCCAGTGTGAATGTCCTGCAGCACCTGAAGGAGCAGCTCAAGCTGGAGGCCAAGGAGAGGATCAAGGCTGAGGGAGCTTCAGCAGTACCACCTGCAGAATGCCTGCAAGGATGCCCACCTGGTAGGTGTTCCAGTTGGAGGCAACCTCTTCCCAGAGCCCAGATCCTGGGCTTTTTTCTAAAGGCTGTAGGAAAGAAGTTCATGGAGGAATTCTTTTAAGTGCAAAGTGATAAATAACTGCTTCCAAGTCTCAAGAAAACACTTTTCTACAACCAAATAGCTTTTAGATATTTCAGACCTTTCCTGTGGCCTGGTCCTATAGCCAAAATTCTATAGAAATTGATGAGTTTCTACTGAGATAAGGAAACTGGGTGAAGGAGTAGACTTTAAATAACAATGGCCTGATTCTTTTGGTACAGTGCTTTTATACTTAAGACAAAAATGTTACCACCAAGTACACCCTTTCATAAGCAAATTACTAGTGTTTCTATACCTGGAATATTATGTTTATTTTATTAAGTGGATATTTACATACTGGGAAGGAAAACGTTTTTTTTTTAAAAAAAACTGAATATTTGTAATTTGTTGTTCCTAAGATTTTTATACCATAACACAATTTGTTATTTTCTTTTTCTCATGAATTTACAGTTTCTATACGAGGACAAACATGAAACTGGGGGAATAATAGGCTTTATTAACCAAATGATGTCTTGATTTTTGTAAGTGAGAAGATTGTTTTATTTGTGGCATGAAACACGAGAGCTGTTTCTTAGCAAACTTGTTTGGATAGATTCACATTGCTTTGTGTATTAGATTGCCCCATCCTATGTAAGAAGCAGATTTTTTCCTTATCTTCTCAACCTCCTCTACTTTATAGTTGTGGTTGTATGTAAAAAAACAAAACAACAACTACGTTATTTCATGTCTTTAAAAAATGTTAAAAAATTGTTTTAATGTTTATTTATTTTTGAGTGAGAGAGACAGAGAGAGAGGGAGGGAGGGAGGGAGGGAGGGAGGGAGAATGCGCGCGGGGGAGGGGCAGAGAGAGAGGGAGACACAGAATCTGAAGCAGACTCCAGGCTCTGATCTGTCAGCACGGAGCCCAACGCGGGGCTCAAACTCACGGACGGCCAGATCATGACCTGAGCCTGTCACACACTTAACCAACTGAACCCCTCAAGTGCCCCTTTAAAAAATGTTTAAATGTGATCTTCAGAACACTGCAAATGATTAAAAACAAAATAATGTGAAATAAAAATAAAAAATAAAGTGATGGGAAACCACTGCCAAAATGTTTAAATAGAGTAAGGATTTGAGTTTACCATGCAGTGGATTGGTTTGATCAGTGTTAGCAGTTTAGGAATATCTCTCTAGCTGGAAGGCATCTCCACGACTCTCCCTCTGTGAAGAATGGATTGGAGGCATTGAGAGAAGCCATGGGGAAAGGAGGTTAGTGCAGGGGTGCAAGTGAGATTTGATAGGTTTGTCTAGAATGGTAGCCATTGAAATGGAAAGAACTATTTGTAGTTGAACAATATTTAGGAGGCAGAATCAATAGTGCTTTAAGATGGATTAGACATATGATGAGGAAAGAAATGGATGTGTCAAGCAATGACTCCAGGGTTTCTGTCTCCTCAACGGGGTGTAGAACAGGGGGAAATCATAAACTTTGCCCTGGTCATGATCACAGTCATTGAGAATGGGTGTACATGCGTGCAAGTAATGACAGTGATACCACTGTGGCAAACAGCTGAAAATGCATCAGGGAGCTGGTGCAATACAAATGAAAATTAAATCAGTTAGGAGGCAGAAAAAGGGTAACTAAAATTCAGGCAGTGATATTTAGAGTCACACAGAACTAGTTTTTGTATGACCCCTTGGTGATTTAAAAAAAACACATAATTACCATTCAGGCTCTTGGCTTTGTCATTTTAACAGTGTAAAATCGTATGCACTCACAGGGTTCTTGTGAGAGTTAAATGGGATAATGTGGTTGAAGTGTCTAGTTCAATAAGCGCTTAATAACTTTTTTTATTTTTTAAGAGTGAAGGGAGAGAGCATGTCCCATTGTCAGCCTGAGCTGCAACCTTGTAATATTGCTCATCATAGTCGCTGTTTCAGACGTTTGGGAAAAGATAGAAGGAGATGAGATTATTTGTCTCCGAAGACCTTTATTAGGGAAGTCTGTTCTCTGAGCACTAGTCCAGCAGGCAAGCAGGCATTTTCCTCACATACTCTATAGTAACATAAATTTTAGACTGCGATTAAAAAATTATTGACCTGCTTTATGGAAGTTGTCCAAATTGTCTCTTCACAAAACACAGGTGAATTTCCATTCAGTCTGACAACCAAATATATGGTGCTCAGGAGGCATGAAAATTCCCAGGCTGTAGCCATTTGTTTACGCCTAGGAAAGAGCCAGCTACTTGGCTATCCTGTGTCAAAATACCCAAGAAAGCAAGCCCTAACCCAAAGTAGGGCAGTAAGACCGGAACATGTAAACTCTATAAAGTGACCATTCTGGGTTCTGACTTCCCATAGAAAATTAGGAGATCTGACAACACCGGATCTGCCCTCAGCTCTCTGGTTCACACAGTTCCTACTACTTTCTATTTGGTACCTTACACCTGGTCCTTTGTGTTCACTTATATTAGCTTCCTGGACCCTGCATTCATCCAAGTGCATAACCCAGACATTTCTTTCACTGACATTAGTTGTTAAGCTGTCAGGAGCGAAACCACCTGGGTTCAAATCCTGGCTCTGATACTTATTATCTAACCACGGAGAGTTATGTAACTTCCCTAACCTTTAGATTTTTTTAATCTGTAAAACAGGAATATTAATATTTAATTTAAAAGTTGTCATGCAGATTAAAAACATAACATATATAAAGCCCATAGGACAGTACCTAGCAACAGATCAGTGTTCACGGCAAGGTACGAAGGAAGTGGATAGATACTTCTCTTAGGAGTTCTTCTGAAGGCTTTAGTACATACAACTAAATATCTTCAGGGGTCTGACTACTCTCAGAAAGCCACTCCAAGTAATCACCACACATTCCCTTGAGATTTTCTTAACCAGTGTTTATGAATTACTCAGCCACACATTATTAACACAAAACTTGAGCATTTCTAACCTGTGTTTTCTGTTTTTTTCTCCAGAGGATGGCTCAAATCTAGACTCTGGAAAAGCCTAGATAGGGCCCACTCTAGGACTCCAGAGAAAAGGCCAGCACTTTCATGCAATTTCAGTACTTTTAAGAAGATGTTGGTACTTGCCAGCCACCGTCCTATCTCGTTCATTTCATTTAAAGTGTTTTACTCCTATAGTTATGTTCCTTGAGTTAAAACTTTGTCCCTTGCTTGTTAATCCTTCTAAGTTATCATAATATAAATGAGTTAATTGGAATTTTAGAAGTTAAGGAAGAACTACATGTAAGAAGAAAATTCGAGCATCATATAAAACAAAGAAAAGAAACAAAAATTTTTCTTCACCCAACTCTTCATTCCTCTCCCCAATATAACCATATTGTCAGCTTTAGGTTATATTCTTCCAAAGAGGAAAAAAAAATAGGTTTACTCAAACATACATGTGTATGTGTTTTTTAATTATAAATGGAATCATACTAAACATGTTTTTCTATAAAACTTTACATGTAAATATATACATATTAATATTTGAATGGCTGCAGTGTATTCCATTGCATGGGATATTACGCACACATAAATCTTTGTAACAAATCCTCTATTGCTGGGCATTACAAATAATGTTACAATGTGAACACACACACATATTTGTGTATCTTGGCATACTTTTCTTTCAAGACATGTTGAAGACCTAAGCTAAGCCAATAGCCTCTGAGATGGCAAAATGGAGCATATGGGGAAATAAGAAAGTCTGGAGCAATTTCCAGATTTCTTTTTTGGACAAATGGGTATGTAGGATGATATTCACAGAACTAAGGAATACCACAGAGTAGAAAGTGGTTTTGGGGAAAGTGGGGTTTGGGGAAATGATGGCTTCAGTTTTTCACAGGTTAAGTTTCAGTTGTCCATGGAGCATCCAACCCAAGCCTTCTTGTAAGTACTTCGATATAATTGCCTGAAATTCAAGAAACAAGTCTTGGCTGCCAAGTTTGTTCTGCAGCAGACTGTGAAAAAGGACAGTGTCGGAAATTAGCAGCCTGGTCAAGGAATCACTTAAAGTAGGATTCTGGACGAGTTAGAAAGAAAGAATACAGTTCCACTATGGCTTGAATGATAATACTTACAAGAGAAAAGGAGACTATATCCACCTCAAAATGACTTACTGCTGTGTAATAGCGATGGATTTCACTTATTAAGGCTAAAATGAACACATTCATATGCTATATATGTTTTTTTGTCTGATCCACAGCACAGTTGGAGGGGAACTCTGCCGACAAGAACAGCAAGGGCTGAAATTGCAAACCTAAAGTTATAAAATCCTCACAAAAACTTGTCAGCCAGAGATGGAAACAGTGTCTGTTATAGAAGCTTTACCAGAGATGTTGGCCTTCAGGAAATTGTCTCTCAGGTGCTCTCCAACTCTAAGTCTGATTCTGACTAATATAAAGAAGAATTCAAGTGTTTGTTTAGTCGGGAGGCAAGGGCTTATTCTAAAACCAGCCCTGAAGGCAAAGGAATCCACAACTTAGTCTCAGGAACCCTCCATCCAGCTGGCTTCACCGGTTTGTCAATCAAAAACAAGTCACATGTTTCTGCACCTACCCAGTCACCTGGGGCCAGAACTCTAATTGGAATAAGAAGGGAAAGCAGCATTCTAACACTGCCTGGGGACATTCTTTCCCATTTCTTGCACAGCAGACTTATAATGTAGAAAATGAAATTTTCTCCCAAGCTTGGTTTTAGCTCAGAACAAAAACATACAGTACACTTGAATTACAGAAAAATGCTGGTGTGGTAGAACACATCAGAACGCATGGTTTGGATCTGACACTTAACTCTCACCTTCTCTTTCTATACTAGTTAACAGTTGGGAAAATTTCTCTTACTAAAAAGGGACAGAGGCAGTTGAATACACCTTAGTAGTCTCCAACCCAGTGTCATGCACTTGAGGACAGCAGTTCTTTAAGAATTATTCGATAATGATAATAGAGATGAAAGGCACAATAAAGCTGAAGAAGAAAAGGGTTCTATACATTTCTAAATTTGAACAGATAATTGAACTAAGTGGGTCTTTGTGACAATAGTATGGGTTGGTTGAGAGAGGTTACTGAGGCCAAGCCATTGCTAACTCAAGTATAAGGTAAGAAAATAATCTTATCTGTTTAGATGAAAATGTGAAAGGAGAAGGAAGGAACACTGCATTTGTTAATTAATGCTGATAATTTTAGGTCAAACCATATTTTCTCTGGTTATAGATTATTTTTACAGTTTCAATTAAATTATTGGTAGAGTAATATTAATCACACAATATTTGTTTTAGTAGAATAAGGCTGAAAATACACGGCAATTGAGAAGAAAGTGCATCACATCACATCTCTGTATTTAGAGGTTTTTGATAAATATTGAAGTATGAAATTGAATTGTATGCAATAAACACTTTATACTTATTATTGAAATCTATAGAAAATCTCCTCTATGAGACACCTGTCAGGTCTTAATTAAAATATTATGTCATGTTTCCTGTAGCCCTTACTTGAAATATGCTATAGAAAACTCAAGGTCCTATGGAAAGAAATCATAAGTGAAGACCATATTCATACAAGTTTCCAGTGGATGTCCATCAAAGCTGCTCCTAGTCAGTTGTGACTGGCTACTATTACACAAGAGAGACATTTCAGTGGCCTGTATGATACTATATTACAAGGTCAGCTTCACTCTAATAGAAAATGCTTTGGAAGACTGAACTGATATGAGTTCATCAAAATATAATAGACATCTGCAATCAAATTCTATCCAGGGAATATTCTGGGCACAATTTAAATTGTGGGGGAAAAAAAATTTAACCTAGGGATAGAGGACTCAATTATCTGTGGGAATCAGAACTCATCACCTAATATATCATCTAAAGGACCATCAGAGATCTTAAAGAAGCAATCAGAGTGACAAAATCAGTGTCTGAGTTCATGATTTCTCTGAGTCTTTCAGTAGTCAATTTTAGCATGGATCATTTGGGTTCCATCATTTTTTAAATTTAAACTGACAGATATTTATAACAAAAAAGTAAGAAGAATCTTTAAACCTGCTGTTTTGCTTTCTTAATGTATATGAATTATGAGGAAAAAAACAAAAGAGAGACTTTAGTAGAAAGTGGGAAAGAGATTTCGCATTGCCAACATGTTAAGTCAGAATAGATTGCAAGGAATTTCTCACAATTATTACCTAAAAGACACTCTAATTTTTGATAGAATAAGCCTCATTAAGAAAAATGTCCTTATAATAGTCAAACTCTATCCAAGAAAGTTGAAACTCTCCAGGTCTTCCCTCCAGAAAGATTTAGTGTAAAAAACTGTTTCACAGATGATTCAATCATTGAGGAACAAACAGAAGAGTAAGGTAACAGAAGGAAGCCATTTCTACCTCAAGGGTAGGAGGGACAGTGGCAGGTAATGTTGTCTCTCTGGAGGGAACCAGAGCCATGGCAGAAACATCTCGGTCAGAACTGGCACCTCAGAGTGAGGGAACAAGTTACAGTGAAGCAGTCACTGCTAGAGACACCACAGATGCAGAAGTAAAGGGGCAGAACCAGTCAGACTTCTCTCTTCCATCTTCTGCCCTTTAATCTTTGGCCAGTGCCTGTCTGTATAAGTCCCCTTGGGCTGCCATAACAAATCATCATAGACTGGGTGGCTTACAAAGCAGCCAGTTTTCTCACAGTTCTGGAGTCCAGAAGTCCAAGATCAGTATTCCTGGTGAGATACTGGTAGATGGCTGGTAGATGACCACTTTCTTGCTCTGTCCTCACATGGCCTTTCCTCTAGGCATGGAGAATGAGAGAGAAAGAGAGGGAGAGAGGGAGAAAAAACAAGAAAGAGCTCTCCAGTGCCTCCTGCTTATAAAAGACACTAATCCTATCACATCAAGGCCCCACCCTTATGACCTCACTTAACCTTGATTATCTCCTTTGAGGGTCTATCTCCAACCCTAGCTACGTTTGGGTCAGGGCTTCAATTATAAATTTTGAGGAGACACAAACATTCAGTCCATAACACTGCCTTTGACCGAAACACCAATGGGCATGGGACACTGAGGAATGTCCTGAGATACAGAAAAGGTGGATAAGGGGGAATATATCTGAGGGCATTAACCAGTACAATATCCTGAGTGTATTATTTTACTTTAATTTTTGATTGAACCTAGAGAAAAACAAATAATAGAATTGAACAGACTTAAATATAACTTGGTGAAATATGTATTCTTTAATTATAATGGCAGATTACTATATGCCATTTAATTTAATGGCATTTAATAGTTGTGATCAAATTCTTGGCTATGAAAAATGGCTAATTTATCATCAAAAATACTTCCCTCTAAACCTGAAGGTTTATGATCACTGAAGCATTACAGAAATTTTATTTCTAGGTAACAAAAATTTGCCTGTTGAAAAAAAAAAACTGTTATAAGAATAAAATGAAAATAGAATGATATTCTATAAACTGGAAAACACATAAAAATAGGTTGGCTTCAAGATTTTCTTATTAATCCCTCATCCCACTCACTCATATAGTTGCACATGCTATTGACAAATATAAAACACTAAAATTCCTCACTTAAATAGCACCAAAAAAACCAAAAAAGCCTACTATCATTTACGAAAGGGGTCTTTTATCCCAATCAGTATCCTAAATCTGAGAAGTCACACACAATCCAAGCATGAATGCACAAGTCTCATTTCCAGTGAATATACTGGTTTTGCAAACCTTCACTGGAGAAACTATAATTGCTCTGTCGATCAATCAAGACACTTTTAGGTAAAACTCAACAGACACTGTTTTAGGTAACAAAGGAGGAATGCAAATGGCTCATCAAAATTAATAATAGTTCATATAAGGAGCACAATGGCCTTTAAGTGTGGTTTCCTAGAATACAGCGCCTTCCCATTTAACTTTGATCTCAGTGAATCATCCAAGACCTGGCAGTATATGTCAACAGTCTTTAAAAGTTCATATATTTTGATCCGTAATTTCATTTCTGGGAATTTAAGGAAATAAAAAGTCTGGAAAAGATTTACACATAAAGGTGCTCATTAAGTCATTATTTATAATATTACAAATTAGAAATAATCTAACATTTTGGGCAGTATAAGAATGCTTAAAGAAGCCATGCTAGAGATATAATGGACTGCTATATAACCAAAACCAACCAACCAAACAAACAAACAAAAAAACTATGAATATAAAGAGAACTTATAACACGAAACAAATAATAAAGGGTACTATTAGAGTAATGTTATATCAAAATCTGGGGGAAAATGAAGCTAATGTTAATACGGGTTGTTTTTGAGTTTTAGGATGATGAATGTCATTTTTCCCCCTTTGTACTTCTCTCTGTAATGCTTATTTTCCACACTGACCATCTAATACTTCAGGGCAAAAAAAAACCAAAACAACAACAAAAAAACTCTCTGAAAATAATCATTGTTAGTATCTGACACCTTCATCTTATCTGGTATCTCTCCAATCTCTTTGACTTCGCATAAGCAGTTCTGGAGGCCAAAGCTATGAGACCTCAGCTACACATTTGGCCTGCTCCCTGCTTCTTAGTGCTGTCCTAGCCTCAACTAAATCCACAGTTATTTTTTAAGAATCTGTTATCTGCTGAGCATTATGTTAATGCAACAGGAAATCCAAAGAAGTATGCCCTGAGGTTCAGGATTTGACAAGGGACACAAATCATATACTTGGAATAAAAATTAGGATACAAAATATCATTTAATCCAATACTTTGGGCCAGAGACTCAAGCTACTATTGACAGAAGAAAAGTTATCCTATGAAAAACAAAGTTATAATTTTTTTCTTTCACTAATTCAGAAGAATTTTTTGAGTTGTTTTAAAAGGCATAAATATCACTATTTGATAAGGCCATTATTTGTGTTTTTTTCAAATGTATTTTTGGATTTGCTGTATTAAAACTCTTCTAGGAGAGCCAGAAGTTACTGCATTGTTTTTGTTTTTGTTTTTTTTTTTTAATTTTTTAAATTCTATGTTTAGAGAGAGAGAGAGAGAGAAAGAGTACAAGCAGGGAAGAGGGACAGAGGGAGGGGGACAGAGAGAGTGAGATAGAGAGAGAGGGAGAGAATCTTAAGCAGACTTCATGCTCAGCAAGGAGCCCATCAGGGACTTGATCCCATGATCCTGGGATCATGACCTCAACCCAAATCAAGACTTGGATGCTCAACCAACTAAACCACCGAGGCCCCCTTATTTTATTTATTTATTTAAGTAATTAATTTTTTTCAGAACCAGAAATTGTTAAAGCACATGAAAAATTGTTTTAATTCTTTTAAATTTAGAAAATTAAAGAAAAATTATTTTAGTAAACTCTAACTTGCTTGTTTAGGTATTCGCTAACTTGTTTTTGCAAAGAGTATGTTTCCCTCTATTATAAGAAACGAATTTAACTATTAAAATCTGAAAATTTTACTTATAAATTATGTAGAATGGTAACATTTACTTCAAAAACAATTACGGATTTATATAAAAAAGAAAACAAAAGGAAAGTATAGTTTATTCTATAAGAAAAATTATACAAAGATAAAAGAAAGTTTGCTAAAACCTAATTTGGTATGGGAAATTAACTATTAAAAGTATTGCATATAATTGTCCACTAAATTATGCTTGACATTAAACAAGGGGAGTCAGAAACACCTTAAATCATCCATTGTTGCTTTATGTAAACTAGAGAACATAGTAGATGAGACCCTCATAAGACCACAATTTATTACTTTATAAATGAGAGTAGCAAGTTTGAATCATACTTCAAATTCTCTTAAGTCAATGATGAGACTTTTTTTTTTTTTTTGCTATTTCCTCTCCTCTTAGAATAAACAGTGAATCTTTTTTCTCATTCCGTAAACAAAGTTTCTCTAATCACTTCAGTATTTTCTTACAGTTAATACCTGACCCCCCAGTTTGCATTACTCAAAGGAGAGTCCTCTTGTGATACAGAAGGGAGTCTCCAGATGCTCACTGTGTGTGTGTGTGTGTGCGTGTGCGTGTGTGTGTGTGTGTGTGTGTGTATGTGTGTGTTATGTATGTTTTGTCTTAAAAAACAAAAAAACATGGGGCGCCGGGTGGCTCAGTCGGTTAAGCATCCGACTTCAGCTCAGGTCACCATCTCATGGTCCGTGAGTTCGAGCCCCGCGTCGGGCTCTGGGCTGACGGCTCAGAGCCTGGAGCCTGCTTCTGATTCTGTGTCTCCCTCTCTCTCTGCCCCTCCCCCATTCATGCTCTGTCTCTCTCTGTCTCAAAAATAAATAAATGTTAAAAAAAATTAAAAAAAAAAACAAAAAACACATTACGGGAAAATAAACAGATCATTCTATCAAGTGGGATTTTATGAAACTGTCTGATAAATACAATTCTGTTTGATGGTCATTTAACATTTTTCAGAAGGAAAAATTAATCTGGGTAAGGCCGTTCTTTGCCTTATTTTTAAATCATAACAGGTGATGATTCATCCTTAGATAAAAATGAAGCAATTAAAATAAACAAAGCCTTGACGGCATGCCTTACTCACCTCCCCCCAAAACAAAACAATGGAAAGTTCTCTGTAAGAAAATGTGGGTCCAGAGAATAAAGTGACAGAAAGATCAGGTAGATGACAAGCAGCAGGGGAGGGTAAGGCAGCTTTGCCAAGCAGTAGTTGAAACTGGAAACCAGTGTGCATTAATCTAAGCCACCCATCAACTTGTAGGATCATTAACCTTGAAGAAATAAATTTACTTCCTGGTCAAATCTTTTCTGAATAGGTGCTCACAATTTAATCAATTTTCAGGACTTTGCTCAGGTCCAGATTAATTTGTGCAGCTCAAAAGTTAATTAAACCTTTTCTTCCAACAAAACAGATTCGTTCCAAACCATTTGATGCTGGCTTATGACCATTTCTCAAAAATGCTCCTGAAAAAAATCCACTGGTGGTAATAGAAACTGAGAATCCTGTGGATCCCTCGCATCGCTGTTCACATAGGCTTCAGCTGCTGTCCTGTGGCTTTCAGATAAGAGTACTAAGAAATTTTCATGACACACAAGTGTACCATTGACCTCGGTTAGAATTCACTTGGGCAGTCTCAAAAGCAAAGTTGTTGATCTTATGGAAATTGAAAAATCACACATAAAAATTCCTCTGTGATTTTTCCCTTTCATTTCCAGTTACCTTAATGTTTCCCAAACCAGAAGACCAAAAAAGAAACAAAAGAAATAATTAATTATTTAAACATGCTATGCAAGAAGAAAAAAGTAGTTTGAAGTCTGAGTGTTCCTGGATGTTTAAAATGTTCTTGCATATTTTTATAGCTTCCTAGCAGCTATTCCAGCTGCAGTGCTTGAGGGGGAAATAAATGAAGTCTGCAAGTGTCGTTCAGTATAATGTGATTGTCTTCTGGTTGTAAATCCAACTGTCTTCGGTGATTGTTGAGAAAGCAATAGTGTTATGTATGTAACTCATTAGTTTTTCACAGCCATTGCATAAGGAATATATTCGATATTTAAAATAAAATGGGTGATCCCTTTAAAATATCTCTCTTAAAAAGAACTGATAAAGCAAATCTTCCCTATGACTTTGGCAGAAGCTGAAAGCTGGAGAAAAACTTCCAGTCCTGTACTACTTGTCTATTCAGTAGTGCTCTTACCTGCAGCAAAAAGTGAGGGGCTAGAATCCCTAACAGAGAAGGGAGGATGACTGACATATATACTGCGTCTTCTTTAATAGGATAAACATGGTCTCGGGAACCAAGGGACAAAATAACCATCATCATCTTTACTTTTGTGTGCAATCTTACTTTGATTCAGGCAGAGAGTATACATAGACAGTCTCTGTCCCTGCCCTCATATAAACTGCTACCATTTCCAAGCTCAGTGTGAGGACTATCATTTATTGGTTGAAAGACCTCAACACATGGTGTACCTCATCGTTACCTCTGACACATTAAACCTCAAAGCCAAAATAACAGTGAGCTCAGCAGAGAAAATCTGGAGCAATGCTTAAGGCCCACGACATGAAAGGGAGGATAAAAGTAGGTTATTAAGTTAAACTAGGAAATGCTAGGGTTACCTAGTTTAAGTTAATAATATCAATAAAGACTGTCCTAGTAAAATAGAGTATTCTTAATTGTATCAAGACTACTAAATTATTGTTCCTCTTTAAAATCCTAAGTGGTTTAATTCTATGTAAAAATATGATACCAACTTGTCAGGATTTAAATAAGCATATTTCATTCATAAAACTTTAAGTGGTTGAGTAAATCAATCAGGGTGACCTTGTATCAAGACAATATAACTATCTTCAGGTGACTTCTCTATGCTCAAGGTCTAAGCTGTTATTGATATATTCAAATGTTTGAAGCAAGGATCATATGATGATAATGGCTACTTAGAGACTAATGATCTGTGACTCCCCTGAAAGTATAAGCTAGATTTAATATCTATCTATCTGTCTACCTGTCTGTCTGCCTATTTACCTATTTACCTATGTCCCTAGTTTTCATGAGGATCTCAGGAGAATACAATTAGTCCAGAATTTTATGAAACACATATATAAATGGTCAATCATTACAGTATTATATGCTATTTATTTCAATGTCTAATTTTGATGTTACACCAGCAGATATTATAAAGACTAAGATACTGTTTCCTTAAAGTAACAGCTATAACTTTTCTCTATATATCATCACATCATCTGCACATACTGACAGTTTTACCTTTTCCTTTCCAGGAAATTTGGATGAGTATTTACTTATTTATTTATTTAATTTTGTTTTGCTTAATTGCTTTAGCTAGGATTTCCAATACTTTGTTGAATAAAAGTGGTAAGAGTTTTATTCATGATCTTAGAGGAAAGACTTTCAGCTTCTCACCTAGTGTGATGGTAGCTATGGGCTTGTCCTATATGTCCTTTACTATTGTGGTACCTTCTCCCTTCATTGATAGTTTTCATCATAAATGAATATTGGTTTTGTTAAATGCTGTTTCTGCATCTAATGAGATGATAATATGATTTTTTATTCCTCAGATTGTTAATGTGGTACATCATCCTGACTGATTTGTAGATGTTAAACCATCCTTGCATCCGTGGAATAAGCTGATCATGATATATGGTGCTTTAATGTATTGTTAAATTTGGCTGGATAACTTTTTATGGAGGATTTTGCATCTATGTAAATTAGGGATATAAGCCCTCTTTAGAGCATATTAACAGTGACATTGGGGATAGCAGCTCCATGATAGTGACCTCAGGAAGAACATAATAAATGTTACTTAATACAATTAGGAGTAATAGCAGTCTGGTCCTGTCACTAATTAGTGGGACATCCAGCAAGTCATTTGCCTCTTGTCAACAATGAATGGAGGTTTTGGACTTAAGTAAGTGTTATTCTAACTTTATAGCATGCATACAAACCACCTAAAAAAATAACACTACAAGATAAGGAGGATAAACAGGAGAAGAAGAAATAAAGAGAAGTAAAAGTTAGTAGAAGCCAGGAAACAAATTCAGGAACTGACCTAATTTTAGTTATTTTCTTTGAAAAGCAGAGGAACATAAGATTTGTTAAGACTGGAAATCACATGATTACAAGTAAATTTGAATAATAAAAGGAATATTACTTAAGAAGTGACTTGGAAGTCCATTAGACATTCATTTGAAGGTGAATTTATACCTGTCACAAAAATCCATAAACTGCATGTGTCATTATAAATGATACATTTGGTCCCTTATATATGCCCAGGGTGTGCACAGAAGAACATCAAACCCACTGATAACTCTCCTTTTCAAGACACTGTATTCACTGTCAGCCCACTATTTTTTAAAAAAACAAAACAAAATTTAAAATAAAAGAGTTTTAACAAAGCTTTCACTATAATATTCAAAAATAATTTTACCCTGCAGAAAAACACAGATTAAAATTGGCTATTCATTTTGAAAATTATGTCTCTAGTTGTTTTTTGTAAGGCATGCACTCTATGATTTAAAATATGTGAAAATTTTCTCAAACCTCAATAATCCACATTAGTGTTTCTGTATATAATTACACATCTAATGGGTCCAATCCAAAACTCAAGGTCGAAACAAGACATCTTGTACTGTGAAAAATTAATGATTCACACAATTCCAGGGACTGTGGTTCCTACTAGCAGTATAAGTGCACACAAAGGAATTTCCTGTAAGTTTTCTTATAAACCTATTCTTATATCAGTGTCTCACTCTCCTGGTGAGGATACAATTTATATTTGTTGTGATGACTTACCTTGTTTTACTGTATGAAATCTGCGTGAAACATTTTGACAAAAATAGACAGCTGTAGGGCAAACTGAAGTAATATATGTCAAAAACCTTGAATAAAGGAGGAAAAAGTACTTTATAAGTGGAAAATTTCATTATTTTAGCAATAATATGAAATAGAGAAGTTTTAAACTTCAAAGTTACTTAAAAGTTTATTAAATATATTATGACATTCAAAGAGTGCTGAGTTCCAAAAAAGACAAGCAGCACTTCATTTTAATGAAGTCAGTCTATGAAAAAGAAGGCACAAAAAATTATAGTTTTCTTTAGATAAGTACCAACAGTAGGTAAATAAATAAAACTGATATCTTTTTTTTTTTCTGTTTTCATCTAGAAATCTTAGATTAATCTTGCTCTGGGATTTTAACTAATGCTGCTGTTTATTTTTTTTTAAGGTAGTTGATATTGTAGAATAGCATTGCCAAGGTGATAAAAGTATCAGCTACTAAGAGAAAATTCACCATGCTCCTTTTTAAAGTTAGTTTCCTAAATATTTAACATGATATTTTACATATGCCAATTATTTTTGTCAAATTAACATCAAACCTATAAGAAATAAACATTATATGAAGTTAATTATATGCCTTTGTAATATATAAAAATCACATTAAAAGCTCTTCAAATTCACTGAGTCCACAATAAGTCATAGGACTTGTATTTGTTACACTTGTATGATAAACCAACTAGTAAGATGTGAGAATCATGACATTAAAAAAAAAGATATTCTCTGATTTCTTAAAACAAACTTGTGCTAACAAATCTTTGCTTGCATATTTCATATGTTTTCACAAAGAAAATATGTAGTAATGATTTAAACCTTCTGTCAGACTAAAATCTTTGCAATATAAAACGAAAAACAGGGAGATCAAAGATGGTGGCAGAATAGGAGGACCCTGGGCTCATCTCGTCCCATGACACAACTAGATAACTATCAAATCATCCTAAATATCCCAGAAATCAGCTCAAAGACTGACAGAACAAACTTCACAACCAGAGGGACAGAAGAGGCCACATCAAAGAACGTAGGAAGTGCCTAGACATTGCTTAGGGGAGAAAGAATTGGATCCTGGGTGCTGCAGAGGGAGGGAGCCATGGTCAGGAAGAATGGTGATAGGGGAGCACAAAGGGGAATGCACAAGGAGAACATTTCCCCAATGTCACTGGTTTGGAAAATGACAGGGGCTGAATTTTGTGAGTTCTTGCAACCAGCAGGGCGTAAAGTCTGGAGTTTTGAAGGTCAGCAGGCTTGGCTGGAATAGGGCCTAGAGAGCATCACCCTGCTCCTGAAGAGAAGGCAGACAAACAACTCAGGGGGTGGATGATGTGGAAACAGAAATCTAAGGAATCCTGGGGCACAAAGTGAAGAAAGCATCCCTAGAAGACAACTTTCTGACTCTACAGGAACAAAGGAGCTGGCCAGCACCATTTCCCTCCCCCATCCCCCAACATAAACACAGAGTCACTGGTGGGAGGCAGTGTAGCACTGACGCTGGCTGCCCCACTTGCTTAGACCAGTCCTCCCCCACCCCCACCCTCCACTCTGGCAAGATGGTTCTTCTTAGTCAAGCATGCCTCAGTCTCAACACAACAGGACCTTGCCCCAGAAACTAGCACAAACCCCTGCCCACACTATATCTCTAAAGCCTGGAGTTTTAAAGGTCAGCAGACTTGGCTGGGATAGAGCCAGGAGGGCACTGGGCTACTCTGGAGAGAAGGCAGGCAACAACACAGAGGCAGACAGCATAGACAGCAATCTGAAAAACGTCTGGAGCACACACAGAGAAGATGATTTGCTACCCTAGGAATGCTTCCCTGAGAAGCAGCCTTTAAGAAGATGACTCTCCTCTCTTGCAACCAAGGAGCTTGCTGGCATCATTTCCCTCCCCCATCACCCAGCATTGACACACAGGGAAGCAATTCAGCATGGACACTGGCTGCATAACTTGCTTACATCAAGACCAACCCCCTTGTGTCATGGTAGGACTGCCCTTCTCAGCCAAGCTTGCCTCAGTCCCAGCATGTTGGGCCCTTCCTCCAGAAGACCAAGCACAAACCTCTGCCCAGACATGCCTCCTAACCAAACAGTTCTGCAGGGCCTCAGTTCAGGTAGAGTTGGTGTCAGGTCTATTTCACAAGCAGACCAGAGCACACCTAGTTAAAACTTCCCGCATTCAGGCCAGGGACCAAATACTGCTCACGGTAGGCAATGAGAGCCTCTGCAGATGACTGGCCAGAAGGACAGAGCAGCCAAAACACCATAGAAGAGCACATGCATCACACACCAGAAATAGTCCCTGAAGTGCCGGGTACTGGGCACTATATGACTTCTTCTTCATAAGTCCATTACTTTTGAGAGCCAGAGACATTAACTGGCTTTTCTAACACAGAGAAGAAGGCAGAGGCTTAAACAAAATGCCAAGATGGAGGAATTTATCCTAAATGAAAGAATAAGATAAGACCACAGCCAGAGATCTAAGTGAAACAGGCATAAATAACACAGCTGATGGAGAATTTAAAGCAACGATCATAAAGATACACAATAGGCTTGAGAAAAAAATAGAAGACATCAGGGAGACTTGTACCACGCAGATAAAAGAGTTAAAAAAATCAAAGATGAAGAATGCAATAAATGAGATTGGAAAGAGGCTTAATGCAATGAACAGAAGTCTAGAAGAAGCAGAGGAACAAATTTGTGACCTAGAAGATGAAATAATGCAAAGTAATGAAGCTGAACAAAAGGGAGAAAGAAGAATTATGTAACATGAGAATAGACTTAAAGAACATAATGACTCCATCAAATATAATAACATTCATATTACAGGAGTCCAAAAGAAGAAGAGAGAGAAAAGGGGACAGAAAATTTATTGTATTGTTTTCTCTTCTACTTCACATTTTGTTTTTGGTTTTTTTTTAAATGTTTATTTATTTTTGAGACAGAGACAGAGCATGAACGGGGGAGGGTCAGAGAGAGAGGGAGACACAGAATCTGAAACAGGCTCCAGGCTCTGAGCTGTCAGCAGAGAGCCCGACGCGGGGCTCAAACTCACAGACCGTGAGATCATGACCTGAGCCGAAGTCAGATGCTTAACCGACTGAGCCACCCAGGCGCCCCACATTTTGGTTTTTGAATCTTGTCTTTTTTTTTTCTTAGTTAACATAAAGCATTGCAAAATTTGTTTATCTTTTTGTAATAATTGGTCATTACTTTCAATGTCATATTATTATTTATTCTGGTCTCTATTTTGTTTATTTCTGATTTTTCTTTGTCATTTCCTTCCTCTACTAAATTTCAGCTAAGTTTCTTCTTTTTCTAGTTCCTTGTGATGTAATGTTGTTTATTTGAGCTTTTTTCTTTTAAATGTTTATTGATTTTGAGAGACAAAAAATAGTCTAATATCTGCAATTTCATATGATTCAATCAATGTATAGGATGTAAACATTTTTTTTTAAGTTTCAAACATCCCAAACTTTTGCCCATCTTCTCCTTCTCATCTTATCAGGGAATAGATACATATCTTTTTTCCCAAGGCTAACCTCTAACTTTATCTGTTCATTTCTTTTCTCCTTCACCTTTACTTGACTTTGTCTTCTTAGCTAACATCTTATTAATTGTTCTTCTTTTCCCCTAGTCTCATTTCTCCTAACCAATTTAAAGCACTTCTTCAAGAGGTTCATCTTAAACCTTTTTTTCACCATAAACCTGTACAGCTCCTACAGATCTCCACATCATTACATCCCATTGTGACCTCTTCTGTCTTTAATATTCCTAATGGAGGTATTCTTTATTACTCTCATGGTTAATATGGACTATTATTCTTTTACTTTTCCTGTGCATATTCTTTGTCACCTCCATTCTATCATAATTTCCATGATACCAACACAAGAGTCATTTATTGTTTAATCTCATCTTGGGACCTAAGTAACCATACATAGAGTAGGTGCTCAAAAATATTTAAAAATAAATGCATTTCCAAATGAATTAGAAATTTAAACTTTTCCTTGATATTCTATAAAAGTAAATTTTGATTTTTAGCAGTACTAGTATTTTACTTCTTGAAACACCTTGGAGTTCAACAAAAGTGAGCAATACTCCTATCATTGATTATCAAACGGAAAGGCAAAAATGTAGTCAAAACATGAGTTTCCAATAAAATTTATTTTAACTTCTTTCTTCAGAATGTTTCCTATCCTATTTATTTATTTTTAATGTTTATTTATTTTTGAGACAGAGAGATAGAGTAATCAGGGTAGGGGCAGAGAGAAAGGGAAACAGAGAATCCCAAGCAGGCTCCACACTGTCAGTACAGAGCCCAATGTGGGGCTCAGACTCAGAAGTTTTGAGATCATGATCTGAGCCAAAACCAAGAGTCCGATGCTCAATTGACTGAGCCACCCAGGTACCCCTGTTTGCTATTTTAAACACAAAAATACCTTCACAATGCAGGATATTGTATTTAAACATTTTGAATCTGCTTAGACAGAGAAAGGAGGACTAATTGTTAAGAATTGTTTAAGCCTACACAGAATTTTGTTTCAATTCATGACACAGGCTTAACTTAAATTGTGCATGCTCACAAAGTGGATAAAACATCCAAAAGGTAGGCAAATGGACATCAGACTTGGGTTTACAGGAAGAATTCTAGTAACAAACATAACTTTGAAGATTATAGAACAGATTACTGCTGCATGAACATGGTGTAAATAAAATTACCACTTCAGTTTCTTTTACCAAAAGCTCTCTTAGCATAGTAAAGAACCAGGACTTAACAATCAATGTTAGCTTTAATTTTCAGCACCAGATCTCCGACACACAAAACTCCAGGATCTAGGAGAGCTATTGGTGAAGCTTCCCACCTTAAGTTAGCATAAAATCTGAAATTATATTATTAGCAAAATAAAAATATACGAAAATCAGTGCTCTCTGCTTGATGGAAATTCTGTGTCCAGTGGTCTTTTACTTTCAATATCTTGGTTTCATGCGTTTTCAAGACATGGAGGCTATGAAATTAAGAAAGCATCAACCTAAAACAACAATGATCTAAAAACTCAAAATCTCCAATGCTGATTAATGGCAACAGACAGACTGGATGGAAGAAATATGAACTGGCTGTGTTTATAAAGCTTTCGACTTTAATGGAATAATGTAATGGTCAAGTTATCATTCATATTTTATCTTCACTCTCACTATTAATACCAAAGATAAACCCATCTAATTTAGACTTAGATCTTATGTGACCTAATAAACAAAGTTGGTGTAATCCAAGGAAATCTAGGGCACCAAGATGAGCTAAGAGTTTTTTTTTTTTTTTTTTTTTCTGTAACACCATGACCAATTAGAATAATGACTGCTGAAGGAAGATGAGATAGTAAAGCAGAATGACTCAGAAGACAAAAAAGCCAAACTCATATTACTTAATGCCAGTAGAATGTAATGGGAGAAGTATTGATCATACATGGCCGTCATACTTTTAAACATTTTAAATAATATAAATTTTTATGCCATGGATTAGGGCACTATTTGTCATTCTTATTAAATTATCTTTACTGTCAGGTATACCTGTGCCACTTTTCACATATGTAGCATTAATGAAAACCTACATGTAAATGATGTAAGTGTAATCTGAATAGTTTTCCCATAGACTTAATATGGGATCTCAGATGTGGTTTTAAAAAATTTTTTTTAATGTTTATTTATTTTTGAGAGAGAGACAGAGCATGAGTGGGGGAGGGGCAGAGAGAGAGGGAGACACAGAATCCAAAGCAGGCTCCAGGCTCTGTGCTGTCAGCACAGAACCCGACACGGGGCTGGAACTCACCAACTGTGAGATCATGACCTGAGCTGAAGTCGGAAGCTTAACCAACTGAGCCACCCAGGCACCCCACAAATGTGTTTCTTTTTTGGTGTGCCAGAGAATGGAGAAGATGTCCAAAGTGAAAACTTCAATATATATTTATATGAGAATTATACCATTATCAATTTCCTGCATATATATATATATATATATATATGTGTGTGTGTATATATATATATATGTATATATATATATATATCTATATACATATAGATATATATATAAAATCACTTAGCACCAAATCCAAATGCGTTTTCCACACTCACTGAAACACTGAAGCCCAATAGCTTGATTGTCACATGTAGTTTTCAGTGATTCTATGGAGCCAAAATGTTTAAGTGATCACAGTGTTTCATATATTCTTGGTTTAAATTATGTGATTGCTATATTTTCAATTTCTATTTTAAATTGTTTGCTATTTTCATACATTAATTTCTTTGATTTTTTTTAGAATATTTATTATTCTCTAGAGCTACTCTTGAACTTTCACATGTTAATAATAATAGCTACAAATGATGACAGTTTTGTTTCTTCCTAATCCTTATAAATGTATTTTTCATGCTTATTTATTTAAAAGAGACTCCAGTATAATGTTGAGCAGAAAACTTAAAGACTCATTCTTGACTTTAAGATAATGCTTTAACATTTATTTATGAAGTATCTTGTTTCATGTAAGTAATATTTGGTGATGAACTTTTCAATATAGTAAATAGGGTCTCTTCTATTCCTGTTTGCAGAGTTTGCCATGAATAGGCTCTGTGTATATTGAACAATTTTCCTGCAAGTATTGAGACAATCATGTTTTGAAACTTTTAAATTTATTGTGATAAATTATATGATAGGTATTTTAATGTTGCTAAACCTGCATTCTTAAAAAAATCCTTTTGTCATAATTTATATATACATAGTTTTGTTATATTTGGTATTACTTTAATTAGGATTTTTGCATCTATGTTTATAAAAGATAATGGCCTGAAATTCTCTTTTATTAATTGTCCTTGTCAGGTTATATCAAGATTTTGCAAATGTTACATTTGCTTTACCAAAACGTAAAATTGTGGAGGAGCTTTCTTATTAATTTTTCTTTAAAATGGTGTGAATAAAATAGAGATTATCTAATGCCTGATTGGTGAAATTATCCTACAAATATATTAGGATTCATGTTACTTTTGCTTATTTGGGTGATTTTTGTTTTGTTTTGTTTGCTGTTACTGTTTTTTTTTTTTTTATTGTTGTTGTTTTTCCCAATGGTTAAATTATTAACTGTTGATTTAATGTGTTTTATTTTAATAGCATCATTCTGATTTTCTATTTCTTCTTTAATCTATTCTATGAACTATGTTTTTCTAAGGAACTTATATTTTCAAAATCATTGGCAAAATTCTACTTTGTAATTGTGGTCTAATTTTCATTTTGGCTTCTTTCTTTTGCTTCATCTGCCAGAGATTTGTCTATTTCATTAGTTTCTCTAAAACATTAACTTTGGGTATTGCTTGCCCTCTTTATTGCTTCTTTATTTTCTACTTAAAAACTTTCTGTTCTTCTCCTTACTTTTTTCCTTCCTCTACTGTCTTTGGATGACTTCAGTTTTGTTTTTCTATCTGTATAAATTGGAAGCTATGATTTCGAGTCTTTTTTCTTTTCTAACATATGCATTTAAGGCTTTGCTTTCTAATCGTGGCTTCAGGTAAATGCCACGCATTTTAATTTATAGTGTTTGTGTTATCATTCAGGTCTAAATATTTTTTTAATTTCCATCACCATTTCTATTTGAAATGCCCCATGAATTACTTAAATCCAGGAGTTATTTTTTAATTTATTTTATTCCCAAATATATGTTGATTCTTTTTTCCCATGTTTTCCTAATTTTTAATTTTATTGCATTGTAGGCACATGTATGATCAGTATGCTTTATTTAATACCTAAATATGTTGTCATTGGTTAATAGTTCCTTATACGTTTGAAAAAATATACTTTAATTCTTGGGTGCAGGTTTCTATATATGTTATCCTGTAACTTCTTTTTATAGATTTTATATATGCTTAAAGTATACATATAATGAATATATATACATAGTCATTTATATATATATATAATACATATATATATATATACACTTAATTTGTATATGTTAGATCTGAAAATTGCATAAAGAAGTATGTTAGAATATACCATGATAATTATAGATTTGATTTTAATTTTTTGTAAATCAGTTCATTTTTGCTCCATATATTTGGGGGCAACACTGTTGAATACATATTGGTGAACTGCTCCATTAATTAATTTGGTATAACCTTCTTTTTCCTAAAGAATGCTTTTGGCTTTAAAGTCTATTTTGTTTGATATTACTATAGTGACATCAACTTTCTTTGTTTAGTATTTACCTCAAATATAATTTTCCATTCTTTTACACTCACATTTTTGTGTCTTTTATGCTTTAAGTAGGTCTCTTATAAATAAAACACAAGCAGATGGATTATTTCTTAATCTTCTCTAAGAATTCTTACCATTTAACTTGCAAATTTAGTCAATTTACTTAGAATTTATTTCTATGATTCTTTTAACTTTTTAAGGTTTTAAAAAAACTTTTAAAACTTATTTTAACTTTTATTTTGAGATCATCAGATATAATATATACCTTTCATTCGATTCCCCCAATGTTAATATCAGCATAGCTACAGTATAATATGTTAATCAGGAAATTGATAGTGATACAAGCCATTGACATTATTCAGTTTTCACCAGTTTTACATGTGCTTGTGTGTGTGTGTGTGTGTTTGTACGTATTTAGGTGTATGAAGTGTTATCCCATGTGTGGGTGGTGTAACTACCACCACAGTCAAATAGAGAACAGTTTCATCCCCAAAATTCTCATTGTTACCCACACCTATCTCCTTCTCGCTCCCTTGCCTCCCAATTCTTGGAAACCATTAATCCGTTCTCCATTTCTACCATTTTGTCATTTCAAGAACATTATATAAGCGGAATAATAGAGTGTATATGATTTCTTTGGGTGACTTTATTATTGTTTTTCTATATGTATAAACTGGAAGCTACTCAGCTTCCAATTTCTTCACTCAGCAAAATTCATACCCTTAAGAGTCAAACAAGTTGTTGTGTATGTTAATAGTTGTTTCTTTTTATTCCAGTAGCATGGAGACAGTAGACATTCTCACTCAAAAGGAGGGAAAATAATTCTTTCCCTCTATTCTTTATTTAAGCCAATTTCAAGTTCACTTTCCCCATAGTGTCTCTACCAAATCTATTGTCAAGGTCATCAATGACCTCCATATTGCTAAATACAATGATCATTTTTCAGGCTTTATCTTAACTGACCTATCTATATGCAGCATTAAAAGTAGCTGAACACTCCTTCCTTCTTGAAACACTTTCCTCATTTAGTCCCTAGGAGATGACACTGTCTCATTTCCCTACTTATTTCACTAACTGGTCCTTTCTCAGTCTCTGTACTTGTTTCCAGTTGTTGCTATAACAAATCATTGCAAATTTAGTAGTCTAAAGCAATACAAATTTATTATCCTATAGTTCTAGAGGTCAAAAGTCCAACATGGGCTCCCTTGCTACTATCAAGAAGTGAAGCCTTCTGGGGACTCAAGAGAAGAACTGGCTCCTTGCGTTTTCCAGCTTCTAGAGGTTCTTTCATTCCTTGGCTTATGGCCTCTTTCAAAAATCACATCCCTCCAACCTCTGCTTCTGTCATCACATCTCTTTCTCTGATTCTGACCTTCCTACCTCCCTCTCATAAGGGCTTTTGTGATCACTTTGGACCCATCACGATAATCCAGGAAAGATTTCCCCATCTCAAGAGCCTTAATTTAAGTCTACAAAATCTCTTTTGTCATGTAAGTAAGATATTCACAGGTTTTGGGAAGTTGGGATATAGACATCTATGGAAGGCCATTCTTCTACTTACCACATTCTTTCTTGCTGATTCTTTCACATCTCTGTAATCTAAACCTTGGTCCACTCCAAGAGCTCAATTTTCAGATCTTGTTTTCTTCTGTATCTGCATAGCCCTTAGGTTAGCTGATACGATGGTCCGTATAGCTCACATATATCATGGTTTATAAATTCCAAGTATATGTTGATGATGTTCAAATGTGCATATGCAATCTGGACTTCTCCACTGAACCCCAATTGCACATTTGACAACCTCCACTAGTATTTCAAATGGGCATCTAAAATTCAGTATACACCAAATGTATTTTTTCATTTATCTTGTATCCACAAGCTTATTCTGAGAGAGTTACTCATCTCATTAATTTAAAATTCCAAGTTTGTTTACTCAAGATGAAACCCGCAACTCTCCTTTAAAGTCTTTTTCACAACCTATATTCCAGAAAATCTTATCATTTCTACCTTTAAGATGTATTCTGAAACAAATTACATTTCTTTATCCCCACTACTAGGCTAGTCGAAGCCACCATGATGTCTTGACTGGACACTATCCAGTCCTCAATATCTGCAATATCTTCATCCCTCTCCCTTTTCGCATCCTTTTTCTCTATGGTTTATACTTAGTGACATGAATGAAAGCATAAGTCAAATCATTTTACCTCTAGTGACTTTCCCTCACTCAGAGATAAAAGACAAGAAAATTTACAGAGGCCTGCTCTCCCTTTCCTACAGCTTCTCTTTTGTTACCTCTGTGACTCCTTTTCCATTACTTTCTCCTGGGCTCCCTCTATTCCCGCTCCACGAAACTCCTTTTCTATCCTTGAATACAACAGGCATGCTCTCCCTGTACAGATTTGTACTTTCTCTCTTCTTTTCCTGGCATGCTTTGCCCTGGATGTTGCCCTTGTCATGCTCCATTCCTTTCTATGGGTCTTTGTTAAAATTTGGTCTTCTCGGTAATTTGATCTTTTCTCACCACCCAGAAAAAGCTGTGAGATCCATTTCTGCTCTAGCACTTCCTAGCCTTCTGTTCCAGTTTATATGCCTCCCCAGCACTCATTCTCATGTGATGTATTCAGATACCCATCATTTGCCCAGGTCCTTTCCAAGATCCTATGCCTTATTTTCTATTCTTTCTCTTTAAGACATGGGGCACCTGGGTGGCTCAGTTGCTTGAGCATTTGACTCTTTATCTTAGCTCAGGTCTTGATCTCAGGGTTGCAGGTTCAAGTCCCACATTAAGCTCTACACTGGGCAGAGACTGCTTAAAAAAAAAAAAAAGATAGCCCCCAAAGTACTTAAGCTTAAGATGATGCAAAACTTGGGTCTGCTCTACTTGTTTATTGCCTGTCTTCCTCTAGACGAGTGTAAGCTCAATGAGGACATGGGTTTTTGTCATTTTGGATTACTGCTGCATCTATATAGCATATAGGAGTACCTGCCATAGTATGTCATAAATATTTATTCTTTTCGTTTTGTTTTGCTGTTTAAGTTTATTTATTTTTGAGAGACAGAGAGAGAGAAAGCACAAGCAGGGGAGGGGCAGAGAGAGAGAGAGAGAGACAGAGAGACAGAGAGACAGAATCGAAACAGTTTCCAGGCTCTGAGCTGTCAGCACAGAGCCTGATGGAGGGCTCAAACCCATGAACGCGAGATCATGACTTGAGCCGAAGTCAGACACTTAACCGACTAAACCACTCAGGGGCCCCTTTTTTTGTGGTAAATATTTGTTGAAGCAATAAAATCAGTAGAAAGCACAAAGAAAAAAAAAAAACAATGCATATGAATCTATAAAAGAAATAATTTTATATATTTTTTAAAAGTATCATTGCATATTAGAATTGCATATTATTGCATATTATTCAACAATATAGGAAAATATTTGCCACAACTCTGATAGGGAATGCCTTTAACAGGCCAAACAAACAAAAACCCATGTAAATGGATAAGACAATTTTAATTTTTCTATAGGAAGATATGTAAACAGTTATTTGCCAGCTTTAATAAAATGATGCTTTGTGCTCTTAGAATAAAGATTCATGTAGTTTAAAATGGAAGAAGCCAACAACTGATAGCTAAATTATTTTGCTCAGTACTTACTCTTTATTAATATCTTATGTTGGCTCTATTCCAGGATGTCTGGAACAGACCGACAAGACGCTACGGACCGCTTTCATAAAACAGAAGCAGTCACAAGGCTTTGGAGTTTGTATTTTTCAAGGAGTTAATAAGTACATTTTTTTATTCTTAATATGATAGTAATTATAGGAGTATTTATTAATGTTGAATAAGAAAATGATTGGTTGTGAATCACAAGCTACAAAACCAGAGGGCTACTTTGTACTGCTGTTTTTAATTATAAACTACATGCATATACTTTTTCTAATATAAGCTCTAATTCCAGTAGAATTTGTGGTAGGGTCATTTATTTATAGCATATGTTCTTGAAACAATTACCTAGGATGGTTAAATATTCTAAAATGGATTATGTGTACACAATTTCAGATCTTTCTGCTTTTCTTTTTTTTTAAACATTTACTTCTTTTCTGATTATAAACATAATTCTGTTAATTCACTGTAAAATAAATTATAGTATAGAGGAATATAAAGAGGAAACTTTTCCTTATTCTTACCATATAAAGTTTCTATTTTTTAATATTTAGTTTATAGTAAATTTTAAACTATATTTTAGCAAAGCTAGGATCTTACCTTAAATACTATTTTGTTTTTTGATTTTGTAATTCAATTTTATATTATGAGCACTTTTCATATTGTATGTTGCTCAAAAATATAAAAACCCAGTTTTAATTTCGTAAATGTGTATTTTATTTATACGATAAAACTGATCATGTACCCCTATTTTCATATAGACCTAAATGGAACTAAGGTTTAACGCAATAGTCTACAAGTAATCAGAATCTAAGGTTTCATTTGGATGAAATCAGAACTAAGGGCCATTTTCATTAAATTGCTTTGCCTGCAATACAAGGAGTCAGGCTGCATAACATGCATCAGTCTGTTCTCTTTGGTAAGTCTGGTTCAGACTTGGATGGCTGCTTATCATAGGTTGTACACTAATGAGCTTCCCAAAGACAGTGAGATATCATGGCTCAATCAATTGGCATCTTTTTGATGATGGAATCACACACTTCCAGCCCTAGCCTTGGATAGTCCATCTGAATGAGCAAGACTATTTGCGACTTTTCTAATATCTGGAACATATTAACAAGCCAGCAGCCTTTCCAGTGACTTCTGGATCTTAAAAAAAAAAGTTTAGTAAGCAGAAAATATTATAGAAAGGCCAAATTGACATATTAAGAAATCAAGACCATAAATAATAAAATGCCAGTGCTTTACAGAAAAGTCTGGAATTTCTTCTACCTGGGACAGCAAAGCAATTCTAATAGGCTATGTCTTTAAAACTCCTTCCTTGTTCCCAAAGGACATTGCCCTCTGCTTACCAGAGTTCAGCTCCCTGGTTGACCTAAAACATTTTTAAAAATACACTCATTTGTAAACATCAACAACTAGTCTAAGGAAAATACCACATTATAAACTTTCAATAGCTACAAACACCAATTCAAAGAATAAGGATGGGAGTGTTATTTTTAAAGTTAAGAAGGACCCACTGGGTGGGTGGGAAAAAGGATAGTGTATTTTTTAAGCTGTAAAAGTTAGTAAATAGGTTGTTAATTTTTAATCTCTTTCTTCTTAATCTTAAAATTTCATTCCAGTATCATTGCACATGTAATTCCATTCATTTATATACACATCCAGACTCAGAACCATTAGATTGATAAGATTTTTCTTTTAGAAATAACTTACATGTATCTCATTCAGTAGTTCTTGTCCTGACTTTACCTTTCATTTCTGTGGCAGTTGTAGAGAGTAATTAAAAAAAAAAAAAATTCCTACCCTGTTAGTGTTCCTAACACAAATGCCCACCATTTTGTCCAATCCAATTAAAAATGACACTCTGTCACTTTTGAAAATGAAGAAATTAAGAGCTGTTTTAGATTTCTCATACGGTTTATTCCAACAGAGGAATCACTTTAAAGCTTTTTGGCTTTTTTCTCCCACTTTCCCTTATGAATTCATTATTTTTAGAATTGTCACAGAATGTATAGATTTATCCCAAGTATATGATGAAGTTATATTTTTAAAGAATCTAAATCAATTGAAAGTAATGCTTGATACTAAATTATGAGGGATTAGAATTCTCAAAAATGTCTATACTAAAATTCTGAATAAAACATTCATCATTCACTCACATATAAGCAGTGTTAGCCAAAATACATTCAATTGCTCAGAAAATTACAATTTATTAATACTTATTTGTCTTAATGCACTTGTTTTTTTTTGTCTTTTTTTTTAATGTTTATTTATTTTTGAGACAGAGAGAGACAGAGCATGAATGGGGGAGGGTCAGAGAGAGGGAGACACAGAATTGGAAGCAGGCTCCAGGCTCTGAGCCATCAGCCCAGAGACCGATGTGGGGCTCGAACCCACGGACCGTGAGATCGTGACCTGAGCCAAAGTCAGATGCTTAACCGACTGAGCCACCCAGGCGCCCCTTAATGCACTTGTTTTTAAAGACCAATACTGCTCACCAATTTTCCAACCAAAGACTAACTTCTGATATTTTAAGTATTTAGGGATCTGAAAGAATGTGTTTCTATGTCAGGTAGACTCAATAAAGGCAGTTATATAACTGAAATTTCTACCACTCATGTTTAAAAATTGCAATTGATTGTCTACCAGTCAATGGATGAAATTAGTCAATGTCCAAACAACAGTCAGTATATATGTATGTAGAATATGCTTATATGTATATATGTATATATGTATAAATATATACACACACATGTATTCTGAATATGTGGATTTTGCTTTGGAAGACAGAAATTAAAGTGTAATAAGAATACTCTATATGGCAGTGTAGTGGACATTAACTATTACATCTGCCTGAAACTCCCTAAGGCAGACAGCTTCTCCCCTATGCTGTCTCTGCCTAAGAGGCTAACCTGTGTGAAAGGCATCAACAGATTCCTGTGCCCTTGGGCTTCCATTTTGTTTTAGCCAATGGGGAGTTCTGACAGGATATGGGAGGGAAGGTATGGAAGGTGTATATTTCCCAGTTCTTTCCCATGAGGTTGCCTTGGGCTGGCCATGTCCCTGAACAGAAGGTTACTGTTACTCTGAAGGCAGCCTGGGCTATCCAACTATCTCATCCTGGGCTCTAGGAAACTCTCTCTCCTCTCATCCTTAACAGTCTACAGATAGGGCTAGCCCAGTTCTGCGCATAATCCCTTAGAGTTCTACAACTTGCCCACATTTTTGTGGTTAGCCACTTTTTTTTTTTTTTTTTTTTGAGACAGAGAGAGACAGAGCATGAATGGGGGAGGGTCAGAGGTAGAGGGAGACACAGATGTGGTTAGCCACTTTTTATAGAAACCTTTCTTATCATCATTTGTGTGGGCCATGTGATTTCTGTTGAAGTCCTATTAATCTCCTTTTCAAGAATTACTCCTCTCCTGGAAAATATCCTCACGCCCATATTAATACATTAACTCACCCACTGCCACAGTTGACTAGGTATGGAAAAAACACCAGAACTAAGATGAGAACTAGAAATTTGGAAACAAAACTAAGAAATCACAACTCAGTCTATTACTTTGAGCAGAAGAAATGTCAACCTTAAGCTTTTGATGAGTACAAGCACTCAGCCCTGAGGGAATGGGAAGGAAGCCAGTGTATGGATGAGAGGTGCAAGATCTTTAGTTTTCAAATCCCTGATTCCAGGTATTCCTGACACCAAGCTTAATTCTACCCCATGGCTTCTGAGATGTGCCAATGTGTTCTCACGACTGCCTCCCTTTGACTTCACACCTAGTTTAAGATGGGCTTCTGCTACTTGGAACAAAAGATCCCACATATTTCCAGCACTGTGCTTAATGGTTTCACATTAAATTCTCATTTGTAGCTCTTGACTCCACAAAAGCCTGTCAGGGAAGGTATCAGCATTTTTCTTTATAAGACAAAAACTAAGGCTCAAAGAGGCTCAGGAACATATTCAATATCACACAGCTAAGTAAATGAAAGAGCTGAGATTTGCACCCAAAATTACAAACCCAAGGTACATTAAATACATTCTTTAAAAAAAATTAATGTTTATTTATTATTGAGAGACAGAGAGAGAGAGAGAAAGCATGAGCATGGGAGGGGCAGGGAGAGGGGGAGACACAGAATCTGAAGCAGGCTCCAGACTCCAAGCTGTCAGCACAGAGTCCAACGCGGGGCTTGAACTCACAAACCGTGAGATCATGACCCAAGCCAAAGTTGGATGCTTGACTGACTGAGCCACCCAGGCACCCCTAAATACATTCTTCACAGCAAAATTTTATTGGTTTTGGAGAGGTAAAAAGATGTATTTCCACCATGTTTAACCAGAAGTTGAGTTAATTTTCAAATATGCAAATCTGTCATGACACTCTTCTCTGCTGAAGAATATTTCAGTGGCTATTACTACTGTTCCAACATAAGGTAGAATGACTGACATGATCCAGCCTCTGCCTGCCTCTCCCACTTCATCTCACACATCTTCAATCCACTGACTGTATTCCAGCCAGCCTGAAGTTGTCCGAGTTCTTTAAAAGCACTATGAGCTCCCTGTCACTCTCTCAGGCATACATTTCTTTCTTTACCTGGGTAACTTTTTCTAATCTTATCTTAGCCATAATTTCCTAAAGGAATACATTACACCTTCCACATCTTACCAGGTCTAGGTCAGGTACCACTCCTGTGTGCTCCTGTATTGCCTGGGCTTCCTGTGTCACTTCCCCAATTCACTGCAATGTATCCTAGGCTCCTATGGGCAAGGTCACATCTCCCTATTGTACCCACTGTACTGAGCCCAGTGCCTGGTGTGGAACAGGTATTCAATAATTATTTATTAAATGACTGAATGGCTTTACTCTGTTACTCTGAATGTATTCCCTCTCATTAAAAAAAAAAATGTTTTTCAATGTTTTCAATGTTTTTCAATGTTTTCAAATGCTTTTCAATCAAATTCTAGAATTTAAAATATCTCTAGTGCTAAAACTACATAATCAATACACGATTTTTATTGTTTACTCTCCATTCCCCACCTATGTTTTATTCAAAATACTTGGAATTTTAATTGAAATTATTATTAATATTTTTACATGTCCACACAGCTTTAGAAATCCTTTAACAAGAGAATTACTATCATACCAAATATTGTTTAATCTAATTATTAAACTTTATAAGTTTTACAAGGTTTATCATTCTTGTTTTTTGTCTTCTGTCTTCCTCTTTTCCTTTGTCTCTGTTAAATTGATTGTTCCATTGATTTTGGCCTATAAAACAAATTTTTCCAAAACTCATTGCATGTTTGAAAAGGTCTCTGTTGTACCCTGTTAAAAACAGGACAATAGGCCCAATATAAAGTCACTTATGCTACGTGCTATATCCCCAAACCAAAACAACTTATTTACAGTTTTGGCTTTCCCAGAATGGAATCTGAAACCAGTCAGTCAAGAAGTACCTAATCACCACTTTTTGGTTAGGTAATTTGCCTGACAGACCCCTGCTATCTCCTAAAGGAAAGTGACCTTGTAATAACAAACCCACTTTTTGGTCTCATATAACTTCCTCCTTCCTGCCCCCTTCTGCCTATAAAAGGCTTTCATTTTGTACAGCTCCTTAGACCACCTTTCTGCTAGATTGGATGTTGCCTGATTCAAATCAATTTTCACTCAAATACACTCTTAAAATTCTTAATTTGCCTCACTTTATCTTTTTTCTTTATATAGAGACAGCATAAGCAGGGGAGAGGGGCAGAGAGAGAGAGAGAGAGAGAGAGAGAATCTTAAGCAGGCTCCATGCTCAGCTCAGCATGGAACCCAATGTGGGGCTCAATCCCACGACCCTGGGATCATGACCTGAGCTGAAATCAAAGAGTTAGACACTCAACCAATTAAAACACCCAGCCGCCCCCTCAGTTTATCTTTTAACAACCCTTACTTTTTAATACTATCTGAGTATAGAATTCTAGATTCAGAAGCATTTCCATTCAAAACTTTGAAGGGTTTGACCCAGATTTTCTCCTCGTATTCCGAGTTATATATGACACTAAAACCAGTGTGATTCTCTGTTTTATAAATAATCCAATTTTTCTCTCTAGAAATTTTCAGGATTTTCCTTTCTCCTTGGAGTTCATAACTTTTACCAAGATATATCCAGGTTTGGATCAGTATTCTTTACATATGCTTGGCATATTGCATGAGTCTCACATCCAAAGGTGTGTGCATGTGTGCTCAGTTCAAGAAATATTTTTTTATTAATTTGCTTTTCAATTTTTGTTTTTAATCATTCTCCCAAATTCTTTTTTATTTTATACTCTGGGAAATTTCCTTCAGATCATTGATAGTCTTAGCTCTGTCCATTCCATCAGTTCTGCCTGTGTTGTGTTTATTTCAGCAAGTACAAATTGTACTCTTGTATGAAAAGAGTACAAATTAATGTGTTTGTACTCTTCCTTGCTCTCTAATTACCTGCTTTTCATGGCCGTTGGTTCTTGTGCTTATGAATACAATATCTTCTTGAAGTTCTCTGAATTTACTAATTTTTGAAAATTATCTTTAACCTTTTGTGTTATCTTTGCTTTGTGTGGTTATTTGACTTGTTGATTATGATCCCAAATGTTATATGATCTGTGGTTACTGATTCATATTTATAAATGAAATAAGAAGTTCATTGGTTTAACTAGTTAGCATGAGTTTCCCCAGAACTTGTCTGTATCGTTTTCATAAAGGCTAGTTCCTAGCCTAGGAGGACCGACTGTGGGCTCAGGGTTTTTGGGTAAATGGGGTGGGCATAACACCATCAGATGGATTTCCTTTAGGGTACATGGTGAGAACAAGCCAGGACCCTTTTGACTGTCAAAATAAGGAAGTATTTACTAAGGATGGAAGGTTATAGACTTAACCCTTACTCTGTACTTTCCACTTCCTTCTTTCCATTCTTCTTTCCATACTTGTTCATGGTGTTTATTTTCTGCTTTGTGGTGTTGTTCTAGCTTGCTCATATGCTGTTTACTCTAAATGTAGCTCATTTAGTCAGCAATTATACACAGGTGTTTTCAGTGCATCCTCCCCCTCCCCACCCTATCCCCTTAGTTTCCCATAATGGTAAACAGAAATCAGCTTCCTGGCCTGGAATTCCTTCTGAGATGGGCCACATTCTCTTCTTAACTCCACAGTACATGTTATAGCCCTCTGTCTCTGAAACATGGTCACCTATCCTAGTGATCCTTTTCCTGGCAAGCCTATGGGTTCTCTCACAGCTAATCCTAACTTCCACTGGGGGCTCCCTAGAAGCCAATGGTAATTTGGGTTCTCTGCCACTCCTGCTCAGACAGACACAGTCTGCTTTATTGCATAACTTCAGGTGGGTACCATTCCTTTTTTTTTTTTTTTTTTTTTTTTTTTACTATAAATAATGCCTTTGGATGCCATGATACCTGATCTACTGTCCCTTCCATTCTTGTGGTTTGGGATATCTTTGCAAGTCCCCACTTCAAAAATTTTAAATAAAATCCACTCATAAGACTTACTCCCGAATCTTCCCATTACTAGCATAATTTTGATGCTGAATCTGGAGAGACACAAAACCTTTAGAGACAGGCAGACTCAAAGTAGGATATCACTCAAGAATCAAAGTAGATATTTAAATACATTTAAGAATTGTAGCCCTGCAGGTGAAAAAAAATACATGAAAAAAAATCCAGACCAAGATCAAGCAAAATAAGATTTGGATCTGATCAAGTGGTGAAGCTGCTTAGATGGGAAGTGCAAAACTACATCAGATTTCATAAATAACTAAGGTGTGATTTGAGTCCAGCAGATATGGGCTGTGCAGTAACTATGTTTGAAGATCATGAACTAGTATACATGAGGTCTCTAAATGTAACACACATGTGAAAAATCGCCCGAGACCCCTAATGCTCCTGACACATCACCTGAGATAACTAATGTTCCACATTTCCTGAGAAAGAAAGGAAGGAAGAGAAGGAAGGAAGAAAAGAAAGAAAGAAAGAAAGAAAGAAAGAAAGAAAGAAAGAAAGAAAGAAATTATTAATATACAACCTCAGTCAGCTGAGAATTTCACCTTAAATTCACTTGAGAAGGTAACCCCAACTACTTGGAATAGTTTAATTATTTTTATAGTGACTGCCTTACCCTTGAGGAGCTTTAGAATTAAATATAGCTGTAGGTATCAGACTTCAGCATGCATCAGAATGACCTGTAGGTCTTATTAAGACACAAATTGCTGAATCTCATGACAATGTCAGATTCAGGAGGTCTGGGATGGGGCCTGACAATTCTTATTTCTAATAGTTGCCTAGGTGATGCTGGTGCTTCTAGTTCTGGGACCGCATTTTAAGAACTGAAGAACAGAAATGAAAGTGAAAATAAAACTTATAATGTTATATTTTCTGTTATATTTGGGAATAGCCTCTATACACTTATTATTTTAATTGCTTATAATCTTTAAGAGTATTTAGAACATTAGAGCAGCTAAAAATCATCTTTATGCTTCCAATTTAAATATGCAATTGAGTATTGATTTAGACTTAAGAGTTTTAGGTTGAGAGGTACAAGAGTGTGTGAACAAGTGTGAAAACAGTATTAGAATATTTAAAAGATTTTAAGTTGTTATAATCTAATTACTAAGATACATATATATTTCATTCATGAGATTCACAAGATGTGTTTTGGCACTTGGGAAGGTTTGCTTGTTGGACGAAGTACTTAAAAACAAACATACTAAATATGTACATGCGGTTTAGAGTGCTTAAAAGAATTTAATTAACCAAGTTGTAAAATCTCCCCCAAAGATGATGTTAAAATTTGCTATACTAATGAACATGTAGTAAATAAAATCATAAGATTTGTAATTTGGACTTTAAAGCATAAGGAAGAACTAGATTTACTTTGAAATATCAATGAAGCAAGTAATAGTTTAAAAAAAGAAGCTTCGGGATGACTTTCCCTGTGTATAAGTCATCGTCAAGGATGCCCCTAAATTACAAGGGGAAACCCTTTTGTGTTCCCATCTTCTTCCCTCTTCCAATACTATCCATGCATATAGCTGATTCTAACATTTTCTTTCCAGCTTCTTCCACTTCCTACCTCAAGAATCAGAGACGGAAGTACTCATTCTATTGGTTTACATCACCTATCAATCTTATCTTCCTTATACCTGAGACCTTATGAGGAGATCAAATACTGGCCAGTTTGGATCTTTCTTTGCTGATCTGGGTCAAACATTGTTAGCTCCCCCAGGGGCAATTCATAGTTTTAAGATTTGAGATGGGGAAAAGTTAAAGTGTCAAAACTATGCTGGGTAATCAGTATCACATACCACCACCCTGTTTTGTAAGCATAATTAGTATGTCTTATGTTTCCTCAGTTTATAACACCAAGACAATCATATTTATATTAGTCCTTCAAAATACCATGTTTCCCTGTCCTCTCCTTGTCCAGCAGAAATTCCAGTATCTTCTTAAGTTTTCGATTTTCAACTATTTCTGAAATTTCCGTGCCTATAAATCATTGCTAGTGACTCTCAGTACTCATTGAAGAGTAGGGATTTATGTACTCGCCTTGAGGTTGGACTTCAAAACAATAGCGTCAGTGATAACCGTGTGGGAAACTGATCAGCACCAGTTAACTGGTGAGGACAACCCTACAGACCCTGTCAAAGTGAGGGAGAATCCTCTCTTCCTCTGTGTTGTACAAAGTCAAGGCGTGTCCTTCAGCAAGCTGCACAAGCCCCAAAGTGTTGTAGGTCACCTGTATGTAAAGAAAGCACTTGAGAAAATGCACACATGAACCATTTCCCCTAGGGAGCACGCATGCAGTCAGACACAATGGTGGGTCCTGGTGTCTGCTCTACATAGAATCAAAAACCGCCATTCCTTTACAGTCCTTAAACTTTACATCTCAATATTCACACAGGTTCAGACTCCTTATGACTATGCAGAAATTGTTGTCCTTTAACCTGTATACAGTCGGCAGCCACTCCCATTTCTAGCAGATGTATTTTTATATATAAAATTTATTGGGGAGTCAGGTTTACAGTCCTTTTTTGCCCCCCAGAGAATCTTATCTGTCTTACGTGTAACCTATGGGATACAAAACAACATTTAGGGGAAAGGACAAAACAAACTCTGCCTATTGATAGTATGCAAGCACCGAAATGCACATGGATATGGTACAGGAAATGTGACACCTACATCATCCAGAGCCAACAGAGGCTGTGCTCTAGAAATGATATCACAGCTAAGATGAGCATTATACATATATGTGAGTTTTTGGTTTGTTTGAGTTATATTCTTTTTTTTCTTTTCGAATTTGTATTTAAATACCATGTAGGCAATATTGGTTTGAGGAGCAGAATTCAGGGATTCATCACTTACATGCAACACTGAGGGCTGAACATAAAAAGTTCCCTCCTTAATACTCATCCTCCATCTAACCCATCCCCCACCCACCTCCCTCCATCAACCTTCAATTTGTTCGCTACCTTTAGGGGTCTCTTATGGTTTGCTTCTCTGTCTCTTTTTTCTATTTCTGCCCCCTCCCATATGTTCATATGTTTTGTTACTTAAATTCCACATATGAGTGAGGTCGTGTGGTATTTGTCTTTCTCTGACTTATTCCACTTATCATAATACACTCTAGCTCCATTCACATTATTGCAAATGGCAAGATACTGTTCTTTTTGATGGCTGAGCAATGTTCTAGTGTGTGTGGGTATGTGTGTGTGTGAGAGAGAGAGAGAGAGAGAGAGAGAGAGAGAGAGAGAGATACTATATTTTGTCAAATGTTTTTCCAGAGTGGCTGCACCAGTTTGCATTCCCACGAACAGTGTAAGATAGTTCTCCTTTTCTCCACATCCTCACCAACATCTATTGTTTCCTATGTTGTTAATTTTAGCCATTCTGACAGGTGTGAGGTGGTATCTCATTGTGGTTTTGATTTGTATTTCCCGGATGATGAGTGATATTGAGCATCTTTTCATGTGTCTGTTAGCCATCTGGATGTCTCCTTTGGAAAACTGTATTCATGCCCTCTGCCCATTTTATAACTGGATTATTTGGTTCTTTGGGTGTTGAGTTTGACAAGTTCTTTATAGATTTTGGATACTAACCCTTTAATAGATAATGTCATTTGAAAATATCTTCTCCCATTCTATAGGCTGCCTTTTAGTTTTGTTGATTGTTAACTTCACTGTGGACAAGCTTTTTATCTAGATGAAGTCCCAAAAGTTTCTGTTTGGTTTTGTTTTCCCTGCCTCAGGTAACTTGGCTAGTAAGAAGTTGCTGTCGCTGAGATCAAAGAGGTTGCTACCTGTTTTCTCCTCTAGTATTCTGATGGTTTCCTGTCTCAAGCTTAGGTGTTTCAACAATTTTGAATTTATTTTTGTGTATGGTGTAAGAAAGTGGTCTAGTTTCATTCTTTTGCATGCTGCTGTCCAATTTTCCCAGCACCATTTGTTGAAGAGACTGCCATTTGCCCAATGGATAGTCTTTCCAGTTTTGTTGAAGATGAATTGACTATATAGTTGTGGGCCCATTTCTGGGTTTTCTTTTCTGTTCCATTGATCTATGTGTATGTTTTTGTGCCAGTTCCATACTGTCTTGATGATTACAGCTTTGTAATACAGTTTGAAGTCTGGAATCGTGATGCCTCCAGCTTTTCCTTTCTCTTTCAGGATAACTTTGGCTATTCAGGATCTTTTGTGGTTCCATACAAATTTTAGGTTTGTTCTAGCTCTGTGAAAAATGCTGGTGGTATTTTGATAAGGATGGCATTGAATATGTAGATTGCTTTGGGTAGTATAGACATTTTAACAATGTTTGTTCTTCCAGTCCATGATTATGGAAAGTCTTTCCATTTATTTGTATCCTCTTCAATGTCTTTCATAAGTGTTCTATAGTTTACAGGGTACAGATATTTTGCTTCTTTGGTTACATTTATTCCTAGGTAATCTTATGGTTTTTGGTGCAACTGTAAATGAGATCTATTCCTTGATTTCTTTTTCTGCCACTTCATTGTTGGTGTATAGAACAACAGATTTCTGTATGCTGATTTTTTATCCTGCAACATTGCTGAATTCATGTCTTAGTTCTAGCAATTTATGTTGGAGTCTTTCAGGTTTTCTACATAGAGTATCATGTTTTCTTCAGAGAGTGAAAGTCTGATTTCTTCCTTGCCAATTTGGATGCAATTTATCTAATTGCTGAGGCTAGGACTTCCAGTACTATGTTAATTGTTGTCTAATTGCTGAGTCTAGGACTTCTAGTACTATGTTAAATAGTAATGGTAAAAGTGGACATCCCTGTCTTGGTCCTGACAATAGAAGAAAAACTCTCAACTTTTCCTCATTGAGGATATTAGCTGTGGGTCTTTTTTATATGGCCTTTATGATGTTGAGGTATGTTCTATCTACCCCTACTTTGTTGAGAGTTTTTATCACAAATGGGTACTATATTTTGTCAAATGTTTTTTCTGCATCTATCAACAGGATCATAAGGTTCCTACCCTTTCTTTTATTAACGTGGTATATCATGTTGATTGATTTGAGAAAGTGAACCACGCTGGCAGCCCAGAAATAAATCCCACTTGATTGTGGTGAATTATTCTTCTAATGTACTGTTGGATTCAATTTTCTAGTATCTTGTTGAGAATTTTTGCATCCATGTTCATCAGGGATATTGGCCTGTAATTCTCCTTTATAGTAAGGTCTTTGTCTGCTTTGGGGATCCATGGTAGAAGGAGTTTAGAAGTTTTCCTTCTATTTTTTGGAACAGTTTGAGAAGAATATGTATTAACTCTTCTTTAAATGTCTGGCAGAATTTCCCTGGGAAGCCATCTGGCTATAGACTTTTGTTTGTTGGGAGACTTTATTACTGATTCAATTTCTTTACTGGTTATAGGTCTTTTCAAATTTTCTATATATTCCTGTTTCACTTTATGTAGTTTGTATGTTTCCAGGAATTTTTCCATTTATTCATAATTGCCTAGTTTGTTGGCATATAACTTTTCATAATATTCCCTTAGGATTATTGGTATTTCTATGGTGTTGATTGTGATCGCTCATCTTTAATTTGTGATTTTATTTATTTAGGTACTTTCTCTTTTCTTTTTGATAAGCCTGGCATAGGGTTTATCAATTTTATTAATTCTTGCAAAGAACCTGCTCTGGGTTTTGTTGATCTGTTCTACTGTGTGTGTTTTTTGTTTGTTTGTTTGTTTCTATATTTTTTATTTCTGCTCTAATCTTTATTATTTCCCTTCTTCTGCTGGCTTTAGGCTTTATTTGCTGTTCTTTTTCTAGCTCCTTTAGGGATAGGATTAGGTTGTGTATTTGGGACTTTTTTTACTTCTTGAGTTAGGCATGTATTGCAACATACTTCCCTCTTAGGACTGCCTTTGCTGCATCCCAGAGGCTTAGGACTATTGGGTTTTCATTTTCATTTTCATTTGCTTCCATGTACTTTTTAATTCTACTTTAACTTTCTAGCTAACCCATTTATTTTTTAGTATGCTGTTCTTTAACCTTCATGTATTGGTATTCTTTCCACATTCTTTCTTGTGGTTAACTTCAAGTTTCATAGTGTTGTGGTTTGAAAATATGCATGGTATGATCTTGATCTCTTTGTACTTGTTGAGGGCTGATTTGTGACCCTGTACATGATCTATTCTGGAGAATGTCCCATGTGCACAAGAAAAAAAAATGTGTATTCTGGTACTTTAGGATGAAATGTTCTGAATATATCTGATGCGTCCATTTGGCCCAGTATGTTGTTCAAAGCCATTTTTATTTGTTGAATTTCTGCTTAGATGATCTGTCCATTGTTGTGAGTGTAGTATTAAAGTCTCTTATTGTATTATTATCAATGAGTTTCTTTGTTTGTTATTAATTGACTTATATATTTGGGTGTACAAGTTGGGGGCATAAATATTTACAATTGTTAGATCTTGATGGATAGACCCCTTAATTATAATATAATGCTTTTCTTCAACTCTTGTTGCAGTCTTTGTTTTAAAATCTAGTTTGTTTGATATAGATATGGTTACTTAAGCTTTCTTTTGATATCCATTAGCATGATAGATGATTTTCCATCACTTCACGTTCAATCTGCAGGTGTCTTTAGGTCTAAAGTGAATCTCATGCAGGCAGCATAAAGATGGATCTTGTTTTTGTTTTTTTTTTTTTTTAACCATTCTGATATGCTATGTCTTTTGATTGGCTCATTTTGTCCATTTATATGTGGAATGATTATTGAAAGATATGAATTTACTGATATTGTGTTACCTGTAAAGTTGGTGTTTCTGGTGATGCTCTCTGTTCCCTTCTGGTCTTTCTTGCTTTGGACTTACTCCCCTCTAGGAGAGTCCCCTTTATTGTGTCTTACAGAATTGGTTTAGTGGTCACAAACTCCTTTAACACTTTTCTCTCCTTGTAGATTGGATGACAGCTTTGCTGGATAAAGTATTCTTGGCTGCATATTTTTCCCATTCAATATGTTGAATATGGTCTGCCAAGTTTCTGTGAACAGATTTGCTGTGAACCTGATGTGTCTTCCCTTGCAGGTTAAGGACGTTTTTCTCTTGCTGCTTTCAGAATTCTTTCCTTGTCTTTGTATTTTGTGAATTTGACTGTGATACGTTTAGGTAATGGCCAGTTTTTGTTGAATTTGATGAAAGTTGTCTGTGCTTTTGGATTTCAATGTCTGTTTCTTTCCTCAGGTTAAAGAAATTTTCAGCTATAATTTGCTCAAATAAGCCTTGGGCTCCTTTATCTTTTCTTCATCTTCTGGGACTCTTATGATACAAATGTTATTACATTTTAAGAAGTTGCTGAGTTTCCCAAGTCCATCTTTATGATCCAAAACATTTCTTTCCCTCTTCTTTTCCACTTATTTTCCAAAATTGTATCTTTTATACAACTGATTCATCCTTCTGATTTGTCCATCTTCATTGTTATGGAATCCATTCAGGTTTGCATCTCAGTTATAGCATTTTTTACTTCAGCCTGACTAAATTTTAGCTCTTTGATCTCTGCAGTAAGGGATTCTGTAGTGTCTTCCATACTTTTGTCAAGCCCAGCTAGTAATCCTTATAATTGTTTTAAATTCTACATCAGAGATCTTACTTAGATCTGTATTGATTAAATCCCTGGCTGTAATTTCTACTTCCTGTTCTTTCTTTTGGGGTGAAATCCTCCCCTTGTCATTTTGTCCAGAAAAAAAAACAAAAACAAAAACTAGATCCTAGATGTGTTTTGGCCTGCTTGTTAAAAGAAGTTAGATCCAAAAAAACCACATTATATGTATAGTAAAAAATCATTTAAAAATTAAAAATTAAAACAAAACTAAAAAAAAAAAAGGAAACTAGATCCTATTTCCCTTAGATTTGAAATTTTGTAGCCTCTAACTATCAGTAGACTTTGGTTACAGGAGTGGTTTGTGCTGTTTGCTGGGGGAGAGGTCTGTTTCTGTCATTCTCAGGCCCACTTGCCCTAGTGGAGATACCCCAGTAGAGTGCAGTGGGGCAGGGCTTGGTGTAGCAACTCTGTTCTCCACTTGGAACTGTTTAGCTCACTGAGGTCGGTCACTGCTGGTGGGCAAGGAGTGAAAATAGCTTCTGCCTGCTTTCTTATCTCTGGAGCAGGGAACTCGTGCCTGCCATTCCTCAGGAAGTCTACACAGATGAGCAAACAATCACCTCTCATGTGTCCCCGGCTTCCATCAGATCCCCACTTGTACCCTGACTGTGACCAAGCTGTCTGCCTTCCAGGCAGCATATCCATCTGTATTTTATCTCAGGCATGGCTGTGTTTCAAAACTCTAAACTTCAGAGACCCATAGTGCAGCCCCTATGCTGAGCCTCTGTAGGTGGGTCTCACTGCACTGTGGTCGGTGTTGGCTGGTCCCAGAAAATGGTTGTGCAACCACACGCGGTTCAGGGTTTATGGTAAACCACAAAACAAAGCCAGCACCAAGGTTTGCTGCCTTCAACTAGCATCTTTGTTCCTATGCTGGTGAATGGGGCAGCGCAATGGCACCCACCGGGTCTTTTGTCCCTGGAAAGGTCGTATCACCTGTACCAAATTCACTCTAAGCAGGGGAGTAGTTGCTCCCATGCTGTTAATTCCCAGGTCTCTACCCTCCATCCCCATCAGAGCACTACCAGGTGCTGATCTCTGAAACTTCAGATTCTGTGCTCTGCTCTTTATAAAAAAAACAAAAACTTGAAGTATTCAAACCCTCTCCTTTTTTCGCAGTCCATGGTTTTGGGGAAGTTTTTCCTGTGAAATCCCCTGCATGTGTTTTCACTCTTTTTTCCACTTTCTCTCTTTCCGCCTTCTCAAATGGTTGGGCTCCCTCCTCTCTGAAACTCCCACAACTCTTTTCTCCCCCAAATCAACTGTCTGCAAGGTGGTTGTTTTTTCTGTTTGTAGACCTGAAGCTTTGTTTTCTCAGTTCACAGATTGATTTACTGGGTGTTCAGAATGATTGGATGTTTATCTAGCTGTTTACAAGGGAGGAGGCAAGCTTAGGGCCACCCTACTCCTCAGCCATCTTAACCAACCCCCCTATATGTGAATATTTTTATAAAACATTTCACTTTTCCATAGGAAAATTGATCTCATCTTTAAAGCTATAGACTAAAGATACTTTGGTATTTAATCAGTTTTGTCTCTAAATTTATTTTCAAATATGCACACCTTGTGTATTTATTAACCAATATTTTTTTTTCCTTAATCACCAATACCAAAGACACAAGAATTGTAGAAACTGATCCTGAGATGCTGTTCCTGACATAGTTACAAAAACTGATCATTCATCCATAGCTGCTAAATTTATTATCAGAGATATGATATGGATTAATAGTTTATTATAATTTTACTTGATAATAGCAGCGGATTGAGAAATACCATTCAAACATTTTTGTTTTTCTAATGGCAAGAGCATATATCTTGAAAAATCACAAGTAGGTATATCAATTAGAATGCTTTTTTATCTGCAAGTAATAGAAAACACAACTTATTTAAATAAGGATATTGATTGTTATATAACAAAAGTCCAGAGGCATGGCAGGCTTCAGGACTACTTGACTTATGGCTCTATTTGTTATTATGATCTCTTGTTCATTTTTTTTTTTTTTGCTTTCACAAATACATGCCATCTTTGTCCAAAGCCTACATGCCCTTGCTTTCCTGAGATGGTTGCCACCAACAACTGGGGCTATGTGTGTCTCTGTTCAGGAAGAACAGTAGAAAAAACATTATCTCTTAAAAACCTTGAAATTCTCTCTCATAAACCTTGAAGAAAAAAAAAAACGTTGAAACCTAGAAAAATAATTCTCTCTTAAAACCCTTGAAATTAGGGGAGCCTGGGTGCTCCCCTAACCCTTGAAACCCTTGAAATTAGGGGAGCCTCAATTGGTTAAGTGTCTGATTTCAGCTCAGGTCATGATCTCACGGTTTATGGGTTCAAGCCCCATGTCAGGCTCTGTGTTGACAGCTCAGAGCCTACAGCCTGCTTTGGATTCTGTGTCTACCTCTCTCTCTCTGCCCCTCTCCCCCCTCCCATTCTCTCTCTCTCTCTCTCTCTCTCTCTCTCTCTCTCTCCCCCCAAAATAAGCATTTAATTTTTTTTTAACTTGAAATTAAATCTTCCCATCAGTCAGCTGGAACCAATTTAAGTCACTAGCCCAGCTCTGGGCTGACACAAGCCAGGGTTTTGCTGTGCACCAATGAGTCTAAATCTGTGTTCATTAAAACTTCCCTAATGGCAGGAAAGATTTGCTGTGTTTGCTAAAAACACATATTTATGAGACCCCAACTCAGATCTACTGAATCAGAATTTCAACAGAAGAGTCTGATAATCTATATATTTAACAAGATTCTCAGGTGAGTCTTACAAACCAGGAAATTTTGGAAACTACAACTGGAGTTGGGATGAGGTCAGCCCTCTGAGTCATACAGGAGACCTGCAGACACTTCAACAGATTGGAGTTCTGTTACCATGGAGGAAGACAGAATAGACCCCATATATCAACCAGCAGTAGCAACTAGAGTGGCTAATTTTATCTTCTTAGCTCTTTATTCCGAGCTCCTCCACCTTGGTGATATCTTTCCTTCTCTATCTCTATTTCCTTCTCCACTCCTTCCCTTCCCACTGCAAAGCATGATTTCTCATAGTAATTCCAATTATGGGTGCTAGGCTGGAAGCATCCACTGAAAATATTGGAACCTAAGGGTAATTATCTGGTGAGAGATATTTTTCTCTGGACTTCCTCTATACTCTAAAATATCAGCACACAGGTCATGGTCTATTTGACCTCCATGAAAGGGCAGTTCACCTCATGACATGCAATCCTGCCCTGGAGAGTTCTAATATGTTGTATTGATTCTTCCATGCCCTGTCTTATGTCACAGAGCCTTTCACCTGTCATTAATAAAATATGTAAGGTCTTTTGAGGTTGAACATGTATCTTATGTAAAATGCACTGTTTTGACAACACACTCAGGAGACACAAAAATAAAAATCCCCCAGCCAGAAATGAGAAACACCCATTTCACTCTCTACCAGTTTTAAGGGCATTTCTCATTAGACCAGATGCTGGTTATAATGCCATTCGTTGGATGTTATATACAACTAACTGTAAACTTCTAGAAGAAGCAATCGTTAAGCCCGTCATTACTTTCTAGATGTGCATCAGAGGATGAAAACAGGTGACACAATCAACCTCCAACTCACTCTCCTGTTACCCAGGTCATAGCTTCTCATCATTTCCCATCATTATTCCTCATCATACTCACACTCAACACATGGTACAGTGGGAACAAACTTCCCTAGCATCGTTCAGTATGAGGAGCCTCTCTTACCCAGCCACTCAGTGGGGCAGACGGCGCAAAAGGCTACAAAGGTCAACAAGAAAAAACAAATCTGATGTTCCTAACAAACTGAAACCCTCTTCACATTTTCCATAAAGGGACAAAAAATCATCTAGCTTTCTGTGAAAATTGCTATTTGACCCAGAAAAATGGCTGCATATTTAATATCTCCAGATAGAGCATCTGCTTTATTATTCATTGTTGTGTGGCTCTTATACAATTCACTGTACAGTTACCTTATTCATCCTTGTACAAAATTAATTCTCTGACTGAAGCTCTAGACCATTCTTATGGCAACATTTTCTTATGTTTGCTGATTATTTTATAGATATCACCTCAAGTAGAAAACATACTGTAACATATGTTTGTAGAAAAAAAAAATGAGTTGGTGTGTAACTGAGGAAGTTTTCCCTAATTAATACTATGTTTTTTTGCATAATCTTTGACCAGCAACAATGGACTTTTGTGAACTGGACTAGCTATTTACTACTGTCCCTCTTCCCAACTTACTTATCTCTCTTTCCTTGCTAACAGGCAAACTCAATGGTAAAATGTTTGTGTTTTTGATTTTCCTAAAATGAAAACTCTATTGGGAAGGAATTTTCTCTTATTTTGTTCATGCATTTCTTCTGTGTCTAGAAGAGCACCACCTGCTCAAAACACATATAATTAAATCAATCACCTCCATTTCCTGTCCAACCACACTGCCATTGCTTTAATGCCTTTATAGTCCATTACAGGGGTCAGCAAATTGCAGCCTGTGGCTCAGATATAGCCTGCTGCCTGATTCTGTAAATAAAGTTGCATTGAAACAGAGCCACACCCATTTGTTTACATAAGATTTATGACTGTTTTCACACTACAATAGCAGAGTTGAATCTTTGTGATGAAGACACTGTCTACCACAAAGCCTAAAATATTTACTATCTGATTTTTTATAGAAAATGTTTGCCAAGCCCTAGACAATTGTAATAGTTTATTTATAATCTTTTCACCCAGGTCCATCACCTCCTTTCTTACACACTCATACCCCAGTGCCTTCTCCACTGACCTCAAAGAAATTGTTCTAAAATACATATATGAATTTGTCAATTCTCTGACTCCTTCCCTGAAGTATTCATCAGCTGACCCTTTTTTTGATATGCATATGTATTTTCTTAATCTTCAAGCTAAAAAACCTTTCACAATGAAGCTTCAAGCCCACTCTCCTATACATCCATAAATACACATCTCCAACCATATTGTAATCTTACATTCTTTCTATTATAGAAACTTTTGAGAGCTGGCACTGTTAGAATGAATAAAGGATTAAAAGAATAAAAGGAAAAGGGCTGAAAGAGAGAGTTTCTGGAAATAAGAAGAAATAGAGTGGGAAAGATATCCAAATGAGATATCCCTAGATATCCATGAAGGTCTATATATTGAGGTTTTATGCATTCATTGGTAAAAGGGATTATAATAGCTAGATTAGGAATGTCACTTGATCTGTTACCCCAGCTTCCCCTACCTATTCTGTACAATTTTGACTCCATGTGGTAGGCAGAATTCTAAGATGACCCCCAAATACTCATTCCTTGGTATCCACACCTTGTATAATCCCCTGCCTTTAAGTGTGAATGTGAATGGAGCTCATGAGTATGATAGGATAGTCAGTCTCTTGACTAAATTACGTTATACGGCAAATGGTGATGAGATAGTCATTTTGTGATTACCTTCACTTCTATAAGACTCCTTCTAGCAGACTGGAGAATGATTGGAAATTCGAGAGCACCTAAGAAGGGGGCCCTGGAACAAGGACCTAGGAGTGCCTTCTAGAAGCTGAAAGTGGTCCTTGGCTAAGAGCCAGCAAGACAACAAGGCCCTCAGTCATACAATTGCAAGGAAATTTATTCTGCCAAGAAACCGATGGAGCTTGGAAGTCTGTCTTTCCCCAGTTGAGCCTCCAGGTGAGGATGCAGATGGTCAACACATTCATTTCAGCCTTGTGAGATCTTGAGCAGAGGACACAGCTAAAATATGCCAGAATACTGACTCACTGAACCTCTGAACTAAGAAATATCTGTTGTTCTAAGCCTTTATGTTTGTGGTCATTTGTTATGCAGCCATAGAAAACTAATATACCATATTAATGGGATAAAAGAAAATTATTTAAAGTTTTCTTAAGTGTTGGAAAGACATATTTATTTGGAATGGCAGTGACTATCTTTTGATCACTGCAATTAGAACATCCTATGGACAGTTCTTGGGTTATCAAGTATCACACCCTTTATGATGAGAATATCCCAACAAAGTTCATTATCAGTCTCTGTAAGTGTAAAGTGGTCAACTAGTATTTTGAGCCAGGGAAGTGAGGATGGATTAATGTATTTGTGTAGTTTGGATTAGATACATTCTTGAGTCCAATTTTCCTCAGAGTCAAGTGGACAATTAAGCAAGTGGTTTAGATAATTGCAAGAGCCCAGTTTAAATTCTTTCAATGCCAAGGTTAAAAATAGTATTGGGGTGCCTGGGTGATTCAGTTGGTTGGACATCTGGCTTCAGCTCAGGTCATGACAATACATTTAATGAGTTCAAGCCCCACATTGGACTCTGTGCTGACAGCTCAGAGCCTGGAACCTATTTTGGATTCTAAGCCTCCCTCTCTCTCTGCCCCTCTACCATTCATGCTCTGTTTGTCTCTGCTTCTCAAATATAAATTTAAAAAAAAAAAACATTAAAAATACTATTAAGTTAAGTGGTAAAATCTACAAAGGGAAGAAAATTCTGACCTTGAAGTATAAATTTACAGGTTGTTGTATCAGTCAGGAAAATATATGTTATATTGTAGTAACGTACAATCTCTGACTCATACTTTACAAAAATAAAAATTTAATTCCTGATCAAATGCTATGTCCATCATTTTTTGGCTAGAGCTCTGCTCTAAAGTCTCCATTCCTCCACTTTCACATTTTCTGAGACATGAAAGAGAATGTAGCAAATTATGCACTCGCTGTTGAAGCTCCTGCTTAGAACAGACACAGACACGTGTCACTTCTGTTCACATTTCATTCGTTAAAACAAGTCATGTGGCTTACAGTAGTCAGGGTTCTTCAGAGAATAAAATCAACAGGGTGTGTGTGTGTGTGTGTGTGTGTGTGTGTGTGTGTGTGTGTGTGTGTATGTGTGTGTGTAGAGGCCGATTTACTTTAAGAAGTTGGCTCACATGATTGCAGAGGCTGGCAAGTCCAAAATCTGCAAGGTAGGCTGGCAGGCTGGAAAGAGTTGATGTTGCAATGCAAGTCCAAAGGCAGTTTGCTAGCATAATTCCCTCTTCTTCTGGGGAGGTCAGTCTTCTTTCTTACGACCTTCAGTTGTTTGGACAAGGCCCACCACATTATGTAGGATAATCTACCTTACTCAAAGTCTACTGATTTAAATGTTAATCTCATCTGAAAAATATCTTCACAGAAACATCTAGAATAGTGTTTTGGCCAAATACCTGGGTACTATGACCTAGCGAAATTGATACACTAAACTAACCACCACATGGCCATCCCTACCTTCTAAGAAAGTAAGGAACTACAATGCTACCATAGGTTTGGTAGATAAGGAGGCAGAAATATTTGGTGAACAGCACTAAAGAAAAATGCAACCAACCAAAGAAACTAGAGAGACCTGCTTTGCCATGTATCTATTTCCCTGAGCAGGACAAAAAAACAAAACAAACAAAACAAAACAAAACAAAACAAAAACTAGACACTGATGAATCAGCTATTGGGACTAAAACTAAATTAAGATTAAATGTGAGAAGCTTAAGAGATTTCAGCATAGTATGTATACACCAGCCACAAGGACAGATGCAGCTCTGAGCTTCATGATTACCTGGCACAAGTTTTGTTTCAAGATCTCAAGAAGTGATTTAATTGGGGAGAGAGAGGGCAGACAGATTGGGATTTAGAGGGCTATGGAATATTTACATTCAGAGATTCACAAGGTACGCCTATCTTCATAGCTCCTGCTTGACTGGTAAAGTCCCATCAACATCTTTCTGTAAGAAATTATAAAGATATTTAAACAATTAGTTTAGTCTGCTTTGAGATGAAAATAAATGCCCTCCTGCACTTTTGTTTTACAGGAGGAAAATTATGTCTTAGGTCTTAAAATGTCAAAGGTTTTTTTTTTATTATTGTTAGATTTCTTTTTCTTAGTAAAAAGTTTGAAGATGAAAATTTTAAACACTTCAAAAATCTCACAGCTTTTAAAAAGGTGAAAGACAAAATGTGTATAATGCTATTAAGTTAGGTTACTTGTAAAATTTATAAAAATACTAAAATAATGTTTAAGTTATCTCATGGTATATATATTTGAAAGGGTAAGGGTAGGTTTATAATCATAACTCTCTCATTTAGTTGGAAGACATAGGACTTGGAATTATGATTCTCCATGTCAAAGTAGTTTTAAAATAACTATATTTTATACCAATATGAATAACTGAAAACAACATAACTATCCTCCTTAATAAAACCTGCAAGTGAAAAGGCACAGACACAAACTCTAAGTGTAAAAAAAAAAAAGTCTGCAATTTCTTACAGGTGGGAGTCTTATTGCATTGAGTGAGGTCATACTCTATTTTAAGTTTAGGAAATTCATTCTTGGAGGAGATAATGCTGTTTGGAAAAAGGACTTGATTGCAAGACCCCTATCACAAAGCTTATTTTTATGTGTCAAATCCAAAGTTATAAATTAGAGAAACGTTCTACCTATCTACATTATTGCCAGTAGAAATGTCTTACAATGTCTCTTATCTCATGATATTCCTTAAAAGTCTACCCTAGCTGCCTTAACCTGGTCCTAGGAATAAGTGAACCCTAAATAAAGAAGCAATCATTACCAGAGTAACAGTGCATCAGCTAAACTGCTACAGGTTCTACTAGAGGTGTGTCTACCTCTTCGTGTGTGGGATGAGCTACTATCAACTTGCTCCTAGATTCCCGAAGTTACCTCTGAACTGCAATTCCTGCTGCCATCCTTGTCACCAGAAGGTCAAAAGGTCAATTCTCAAGAGAACATTCAGAGTGATGCTACTTAAAAAAAATAGATCATGTCATTCCTGTGCTCCAACAGCCCTCCGTTTCCCTCAGAATAAAAGCCCACGTCTTTGAAACCACCTACAAAATCTTTTATCTCTATAACGCCTCTAGTCCTTTGGCCTAGAATGCTCTTCCCCAGATGTAAGAATGGCAAAGGCCCTCACCAACTTGAATTCTTTGCTTAAATGTCACCTGCTTAATAAAAAACCCAGCTCTCATCAACTTATTTAAAATTGCCCCCAATCCTGATTGTCTTAACCTCCTTGTTCTGTTCCACTTTTTCTTTTTTTCTATAATACAATTTTTATTTATACTAGAATTTTTCCATAATATTTTTTCTATAAAACTTATCACCATCTGATGTATTGTGTAATGTTATTATGTATTATGTTTCTCATCTTCCCCTACCTTCAACTTTTTGTTAGAATCTAAGCCCAAAAACACTGGCCCTGTAAGTGATTACAACTCACTAGAACAGTACCTACACAAAGCAAGCACTCAAAAATATGTATCGGATGAAAAAAATGACTCCAGTAACTGGTGAATGGGCAGAGATTCAGAAAGTTACTGGTAGGAAGAAATATTAATACTAATGTAAAATTATAAGCAATACTAATAAATAATCTAATACTAATATTACTCACTGCTTTCTGATCTGGACTCTAGTCTAACCAGAGCCTATCTATAGAGAGTAAGAAGTCTGGAATTAATTTTGCTGTGATGTAGAGTAAATTTTGACATTTATGTGGAACGTTATCATCCCCAAAGTGTTTTTCTTTTTATTTTTTCACATAATACCATTTTTTATGGCAAGAACATTTATTATCTACTCTCAACAACTTTCAAGTATATAATACAAATATTAACTATATTACCATGCTGTACATTAGATTTGCAGAACTTACCAATCTTATAACTGGAAGTTTGTATCCATTGACCAATATCTCCCCATTTCCTCAACCTCCGGCCCATGGTAACCACCACTCCACTCTCTGCAGTAGAGATACAGTAAAATTTTAACAACTAGGAAATATGGGTGAAGGGTATGTGGAAGTTCTTTTTTTTTTTTTTTAATTTTTAAATTTGAATTCCAGTATAGTTAACATTCATTGTTATATTAGCTTCAGGTGTATAATATAGTGATTTGATAATTCTGTACATTTCTCAGTGCTCATCCAGTTAAATGTACTCTTAATCTCCCTCTCCTATTTCACCCATCCCCCCCCCCCCCCCAACTCCCCTCTGGTAACCACCAGTTTTCCCTATAGTTAAGACTGCATTTTTTGGTTTGTCTCTTTTATTGTTTGTTCATTTGTTTGGTTTCATAAATTTCATATGAGTAAAAGTAAAAGTTACTGGAGTACTATGGTACTTTTCCTTTCTTGACTTATTTCATTTAGCATTATACTCTCTAGATCCATCCATGTTGTTGCAAATGCAATATTTTATTTTATTGTATTTTGAGAAAGATAGAGAAAGTGAGTACATCTGCAGGCACATGGGGGAGGGACAGAGGGAGAAAGAATCCCAAGCAGGCCCCATGCCTAGCGCAGAAGCCTGATGCAGGGCTTGGACTCACGAACCATGAGATCATGACCCGAACCAAAATCAAAAGCAGACACTTAACTGACTGGCCACCCAGGTGCCCAAGATTTTATTTTCATGGCTGAGTAATATTCCATTGTATACATACCATATCTTCTTTATCCATTCATCTATTAGATTTAGTGTTTTCATTTTCTTTGGGTAAATATTTGAAGTGTTTTATAAGCACTATTATTCTTACACAATAAACTTGTGAAGTAAAAATTATGATTTCAAAAAAAAATTATGACTTCATTTTAAGGATTCAGAAATGGAGTTTTACAATGTAATTTTCAGAAACTGAATTTAAGAAATTTATCTAAGAATAAACAAGCCCAGGTATTTTGTTCCTGGTCTAGAGCCCTCTCCAATATGCCCTCTACCAAGTGCTGACATGAAGAGAGTCCTATTTATACAAGTTGGTTCAGAACCCTTCCACCATCACCAAAGCAAGTTGTGTAGGACCCTTTTTCTCACATTTGTATTTTATAAACTGGAAAATGGATTTTCAGGGCCTTCTTTCTTCCTTCCTTCCAGATGTCCTGATGTTAATTTTTGTTCATCCTGATGACATCAAAGTACAAAATGTGTTGTAATAGTGGTCCAGTGTAACTGGTGATCTATGTGATCTGCTCTGGATCCTTTGCACTTTGGGAGCTGAATTCTCAGTTTGGAGTCACTGGATATGAATGCAAGTTTTGAGTCTACCTGCGTGGGCCTTTCTTTCTTTTGAGTTTCTGGCTCAGGCAACCCATTCCCCAGTTTTATCTCCCTTCCATCCCATGCTGTTTGCATGTAAATTTTCTCCTGGGCATAGCAAGACAAACAAACTATCACAAATGAGAGTATTCCAATTTAAAGCTTATAGGTCCCGGGGCACCTGGTTGGCTCAGTTGGTTAAGTGCCCAGCTTTGGCTCAGGTCATGATCTCACTGCTAATGAGTTCAAGCCCCACATCGGGCTCTGTGCTGACAGCTCAGAGCCTGGAGCCTGCTTCAGATTCTGTCTCCATCTCTCTCCCCCTCCTCCATTCATGCTCTGTTTCTCTCTCACTCAAATATAAATAAAAAAAAAAAATTAAAAAAAAACCTTATATGCCCCAATGCATAACTCAAATATCAGCAGAACACTTTAGCTCCCAAATTGGCTGTGCTGCACATAAACATTGTAAAAACTAGTAACAGAAAAGACATAGTTTGAGTCAGTTTTGTATGGAGATTCTTATGCAGGTATTAGCAAAGTAATAACTACACCAATGTAGGCAGAAGTTAAGCCAGTATTCCTCAGAACATATGATGAACTCTGTTGACATGAGCCATGTTACCAAGGACTAATACACTGCAGATCTAACACACTTTATTATGGTCAGGAATTTTCATTGTGGTCCCTGGGGAAATTCCCAGAAAACCTACATGAAGGGCTACTTTATCCAAGTAGATGACCACCTTAATGGTTCAAAAGCAAAACAAAACAAAACAAAACAAAACACCCAAAAAGCAAACAAACAAAACAAAAAACAAAAAAAAAACCCAAAAAAACAAAACAAACAAAAACAAAAACCCTAGTGCATACCATGGTAAGAAAAAAGTATCAAAATATCAAAGCAAAGAAAACTACATTGCTACAGTCACTCCTTCTAGGTTTCTAAGGCTTAGTTATATCAGAAAAATTACCCTGAACTAGAAGTCAGGGGCCAGAATTCTATTCCTGGCTTTTCAAATAAACCCCACTGACCAAAACTTGGGAGATCCCTGTTCCTTCATTGTATAAGGAGATTGGACTAGAAGACTGCAAAGATTCCTTCAAACTCTAAAATACAATTAATTTATGCTCTAGCTAATTCATGGTTAATCTTTCCTTGCTAGGCTTCTGGAAGTTCTAATAAAGATTTTCCATGTATCAAGAATGTGCCATATGCCCAAAATCCTGATCATGAGCCCAACACCAGACACCAAACTAAATGCTTCCATGCAAGTCGTGCCCTCAGTCCTGTGAGGCCAGGACACTCTGCTGTGCAACTGACATAACTGTGGCTCAGGAGAAACTTGCCTAAGGCATATGTGACTTGCAGGCAGCTTCCCTTTCTTTATTCCTTCTACACACACGGCCTCTCATAACCAACAGCTTCTCATGACCACCGGAGATTTTTAGAGCCCAATGTGAAAACATTGCCATCATGTATTTAGACTAACAAATGAAGGTGAGAATGTGGAGCTAAGGCAAACTTAGAGTTCATGTTTCAGCCCCTAATTTTATAGATATGGATAATGACATCTATGGAAGTTTAAGAAATTAAGACATGACAAATCAAGGACTAGAGTCCGTATTTCCCTCCTTCCATTCTTCCTTCCTTCCTTCCTTCCTTCCTTCCTTCCTTCCTTCCTTCCTTCCTTCCTTTCATTCCACAATTCCCAAAGTAACGATATGGTATGACATGAATATTAGAAAAGATTATTATGTGCTATAAATATTTCTTCTCAGGGGTTACCTGATGGCTCTTTCTGAATACTTCTTTACCATGCCTTCTTTTTCTTTACTGATTTAGACATGACTATCCATATACCACATTCAAATTGGAAGAATATGGGCTTTTTTTGGTCAGGTGCTTTTAATTACTCCATTTCACTTCTTAAAAACTCATCTCTTTGTACATATGGATAAAGGGAATAGTTGAAATTTACAGCCATGGAGACATAAAACTTAAAAGTTTTAGCTATTATTTAAAAGTTGTGTTGGGTGACTTTTTATTCACGTGAGTAAAAATAAACATTTTTTTTTCTGCATCTCAAACAGCTCTGAACATCTCAGAGGCTGAAAATAAATTCATGAGTTGCTAATAATGAATACATTTACCAATAATACTTGATGTCTGCTCGTCTAAAAAGAAAGAAAATACATTGATATCTTAAGCAGTGAAAATAAATCCCCTTTAAAATAAAGTTAGTCAAATGAAATCAAAACAAAGCAGCAGACAGATATGCAATAATTAGAAGCCTAGCTGCAAGGACACTAAGCAGGGAATGGGGGCATATTTTACATGAAAGTACCCATTGGTAGCAACTTGAATAAGCACCTATGTATTAGCTAGTTATGTGTGTGTGTGTGTGTGTGTGTGTGTGTGTCTGTTTGCATTTATTTATGTGTATTACACTTGTTGCAAACTCCTATTCTGCCTTACTATTTAAGTTGATCATCAGGGGATAAACATAACTTTGGATATTATTTAAATCTATTTAGAAATCAAAATAACTAGAAGGAGAACTGTATAGAGTCATACCATTCTGTCCTCTCATTGCATTAAAAAAAAGTGGTTCCTCCTCTTGCACTGTTGGTGGGAATGCAAATTGGTGCAGCCGCTCTGGAAAGCAGTGTGGAGGTTCCTCAGAAAATTAAAAATAGACCTACCCTATGACCCAGTAATAGCACTGCTAGGAATTTATCCAAGGGATACAGGAGTACTGATGCATAGGGGCACTTGTACCCCAATGTTTATAGCAGCACTCTCAACAATAGCCAAAATATGGAAAGAGCCTAAATGTCCATCAACTGATGAATGGATAAAGAAATTGTGGTTTATATACACAATGGAATACTACGTGGCAATGAGAAAGAATGAAATATGGCCCTTTGTAGCAACATGGATGGAACTGGAGAGTGTGATGCTAAGTGAATTAAGCCATACAGAGAAAGACAGATACCATATGTTTTCACTCTTATGTGTATCCTGAGAAACTTAACAGAAACCCATGGGGGAGGGGAAGGAAAAATAAAAGAGGTTAGAGTGGGAGAGAGCCAAAGCATAAGAGACTGTTAAAAACTGAGAACAAACTGAGGGTTGATGGGGGGTGGGAGGGAGGGGAGGGTGGGTGATGGGTATTGAGGAGGGCACCTTTTGGGATGAGCACTGGGTGTTGTATGGAAACCAATTTGACAATAAATTTCATATATTAAATAAATAAATAAATAAAAAATAATAAATAATAAATAAATAAATAAATAAATAAATAAATAAATAAATGTGGTTCCCTTTTAAAGATTACCTTTCACGTCTGTTCTTTCAATACACATCTTTACTGTTAGTCTCTAGAATAAAGACCCAGAGCTAAATGCTATAAGGTAATTATTAGTACAATCATTTTTCTTTTTTCTTCTCCAGATCATAATTTCTGAAACTGGATTGTTGACACTGAAATGTTTTAGGAAGAGAAGGACAAGAGTGTATTTTTTAAAAATTTTCTCAGCACTGTAAACCTGAGCTAGTTTCTTGACATTATTATTATTATTTATTATTATTATTATTATTATTATCATCATCATCATCATCATCATTATCATTATTATTATTTTACCTGAAGCTTTCCAGGCTTGGGTGGGGATGAGGGTATAGGTTCAGGGGACAGGCAAGTACATAGTTGTCAGGAGGCCTGGATCTTAACATATATCCCTAGAGACCTGGCCACTGATACTTGTGGAGATGAAGTGCTATGTCCAAGGAGAAGTGCAATTATATTAAATATATATGGAGTGGGCACGATGCCTGCCCCCTGAGCCTTGTTAGAACTGCTGAATCTAACAGTTTCCAAACTGAAAGTAGAGGCTTGAGCAAATGGGATAAGCATCCCCCTTCCCACTTCCCCTTGGGTTGCTTTCTCCATCTGTAATATTCTCCCCTTTCTTTTCCTCCAAGCCTATCAGATTCCACATCCACCACAAAGCCACCTTTGCATATTCTAGCTTCCACCAGCATCTCATTTCTAAAGCTCACCAAATCCTGAAAAGTACGTTAGCACTTTACCAACTTGCTTTTATCTTTTATTTTTCTTCATTGCTTTGTCTTACCCTTTTTTAAAGCCCATTTTGCCTATCTGGGTATGTGGTAACTCTCTTTCCAGAGATCCTATTTTCACTACACCCTGTAAAACACTCCACACATACTAGATATTTAATGAGTAATTAATAAATTGCTATCGGAGACATTTTTAAGAAAGAGCATAATAATGGAGTAACACCTAGATATGCTTGAAACTTTATATTCTGGGGTAACAATAATTATAGAAGCCCTTCCCAGTCCATCAAACAGTTTCAACTCTCTTGTACCACCACTGAAGCAAAGCTTTTCCTTTGGATACTTCTGAGCATTCTCCCTCAGAATCCTATAGCAAGGGGTGCCTGGGTGGCTTAGTTGGTTAAGCATCCAACTTTGGCTCAGGTCAGGATCTCACAGCTCACGGGTTTGAGCCCCACATCAGGCTCTGTGCTGACAGCTCAGAGCCTGGAGCCTGCTTCAGATTTTGTGTCTCCCTCTCTCTCTGCCCCTTCCTTGTTCACACTCTGTCTCTCTCTCCTTCAAAAATAAATAAACATTAATTTTTTTAATTAATTAATTAATTAATTAATAAAAGAATCCTACGGCAAAACAGGAAAGGAAAAATAAAATGGGTAAGGGAAGGGAATAGAGTCAAGAACTGTAAAATAGGCATTATTATTTAATTTAATTCAACAAAAAAATCCTGCAATGTATATATTTGATATCCATACTTCACAGGTTGAGTCTCAGAGGAGTTTTGATCAAAGGTAAGGCAGAGCTGGCATGCACAGACAGAGTTGACTAGCTAGCTCCTTAGTTCAGAACCCCAAGAGGTTAGTTCTCACTGACAGGGGAGCAAAAGGGAAGGGGAGAACAAGAATGAGCCAAGGGGTTATATGCATTGGGAGGGAGGGTATTATAAAACCATCTTACATGATTTTGATATAAGCTTGGAGCTCCGATGACCCTTGGCTCTCTGATGACCCTTGTCCACTCTTGGTACAGTCTACTCTTGGACTATTCCTCTTGGAGAAAGGAAAGAGAAATCTACTAGAGAATTTTATGGGGGAGACTACGGTCTCTTTCAATAGACTAGAGAATCTCCAATTCACAACTATGCAAGGAAAATATCAATGCTTTTTGTTTCCCTAAAAATTTGCTCATTCTCTTTAATACTGTTTCCCCACTTAACTATAAAGAGACTTACATATGAGCTACCCAACTGCAATGGCCCTTAGTTCAAGTCAACTAGTTTAAGATGAATTTTCTCCTGCTTACTAAGAGAAGGGTTCACTGTTTTTTTGTCATGTCAATTCAGCAGAAAATTCCCCTTCATGTTTAGAAGTTATTCAAATCTCCTAAAAATCTAGCACATGTGGAACACTAAATACTGAATTTAGAACTTTGAAATAAACAGACAAACCTCCTTTAAGGATAGAATGGTATTGTGACACTAATTCTTTACAAAGTAAAAGTTCCCATAATCAAGATACTTTATCATTGTATAGAGATAGTCATTTGCTTCCATATGATAGGATACAAGGTACACATTAAGAGTGGATTTTATGTTTTTTAAGAGTGGATTTTAAACATATTTATTTACCATTGAATATATATATATATATATATATATATATATATATATATATATATATACACATATAAATACATAAGTATAGTAAAGTAGACAACATGAATGCCAGTGATCCATTTATGTTTTTTGTTTCATATGTATGGCTCATTTCTCCTCAGAAATTCTTCAAAGTCTGTGGTCATACCTTATATATTTTTTGCATGCTTTAAAATACCTGGGTAACTTTCAGATAGGACATAGTCATGCCTCAATTGTACACTTAATAATTAATTTTTGAATCGATTTGAAGATAAACAGACTTTGATCTCTTTCCAATATATTTAAAAATGTGAAACAAAACTGTCTTCAAAGCAGAGGTTGGTTGTAAGGTAACAGCCCATCAGCTAGATAGAGTGGGTCAGAAATGTGTTTTCTTTGGACGAGATATTGTGTTTTACAGTTTTTGGAAATTTTTCTTTTAAAAAACAAGAAATTTTAAATAAGGTCCAGATTTTTGTTTTTCTTAAAAAATTTTTTTTAATGTTCTAATTATTTTTGAGACAGAGAGAGACAGAGCGTGAGCAGGGGAGGGGCAGAGAGAGAGGGAGACACAGAATCCGAAGCAGGCTCCAGGTTCTGACCTGCCAACACAGAGCTCGACCCTGGGCTGGAACTCACAAACCACGAGATCATGACCTGAGCCAAAGTTGGACGCCTAACTGACTGAGCCACCCAGGCGCCCCAAGATTTTTGTTTTTCTTTGCAAAACTGGAATATCTGGCAAGATTAGAACTTAATTTCATTATGGCAACAATCAGCTGGAGTGGTATCACCTTTGAACAAGGACACCCTCTCTGATTTTCTGCAGTCTACAGCCCCCTGTTGTCCTGCGCCCAGCTTGCTTCACTCATTTATATTACCTGCCAGATTAAGAATCCCTGCTTCAGAGAATAACTCATTTCTTCAGCACTTGAATAACATGTAGTTTTTAAAATGTTACCTGCTTTCAGTATTACCCAGAAAGAGCCTACAAGGGTGAAGTTTTGCAAAGAAATAGACTGTCTTCAGATTTCATTTCGTCACAGTAATTAATCACTTACCTGTTCAATGACACAGTCAGTTCCACAGTAATGAAGATCTTGTAAACAGAGAATTACCACACAGAATCAATGCTATTTGCTATTGGCGGGGGGGGGGGGGGGGGGGGGAGGAGGAAGAAGAAGAACAAGAACAAAAACCACCACCAAATGTGAAATACTTTTTCCATAAAAATGTGTCTGGTAATTTACAAATAAAGAAACAGAAAAAGAGTGTTTGATGTCTAAATTCTCTCATAATTAACTTTCTAAAAGATCTCCTGGTAAAAATTCAAAACTTCTCTCAAGTCCATATCTTATTTTTTATATTCACCCACTTTCACTCTTTTAATCCACTGTACCAGTTCAAACACCACATAGCCCATAACAATACATTCCATATCTCCTTCCCAATGAGTCTTAATATCTTCTATCTTACAAAGAATTGTAGTTCATTTGATTTTTCTGCCACTCATCAGGGGCTCATATGAGTTCTAAACATGATGTTTTGGTAATGTCCTCCTCTCATTTATATCGTAGCACATCTTAACTGCAAATTGGAAGCTTTACTGAACAATCAATCAGGGAACACATGTACTCTGAGAGTATACATGTTATCATGACAGTTTAGATGAATTCAATAAAAACAAACCAATTAAGCAACTTTAAAAAGGCAATGCACAAAGGCAATGACAAACCTGAAAACATGCCCTATTTTTCTTTCTTCAACCCCAATATAAGCTGCTTCTTTAGCAACACAGTGTTTAGGCTGTTTTCAGGTACCAATTTAGCTTATGGCATAAAACAATTCCCAGTCTGATTCAAGATCGTGCTGCTATATAATTAAATTTAGTTAATTTTTTAAACACTCTCAAGACCAATGAAAGAGAGTTTCTCATTTAGGAAATAAATTCAACTGAAGTCACTGCATTAAATATGGATATTTCAGAGTGGCAATATTTGGAATGACTGCACAAAACCCTCTTAGGGTTATGTGTATGTATGTGTCATGCTTACACATTTCGGTAAGCTCAACAAATAGGCTCTCTGAATTGTTTCCTTAGCGATGGTTACTAAGCACTTTGGAAGATATTAAAATTTCCTACCATCTTACTATAATATGTACTGTACTTTTTTTCCCAGAGATCTCATTATTTTTACAAGGTAAAATTATTTAATTCAAATTTGCTTCAAAGTAAAGCACAGTGTGTAGTTTATGAATTTGCTACTGAAAGAACGTGGCTATGTGAACCAGTTTCTTAAATATATTAAAATATAAACAGCTACAGAAATTAATTTCAAAACTGGTTCTTTAATGATTCCTATAATCATAATATATCTATAATGATATTATTAAGTGTTTTCGACAGGCAAAGATTTTTAATAGGATTAAACAGAAAATTCAGCTTGATTCTACCTAGAGTTTGTAACTATTGCTTTTTACTAATAATCCATTACACTTCCAATTTTCATTTGATCATTGATTTTTCAGTCTGCCACACACTTGCATTATGCACAATTTTAACATATGAGTAAAATTTCATTTGGATTCACACAGAAGCGTAAGTATATTTACTGTCCAGCACTTCAGACCTGCCCTTAATTTATACATTATTCAGCACTCAATGTTACACTTTTATTATATGCTCAGTAAAAAATAAGTTGAAGCAAAATAACTGAAGGAAGAAAATTTACTCTGTTGCTAAGTAAAAATGATTTGGTCCTGAGGGAGGTGGACAATACAAAGGAAGGCAGGGGCAGGGAGGAAAAGGTTTCCATCAAGAGACCATCCCTAACAGACAGAGTTCTTTATTAGCCTTGCTGACAATCACCCCATTTGTTAGGCAGTTCAGTCTTGATTATTGGCATTGCTTGTTTCTAATACTTGCGAACATTGAGTTTTCCTTTTTCTTTTTTTTGGCATGAGATTTGGCATTATTTTCCTTGCACACGACATTAACATTGACATAAAATGATTAGAGCCCTTTGAATAACTGTTTTGTTTCTGCCAAAAAAAAAAAAAAAGTCTCACAGATAACAGCATAAATGCAGGAGGATTGGCTGATTTCCTATTTAATATTGGTTTCAACTGGATACTTATAAAGTTTACACAACAGTCCAATAAAATGTTAATTCCTAAAACTCACATCTTCCTAGACATTTGTAAGGTTTCCTGGGCTCCTGTGTGTTCTAGTTAATTTTTTTTTTTTTTAATGTTTATTTAGTTTTGAGAGAGACAGAGACAGAGCAGGAGTGGGGGAGGGGCAGAGAGAGGGAGGCACAGAATCTGAAACAGGCTCCAGGCTCTGAGCTGTCAGCACAGGGCCTGACGCGGGGCTCGAACTCACAAACTATGAGATCATGACCTGAGCTGAAGTCGGACGCCCAACCGACTGAGCCACCCAGGCGCCCCTAATTTTTTTTTCTATCATTATGTAAACAACTCACTGTTACTTTCAGATCATGTGTTCTATTTCACCCCACTTGCTTTGTAACTTACTGCAGTCTGGATGACCCACTACCACTGCTCTGAAACTTGCTTTCTTGAGTAATTAAAAAAAATTTTTTTAATGTTTATGTATTTTTGAGAGAGAGAGAGAGAGAGAGAGAGAGAGAGAGAGAGAGAGAGAGAGAGGCAGAGAGAGAGGGAGACACAGAATGTGAAGCAGGCTCCAGGCTCTGAGCCATCAGCACAGAGCCTGATACAGGGCTTAAACTCATGAACCTTGAGATCATGACCTGAGCCAAAGTCAGATGCTTAACTGACTGAGCTACCCAGGCTCCCCCTTTCTTGAGTAATTTAAATTATTGGGTTTTTATCTGGCATCACTTCTCTGTAAAACTCTCTTCTGGGTTCTGTGATGCCACACTGCCCTGGCTTGCCTGCTACTTCTCTGACCAGTCTTCCCATGCTTTCACTAGATCCTTTTCCTTTCTTTGCACATTTAAAAGTAGTAATTCTCCAAGGTACTGCCACATATCTTCTCACTGTAATGTGGCTCTATATAGTCTCATTGTCACCCATTGATTCAAGTTGTATATGTATATAGATGAATCTCAGCTTACACCTACTGGCACTCAGATTCTGGATCCATATTTCCAGTTTATATTACACACAAAGAACCTGAATTCCATGGGCAAGATATCCATAATTAAATTCATTATCTCTACCTCCTTCCTCCTTTCTTGCTTTCTCTTTCTGATTAATGACATCATCATTTTAAAAAATATCTGTGTCAGGGGTGCCTGAGTGGATCAGTGGGGTTAAGCGTCTGATTCTTATTTCGTCTCAGTCTATAATCTCACAGTTGGTGGGATGGAGCTTGGCGTCAGGCTCTGTGCTGACAGTGCAGAGCCTGATTGGAATTCTCTCTCTCTCCTTCTATCTCTCTGCCCCTCCTCTGCTCACACACACTCTCTCTCAAAATAAATAAACATTTAACAAATAAAAATAACCTGTGGTAAATATGAATAGTGTTCACCAGCATTTCTGGTTCTCTTGTCCTTCTGGGAACAAAGAAGATGCCATTTCTACACTCCCTTAGGTTAGGCATGGCCATGTGACATAGCTAGAAAAAAATCCTTTGTTGCTTTTAGCCATTGAAATTTGGGGACTGTTTATTATTAAAGTATAACTGAGTCCACTCTCACTACTGTTGGATTTCTCAAATATGAAATCTGATGTCACAGAATTAGTCAGGAATAACTTTAGATATATGTAACAAAAAAAAAAATGACTATGTGAGTGACAAAAAGATACTTTTACCTTTATTTCTGTGTCAGGTGAAAGGTTTCCAGAAGTCAGCTTTCCCAGGCTGCCCTGCCTTCTCTGGAGATTCACTCCTACTGTCCTGCCCCTCACAGGCAGGAGTACCTGTGGCACTTGGCTTTCACTCAATAGTACAGGACGGCTTGGAGGCACCACAGCACATTCCATCCACATCTCCGCACCTGGAAGGAAGATACAGGAGAGGGAAACATTTCTCTTTTAATGAGAATTTCTAGACATTGCACTTAGGCCTCACAGGCCTGAATTTAATCCCATGGCTACGCCCAGCTACGGATAATTTGAAAACACAACCTTTTCACCAGGTGGGAATGTGTCCAGCTAAAGTTCTGGCCAATGTTATGAAATAAGAAAAAGAATAAACGTTGAAAGATAACTAGCAATCTCAGCCACAGTGATGTCTGGCTTTAACATTGACTTCGTCCTTTGCATCATCAAAGTTTATTAATCCCACCTCCTAAATGTCTCTCAGTTCTGACTCTTCCTTTCACACTAATGACACTCTGGAAGTAGTTTTCACTAGGACTATTGTAACCACTTGATAACCGACTTTTCTGCCTTTTTTTCCCTCCTTTCTTGTGAGTATCAGAAGATCTCAATGTTCAATTGTTCATATAGCCAGAAGAGTTACTAGACTATATAATCAATATTATATAATCTTTTACTCCCTCATTGTGCATTCTTTGATGATTCCTCATTAGCCATAAACTGTAGTTTAAATTCCTTAACATGAGATTCAAGACCCTCCATTGTTAATTTGGTCAGGGTATTCCCTTATACCATCATTTCCCATTATGCAATCAATGTACATTCACATATACTGCTCCTTTATGGCATCACTCTTCTTCTTAGGGGTAGGTGGAGCGAGCCCTGACTCACCTATATTTAATCATTGTTCTCATCTTTCTAGCACTGGTTGAAAGATCTCTCCTCCTCTAGGAAGACTTTCCATATACTCCAGGGCATTTGCATTGTTCTTTATTCCTTCCTCTACAATAATTTTACTTATATTTCTTTTAAGTATTCAGCTTTATATACATGTATGTGTGTGTGTGTGTGTGTATACAGTGTATATATATATATATATATATATATATATATATATATATATATACCCTCATTGAATCATAAGATTTTTGAATGTAAGGAAATGATTTTTGGATGAGTGTATATATAGGAGATTCTGTGCCACAGAGGTAATATTGTATCCTTGCAATAAATATCAACAATGTTTCCCTTAGTTCTTTTGTGCCATTAACTACAGTTAGGTAAGACAACATCAGCTCTAAATCAGATTCCCAACTTCTTCCTGGACCTGTCATCATTTATCTTAAATATCCTTCAAGACCTAATTAGGAGTCCTAATCAGAGTAAATGAAACAATGTTGTCATATTAACTGCTTTATTTAGAATACAAAGAGGTCTGATTGCTACCTAATCAGCCAGATTAGCACCTAATAAAATGTATTTCCCTAAAGGAGCCTCTTTAAATATTGATTTATAATTGCCTGATCTCTACATCAAATCAACCAGTGGGTTCTTCTTAGAAAACCTAGGCTTAAATGGTCTTCTACCCTTTTAAAAATAAGCACAGTGGTATTAGAAATAAAAATACTATCTAGATCATAGACTTGCTTGGGTATTATGAGCCAAGTGTACTGGACATGTGTAAGTGTATATTATTTTAAAAGCAAAATTATTTGGCCATTATTAAAATTAAATTTATGAACTAGTGAGGTCTTTCAAAATGAACCTAGATCTTTTTTTTCTTTTAAATAAAAAAGATCTCCATGCATAATCACATCTAAGGCTAGAGGGATCCTTTCAGCATCTCCTTTCTTTGAGCTACTATTAGGAATTATACCCACTCCAGGCTCTAGGGGTGTGTCCTGTCTGGCCACAATTCATTTAGTGAGGTCAGGACTTGCTACAACACTTTTGAGCCTTTGATGGACTATAGCCAACAAGCTAAGGAAAGAATCCCTGAAAGATAGAGTAGAAGACTAATTAGCATGTGCTTGTAATCTGCCAACACTCTGGATTTTTCAGCACATGTACCAGCAGGTTCTTTCTATTGTTTATGTCAGTATGAATTGTCTTCCTAATTATTGAATTCCCCAAATCAGAGGTCAAGGGTCACAGAGACCTGCCTCACCTCTGCCACTGTACCATCATCTTATTTTTCAAGGCTTTCAAGGGAAAATCAGACGCTTTTAAAACATAATCTGAGTAATTTTCCAATGGGGGACAAAAACCATTATTTAAATGTCGGTCTGTGGAAACATTTAAGGATGAACTCTGTTGGACAATTTGTATACACTCTAGAAGAGAGGCAGTGATTGTGAATAAAGCACCTTGAACTGAAGTGGTCCACAGAAGCTACTCTCTCGGCTACTTCATTCTTATTGATCCAGCTGTCTTTCACAGCTAGTGTTTTCATACTGATATCACAAACTATATGTTCCAGAACAGTGAAGTATGAGCTTATTTTCCAGCAATAATTTGTTAAAGGCTGAAGAACTGGCATTTACTAAAAAGAAAAAAAAAAAAAGTAACTTATTCACTTTGTTATTTACCCTTCTGAGAACATTGCTTCTGTATAATACATTAAGAATATGCTTCGAAAAATAGCTTATAAATGAAAGGTCAACATACTGAAGCAAATCATCTAATTACTCCATATCACAGAATAAGAAATATTTTAATTTACATATTTTATCCCTGGATTTGAATCATTCTGAGACTGTCAAGATTAATGCAAAGTTCATTTGACCAAAGAAAATGGCAAAAAAGAAGTGATTTAAACATTTTAAAGTTCTTTTAATAAATTATGTCTTTTGCTGAGAGAGTACAGTCTAATTTAATATTATATTTAAATATTTAGTTACCTTCTGAAAAATGTTTCAGACAAATAAATTGCTCTAGTTAATAATACAGTAATGTATACTTGATAGTTGCTGAGAGTAACTCAAACCTTCTCACCACACCCACATGCAAGTTAAATGTGTGAGGTGATGGATGTGTCAGTTATCTTGATCTTAGAAATCATTCTATGTGTGTGTGTGCATCTATATAATCATATTGTACACTTTCAATATATACAATTACATTTGTCAATTACTCCTTAATAAAGTTGGAAAAAAGAATTTTTATGCATCTTTTTGTCTAGTTCTTGATCTTTATCATTAATTTATTTTCTGTGTGCCTATAAACACATGAGATTTTTTTTATTTGTTTTCAAGGGTTTTTTTTTAATTTTTTTTTTAACATTTATTTATTTTTGAGACAGAGAGAGACAGAGCATGAATGGGGGAGGGTCAGAGAGAGGGAGACACAGAATCTGAAACAGGCTCCAGGCTCTGAGCTTTCAGCACAGAGCCTGACGCGGGGCTCGAACCCACGGACTGTGAGATCATGACCTGAGCCGAAGTCGGCCACTTAACCGACTGAGCCACCCAGGCGCCCCTCAAGGGTTTTTTTTTAAGATTATTTATTTTGAGAGAGAGAGAGAGAGCGAGCATGTGTATGCAAGCAAGGAAGGGGCAGAGAGAGAGAGAGAGCACATGTATGCAAGCAAGGAAGGGGAAGAGAGAGAGAGAGAGAAAGAGAGAGAATCCTAAGTAGGCTCCTCACTGTCAGCACAGGAGCCTGACACCAGGCCCGATCTGACAAACCATGAGATTACAAACTGAGCTGAAATCAAGAGTCATACACTCAACCAACTGAGCCACCCAGGCACCCCATAAATGCATGTTTTAATTATCAGTCACTGTATTTGTTGTTGGGCTGCCATTACAAAATACCACATACTGGCTGTCATTAAAAAAAAAAAAAGAAAAAAAGAAAAAGGAAATTTACTTTTCCCCCATCCAGAGGCTGGAAGTCCAAGATTATGGTGCCAGCAGGGTTAGATACCTTGAAGGCCTCTCTCCCTGGCTTACAGATGGCCACTCTCTTGCTACTTTTTATATATTTGTTCCTCTGTGTGTGGGTATTCCTGGTGTCTCTTCCTCATCTTGTAAAGACCCCAGTCCCACTGGATTAGGGCCCTACTTTAAGCCTTGTTTTAAGTTAAGCGCCTCTTTAAAGATGTAATCTCCAAATACGCTCACATTCTGAGGTGCTGGGGGTTGGGACTTCAACATGAATTTTGAAGAGACATAATTCAGCCCATAACAGTTATGTTTCTTTCTTTTTAGATATAAAATATATAAATAACAAATATTTTTATACCATCCTATTTTGATTGCTAAAATAGGGCATGAGGCATGTCCCAATCGCTACTCCTGCCAGGAAGAAAGTGTCTGATTTGAAGAGAGCATTTAATCAATATTTGTTGAATAAATGAATGACTGGATCTAACACATAGTCATATTTTGTAAATTAGTATGTATATGCTCCAAAGGCTTCTCAAATGCAACTTCATCAAAACTGAATTCATCCCTTTCTCACAAATCCTTCCTTGTTCCATCCACTGCCCCAGCCAGAATCCTTCACCTTTTCCTCTGTTTTCGTCTCCCCACCAGTTAGTCACCAACTCTTGCAGATGCTATATGAGTTCATTGCTTCTAATAATATTCATGTATCAGAACTCTCCACTTCATAGCCCTCTGCCACATGATACGGAATGACATGTAAGTCCTCAAGTCAACCATGTACTTTGTTTCTTTTAATCTTTACCTTACGTTCATTCCTTAATCTAGAATTTCTTCCCATATATCTTTCACCTTTATTCGCAACTATCAAAATCCCTTTTGAATCTGGGGACTCCATTAAAGGGTCACCTCCTGCTTAAAGTTTCTGTTAAACACAGCATCTGAGTGCTTCTTCTATTTTTCTCTTACCAGAGTCTGGTTAAAGGAAAACTTGGAAAAATTACAACCACTACAAACATGAAGATAACTCAATAAAATGGGTGGGTTCAAAATTAAAATAGTCATATCAAGAACCAGTAGGCTTCCTATGTGTAAATCAAAACCTGCTACAGGTTATAATGGAAGGAGACAACATTTGCAATAACAACTGTGTAAAATATCTAGGATAATAGGAACTGTAAAAAACCTCTCCAAAGAAAACTCTAAAAAACCGGTGAGAAATACAAATGAGGACTGGAACAAATTGAAAGAGTACTACATTCCTGAGTAAGTGGACTCATAAAGATTTCACCTATTCCTAATCTATACATTTTATATTTGTCCAATAAAAACACCAGTATTATATTTTTAACTTGATAAGCAGATTCTAAAAGTCAAACAGAAAATAGACAAGTAAAAATAGCCACAAAAATTGTAGGAAAATGAGTAATAACTCATTTCTAATATCACAAGAAATACCATATGAATCATAGCTCTGAAGCCATAAAAGAAGCTTTTTGTGCCTGGAACAGCCATGGCTCATGGTCCCAAGAAACATATGAAGCATACAGCATCTCTAAAGCATCGGATGCTAGATTAACTGGTGTGTCTGTTCCTCATCCAAATACATACAAATCTCCATAGGCTGAGATAATGTCTCCCTCTCATTATTTTCCTAAGGAGCAGGCTTATGTGTGCCCTAACAGAAGACGAAGTAAAGAAGATAAGCCTGTAGTGTTGCATTAAGATAGGCAGCAAGGTCCAAACTGATATAACCTACCTCCTGGTTTTATGGATGTCAAAAGCAGTGGCATTTAGACATCTTGGTGTCTAACCCGTGACACCAAGAGGCACTTTACTATTCATGGTATTCCATCTGAGGAAACCAAGTACAGGTTGTACAAAGTGAGAAAGATCCTTGTGGAAACAAAAGGAATCCCTCATCCGATGACCGCTGATGCTTGCACAATCCACTACCCTAATACTCTCATCAAGGCGAATGACACTATTCATACTGATGTGGAGACTTGGGAGTTTACTAATTTCATCAAGTGTGACACTGGTAATCTGTATATGGTGACTGAAGGTGTTAACGTAGGAAGAATTGGTGTGACCACCAACAGAGAGTGACACAATGGTTCTTTCAGTGTAGTTCATGTCAAAGATGCCAGTGGCAACAGGTTTGCCAACCAGCTCTCCCACATTTTCATTATTCACAAAGGCAATAAAACAATGGGTTTCTCTTCCCTTTGGAAAGGCACCTGCCTCACCAATGCTGGAGAGAGAGACAAGACACGGGCAGCCAAACAGAGCAGTGGGTGAAATGGTTTCTTGGTGACATGATTGGAAGTCTTTATACTTAAAGATAATACAGCATGAAAAACAGTGGTAAAAGGCAACATGGGACACTTTATAGAATACTTGTGTGAAAATGGCCTTTAAAACTATGAAAAACTCCTGAAATCAGTTAATAAAATGTTGATAAACCAAGTTCATCTACATATCAATTCCACTATAGTCAATGTCTCAGATACAAAAAAATAGTTTGCCCAAAGTGAGTTATTTGAAAAGTGTTGAATGATAGGACAAAGCTAAGTGTAGGATTATAAGGAAAACACTAGAGTTGGTGCATTGTCTAAGAACTGGTATTAGCAAGACAGATCATCTCCTTCAACCCTAAAGAGGTGAGGGAAGAACAGTTACTGGACTCAGATGAAGTTTTGTTTAAGACAGCTGGCTGGCAGAACATAATCCTGCAAGAATACAGACACCTTCAGGGACTAGGGATGGAGGGAGAAAACCAGGGCTATGCATATCCTGCCTCTGCTCTCCTCCCTTCCTTTACTCTTCTGTGCCAGTACCCCTAATTGGTGGAACTTAACCAGGATCTGTCAGTCAGCCCATAGAATTCACTCTCTTGAGGCATAAAAGCTCAAAAAAATATAGTAACTACAATTAGAATAGATGGGCTGGGGCGTGTGGCTGGCTCAGTCAGTTAAGCCTCCGACTTTGGCTCAGGTCATGATCTTGCAGTCTGTGAGTTCCAGCCCCGTGTCCAACTTTGTGCTGACAGCTCAAAGCCTGGAATCTGCTTCGGATTCTGTGTCTCCCTCTCTCTCTACCCTTTCCCCACACTTGCTCTCTCTCTCTCTCTCTTTCTCAAAAATAAACATTAAAAAAAAAGAGATGGGCTTATTACATTGGACACAGCAAAGATCATCCTGAATTAGAATATAAATCACTGTAAAATACTAGATTGAAGCACAGAGAGAAAAAAAATGAATGAAAATCAGAAAAGAGCAAGAGTTACATTGTATGTTGAATATTAAAACTTCTAACAGAAAAAGAGGCTAAGGAGTATATGACAGAAGCAATATTTGACGATAGACTGTCCAAGAATTTTCAAAAATTAATGAATGTTTGAAGAAATGATGTTGGAAAAACTGGATAACCTCACTGCAAAAGAATGAAGTTGAACTTTTACTTTATGCCAATACCATGTACAAAAAATTAACTCAAAATGGATCGAAAGCCTAAATACAAGACCTGAAGTTGTAACACTCTTGAAGCAAACATAGGGAAAAAGCTTTGTGACATTAGATTTGGCAGTGATACCTTGGATGTGACACAAAAAGCAGAAAGCAACAAAAGAAAAACATATAAATTGGACTACATCAAAATTAAAAACTTTGTACATCAAAAGACATAGTCAACAGAATTAGAGGCAACCCGAAAAGTGAGGAAATATCTGCAAGTCATATATCTGATAAAGGGTTAACATCCAGAATAAAGAACTCCTACAACTTGACAAAAAAAAAAAAAAAAAACAAAAAAAACAAGAAAACATAAACAACTCAATTTAAATATGGCCAAAAGGCTTCCATAGACATTTCTCTAAAGGAGATATACAAATGAATAATAAGCACATGAAATGATGTTCAAAACAGCAAATCATTAGGGAAATGCAAATTAAAACCACAGTGAGATGCCACTTCACACCTATTAGGATGTTTATTATCAAAAACACAGAAAATAACAAGTGTTGGCAAGGATGTGGAGAAATTGGAATCCCTGTTAGTGGGAATACAAAATGGTTCAGCTGCTGTGGAAAATGGCATGGCAGTTCCTCAAAAATTAAAAATAGAATTATCATATGATCTAGCAATTCTACTTCCAAAATAGTTGAAAACAGAGTCTTAAACAGATATTTGTATACCCACTTTCATAGTAGAACGATTCACAACAACTAAAAGGAGAAAGCAACCCAAGTGTCCATTGACAGATGAATGGTTAAATAAAATGTGGTATATACACACAATGAATATTATTCAGCCATAAAAATCAGGAAATTCTGATATGCTAAACATGGATAAACCTTGAAGGCATTATCCTAAGTGAAACAGGCCAGTCACAAAAGGACAAATACTGTATGATTTCATTAAATGAGATACCTAGAGTAATCAAACTCATAGAAAACAGAATTGTGGTAGGCAGGGGTGGGGAGAAGGAGGATATGGGGAATTATTGTTTAATGGATATGGAGTTTCAGTTTGGAATGATGAAAAAGATCTGGAGATGGATGGTAGTGATGGCTGTACAACAATGTGAATGTAATTAAATGCCTCTAAACTGAACATTTAAAATGGTTAAAATGGCAAACGGCCATTGCTAAAACATACAGTTTTATAAAGAAGTAAATTCTCCACAAATTGGCCTGTGCAATCTCAATCAAAATTGTATGCAGGGATGATCAGGCTAGGGGAAAGGCAAACAAGTAAGGGTAGGTAGCAGATGGGGCTGAGTGCATTTGAGGAGGCACAGAAAATGAATCTTGTATTTTGAGGAAAATAAAAATGAAGTTTTGCAATTTCCACTTTTTATCATAGTGTGTAGTATGTAGTAGGAGCTTGATATCACTTTTTTAAATAATTAAAAATATTTTTACTAAATATAATTTGCTTTTCTTAGTCAAAGGGATGTCACATTTGTGTGTCTTACAACCAAATTTTCTCTCTTGTTCCAGTTATTTCCATCTCTCAGGAAGTAAAGATTGCCTACAAACAAAACACAAACACACACACATGTATGTGTATACAACCAATAGAAAAATGGAGAAAGACTATTAACTGACAATTCACAAAGGAAAAAGAGAATGAGTAATATTCATATGAAAGCCTTATCAACCTCAGACATAAAATTAAATGGCTTGAATTAAAATGTTCATTTATTTTTACTGCCTTATACAACTCCACTAAAATAGAAAAGAGAGCCACAGTCAATGAATGATATCCATAAATATTTGCAAGATATATTGTTGAGACTGGACGAAAGTATGGTTATTGACATAAAAGAGTAAAAGGAATTTAAGACCCAATACCAGCACAGAGGATGTCTATAACAGAGCACACTAATTTACCAAGTAAAAACCATAAAAGGCTCAGGATAGAAGCAGCATTTATTTCCAGAGATGAAAGATGGGATGGAAAGTACAGTGGCTAATTTAAAGTGAGCATAAAATGGAGTTAAAACCAAAGTCTCTTCTGCTTCCCTGCCAGCTCCTTGTGAGGAAACCAGAAGCCTTGTCCTGCAATAAATTGAACTATAGAAGTTCTAGATTCAGAGAAACTGGTCAATTGAAAGTGGGTGTGAGGCATTGCAATACAAAGAAGATGTTAAGTGAAATTTTACCCATTAAATAGTGAAACACTCCCCCTACCCTAGTCTTATTTCCCAGCTCATTTGAATAGAATGTTTATACAGTCAGGCATTTATCAGCACATCCTATCATTAAACTGAATGGTTCTTCCCAAGAGAAATTGAAGAGCCCGAGGTAAGCTCAACAAATATTGGCATGTGGGTCTTCCAACAAAACACAGAAGCACTGCCCTGTCATCCTGAAGTGAACCTCACTAGTGGATAAGCCTCACCAAAACACACAGAGGTTTCAGTAAGCTTTTTGGAGCCTAAAACTATTGAGTCTTCTAATCCATGGACATTGTGTATCTTTCAATTTATTTATTATTATTTCTTTTGTCAACCTTTCATATTTTTCACCTTATATATTACTTTTTTTTTCCTTCGGGTTTATTTCCCAATGTTAAATGTGTTGATGCAATCATAAACAGTACTGTTTTAACAATTGCATATTATATGTAAGTGATGAGCCATGGGAATCTACCCCAAAAACTAAGAGCACACTTTACACACTATGTGTTCACCAATTTGACAATAAATTATATTTTAAAAAATTAAAAAAAAACTTATAAAAAAGAATAAACCTTAAAATAAATAAACCCACATAAAATAATTGCATATTATAATTGCTTACTGCTAATTTATAGAAATATAATTAATTTTTTGGTGTTGACTTTGTATACTGCAACCTGGATAAGCTGATTTATTAGTTGTAGGAGCTTTTTGAGATTTTCCAAACAAACAATTGTGTTATCTGAAAATAGTTATTTCTTCGTTTCTGACCTATATGCTTTTAATTTTTTCCTTGCCTTATTACATTGGATAAATTTTGCAGTATAATATTAAATTGGAGTAGTGAAAAATGGCATCCATGCCTTGCTACAGATCTTAGAGAGATAGTATTCAGTCTTTCACTAATAAGTATGGTGTTATGTGTAGGCTTTTGGATATGCCCTTTATTAGGATAAGTTACCTTTTACTCCTAGTTTGCTGAAAGTTTGTATCATAAATGGATATTTAATTTTATTGAATGCTTTTTTCTACATATATTAAAATGATCTTTTTCTTTTTTCTACTTTTTATTAAAATTTTTTTTACTGTTTTATTTATTTTTGAGAGAGAGACAGAATACAAGCAGGGGAGGGGCAGAGATAGAGGGAGACACAGAATCCTCTGAGCTGTCAGCACAGAGCCCAATGCAGGGCTTGAACTCGTGAGCCTCAAGATCATGACCTGAGTCGAAGTTGGATGCTTAACTGACTGAGTCATCCAGGCTCCCCACAATGATCTTTTTTCTATTTGGTCTGTTAATATCATGCATTATATTGATTGATTTTGTAATAGGTAAGCTTTGCTTTTCTGGAATAAAACCAAGTTGGTCATAATATATTATTCTTTGTATACATTGTTGGATTTGATTTGCTAAGTTATGTTTTGTTCTGTTTTGTTTTTTTTTTGTTTTTTTTTTTTAGAATTTTTGTGTCTCTGTCCATGAAGGTATGTAGTTTTCTTTTTTTTGCAATACTTTTTTATGATTTTACTATTAGGATAGTGCTGGTCTCACAAACTAAGTTAGAAAATATTCTCTCCTTTTATATTTTCTAGAAGAGATTTTGTTTGTTATTATTTATTCCTTAAATGTTTAGGAGTATTCATCAATGAATCTGAGTCTGTTGTTTGTGTGTGTGTGTGTGCATGTGTAAGATTTTTAACTATAAAATCAATTTATTTAAGAGGTATTGAATTATTTAGGTTATTTGTTTCTTCTTGAGTAAATTTTGGTAGTTTGTATCTTTCGAGGAATTGGCTCATTTTATTTATAGTGTCAAATTTATGGGCATGAGACGGTTTGTATCATCTTTTTATTGAACTTGTAATTTATTGCTGGGTAACAAATTACACTAAAAATTAGAGAGCAGAGCTTAAACCATAAAACATTTGTTTCCTCGCAGTTTCCATGGTTTGGAAACCCATGGATCAAAGAAAGAACCTGACTCACCTATATGTCTCTGGCTCATGATCTCTTATAAAATTGCAGTTAAACTGTTCGCCAGGCAATGGTTTCATCTGAACTCAATCTGGGGGATGGGGAACCACTTCACTCAGGTTGTTGTTAGCAGGTCTCAGTCTCTTGCCCTGTGGGCCTTTACAAAGCTGTGTCACAACGTGGTTTCTGGAGTTCCCAAGGAGAAGCACTATAGGAAAAAGCAAGTGAGAGAGCCCAAGGTGAAAGTCAAAGTCATTTAAAGCCTAATCTCAGGAGAGATAGTCCATTATTTATAGAATGATCTATCCATTAGAAGCAAGTCAGTAAGTCCAGTTTACAGTCAAAGGGAGAGTATTGCATAAGAGCATGAATACCAAGAGCTACTCATCACTGTGAGCCATTGGGGGCCTGCATTATACACTTAACCTTTTAAAGTCTGTAGAAATTATAGTGATATCTCTTCCTCTATTTTTGATACTGGTAATTTATGTCCTGTCTTATTTTCTTGGACATTCTAACTAGAGATTGATATCAATATCATTGATATTTTCAAAGAAACAATTTTTGGTTTCATTGACTGTCTCTACTGTTTGTCTGTTTTCAATTTCATTGACATCTGATTTTACATTTATCATTTCCTTCTGTTTATTTTCTCTTTTTACTGCTCTATTCTGGTAGAAGCTTGGATACTCATTTTAGAATTTTCTTCCTTTCTAATATGAGCTTTTAACCATGTAATTTTTCCTCTAAGAATACCTAATAGGTACAGAGTTTTGATATTATGTGGTTTTTATTTTCATTTTGTTCAAAATATCTTTTTTTTTTTTTAATTTTCTTAATGTTTATTTATTTTTAAAAGAGAGAGAGCAGAAGCTGGGGTGGGGGGGTGGAGGGGAGGTAGGAAGAGAGAGGAAGATACAGAATTCAAAGCAGGCTGCAGGCTCTGAGCTGTCAGCACAGACAGCTGTGTTCCAACACAGGGCTGGAACCCACAAACATGAGATCATGACCTGAGCTGAAGTCAGATGCTTAATCACCTGAGCCATCCAGGTGCCCCATGGTTCAAAATATGTTTTCATTTCCCTTGACACTCTTCTTTGTCACATAAGTTCTACAAAGTATGTTGCTTAATCTCCCAATATTTGGGGATTTCCCCTATATCTATTATTGATTTCTAGTTTAATTCTGTTATGGTCCAAAAGCATACTGTGTAGGATTTTTTTTAAAATTTGTTGAGGTTTCTCTTTTGACCTAGCACATGCTCTGTTTTGGTGAATATTCCACTTACATTGAAAATAAAGTAGATGTTATTTTTCTTTAGGGACCATTCCCTGTATGTTAGAAGTAGTTGGTTTACAGTGTTGTTTAGATCATCTCTATCCTTACAGACTTTCTATCTACTCTGTTCAATAAATTACTGAGAGAAGTGGAAGTGTTCAGCTATAATTGTGGATTCATCTATTTCTCCTTTCAGTTTTTTTCAGTTTTTTTCTATATATTTTGAAGCTCTGTTGTTAGTATATACACATTTAAAACTGCCCTCTTGACAACTATACCCTTTATCATCATGTAATGACCCTCTTTATTTTTACTAGTATTTATTCTAAAGTTTACTTTGTCTAATATTAATATACTCCCGCTTTCTATTGGAAGGTGTTTGCATGATATCTATTCCATCATTCACTTACTTTTAACCTATAGATTTTTATATTAAAAAATGGTTTCACATAGACATCTTATGATTTTGTGGTTTTTTTAATCCAATTTGACAATCTCTGTTTTACCTGGTACGTTTATTAGGCCATTCACATTTAGGTCATTATTGATATAGTTGCAATAAAATCTACCATATTGCTAGCTGTTTTTGTTTATTCTTTTTTCTTCTTCTGCCTTCTCATGCTAATCAACAATGTTTAATAGTTTCATTATTAGTTAACCATTAATTTATTATTTATATGTCTTTAAAAATATTTTATGGTTGGGACACCTGGGTGACTCCGTTGGTTAAGTGTCTGACTTTGGCTCAGGTCATGATCTCACAGTTCACCAGTTTAAGCCCCACATGGGGCTCCAGCTCAGAGCCTGGAGCCTGCTATGGATTCTGTGTCTCCCTCTCTCTCTGTTCCTCCCCCACTCACACTCTCTCTCTCAAAAATTAATAAAGATCAAAAAAAATTATAAAACATTTTTTATGTTTTATACCATTTTATGGTTGTTCTAAGGTTTGCAATATACAGCTATATTAGTTTCCTATTGATGCTGTAATATATTATCACAAATGTAGTAGTTTAGTTCAGTACAAATTTGTTATCTGCTTGTCAGAAGTCCAAATTCAGTCTTTTGGATTAAAGTCAAGATGTTGACAAAGCTTGTTCCCTCTGGAGGCTCTAGGAGAAAATCTGTTTACTTGCCTTTTTCAGGTGGTAGAGGCACACTGCATTCCTTGTTTATAGTCCTATCTAATCCATTCCTTGTATTCCTCATTTCCTTGTATACATTCAGTTTTTCTCTGATATATTAGTTCTGCCTAAACATTAATCATTTCTTGTAGAACAAATATGCTGACAATGAGTTTCCTAGGTTCTTTTTTGGGAATTTTCTTAAATTTTTCTTTAATTTTGAAATTTATGTTCACTGGGTATAAAATTTTGGTTTGACAGGTGTTTTTTTGTTTGTTTGTTTTCCAAGGACTTTAGAGATGTCTCCTGCTTCCTAGCTTATATGATTTCTGAAAAGAAGTTTTCCATAAATATTATCTCTATTCCTCTGTAAAAAAATGGTAATTTTTTCTCCGACTGAGTTCTAGATTTTCTCTTGGTTTTTTGTTTTCAACAGTTTGAATATGATATACCTTAAGGTGGGAGGTGTTGTATGATGGGATTAATCCTGTTTGGTCTCTGAATTTCTGGATCTGTGACTTAGAGTCTGCCATTAATCTTGGAAAATTTTGCTCATTACTTCTTCAAATATTTCTTCTGCTCATTTCCTTTCTCATTGCCTGGCATTCCTAATATACTTATGTTAACATGTTTAATATTGTCCCATATCTCTTAATATCCTATTTCTGATTCTCTTTTTTCTCTTTGTATTGCATTTTGAATAATTTCTTTTGTCCTATCTTCAAGTTTACTGATTCTCTCCCCATGCCAAATGTGCTGATGAGTCTTTTAAAGAAATTCTTTATTACTGTGTTTTTCATTTACAGCATTTCAATTTGATTCATTTTTATAATTTTCATGTCCATGCTGCAATTATCTATCTGATCTTGCATGTTTTCTGCCTCTTTCATTAGCATCTTTAATATATAAATCACAGTCATTTTAAATTCCCTGTCAGGTAGTTCCAACATCTGTGTCATATCTGTATTTGATCCTAATGATTGTTTTGTCTCTTCTGAGTGTGTCTTTTCCTGCCTTTTCATAAGGTCTCATAATTTTTTTGTTGAAAGCTGGATGTCAGTGTTGCATTCTGTCCAGTGAGGTAAGTGAGTGCTTATATCTCCTCTCTCTCTAAGGTACTGTTTCTCTTTATATTTTGGCCAGTTGTTCACCATGTATTCAATGCATACGGAAAAAAAGTTGAAATTAAAGTATATCTGGCTCTTTTTTCTTGAAATGCTGGGATTGCTGCTCCTTCTTGATCTCTATATCCTGGGACAGAACTGGAAAAATTGCTTGATCCTTCAATTACATGTTGATATCACTTTAAGTAAAAAAATTAAAAACTAACAGATCCTTAAGGGTAATAGTTTCATGAAATATAAATTAAAACAATCATTTCATACTTAGCACGTTGACAAAAATTAAGTGTTGCTTTTAATCAATTTTTTTTAATTCACTGCAAATGAGAGTATGATTTGGTAAAATCATTCTGGAAAGCAACTGGCAATATTCATTAAAATTGCAAAAATGTACACTTTTTGATCTAGCAATTTTAGTTTTAGGTAAATATACTAGAGTATTTCTTATACATGTGCACAGAATGCTTGTATTGTGGTAACATTTTATAAAATAGACATCATTAATAATGCCCATCAATAAAGAAATAGAGAGGGGCGCCTGGGTGGCTCAGTTGCTTAGGTGGCGGACTTCAGCCCAGGTCACATTCTCATGGTTTGTGAGTTCAAGCCCCACACTGGGCTCTGTGCTGACAGCTCAGAACCTGGAGCCTGCTTCAGATTCTGTGTCTCCCTCTCTCTCTCTGTTCCTTCTCCACTCTAACTCTGTCTCTCCCTGTCTCAAAAATAAACATTAAAAAAAAGAAATAGAGAAATTGACTTTTTTTTTATGCAATGGAATACTATAAACATTGAAATAAGTGAACTAATATACATGCATTAAAACAGATAAATCTCAAAATCAAAGTTCAGTTAAATTAGCAGATTACAAAAGGATGTGTATACTATACCATTCAGATAACGCTGGAAAACATCTGAAACAATTCTTTCTATTCCTTATGGTTTATGCATATGTTTAAAAAGTATAAGCACAGGGGCGCCTGGGTGGCTCAGTCGGTTAAGCGTCCGACTTCGGCTCAGGTCACGATCTCACTGTCCGTGGGTTTGGGCCCCGTGTCGGGCTCTGTGCTGACTGCTCAGAGCCTGGAGCCTGTTTCAGATTCTGTGTCTCCCTCTCTTTCTGACCCTCCTCCATTCATGTCTGTCTCTCAGTGTCTCAAAAATAAATAAATGTTAAAAAAAAATTTTTTTTTTTAAATAAAAAAAGTTTAAGCACATACCTAGGAACGAGTTGCAGCAGCCACAGAACAGTGATAATCTCTGGTGGTAAAAAATGGAGGAAGGGAGAAATACAGAAGAAGTTATTTAGATGTATATGATATGTTTCCTTTTTTAAAAACATACAGTCTTATTCCATTCAGGTGGCTATAACAAAACACAACAGACTAGTTAGCTTACAAATAATAGAAACATATTTCTCATAGTTCTGGAGGCTAGAACTCCAAGATCATGTTTCCAGCATGGTTGTGTTCCAGTGTGAGTCCACGTCCTGGTTCATAGCCAACACCTTCTCATTGTGCCTTCACTTGGTGGAAAGGGTGAGGGATCTCTGTGAGGTCTCTTTTTTAAGAACACTAATCCCATTCATGAGGGCTCTTCTCTCATGACTTAAAAACTTCCCAAAGGTTCTACCTTCTAATACCATCATCTTTAGGGGTTAGGGTTTCAACATATGATTTTTGGGGAAACACAAACATTCAGATCATAGCATATATGAAGCAACATCTGGTAAATATGGGTTATGGGCACATGAGTGTCCACTATATATTTTTCTGCACATTTGAAATATTTCATAATTAAACATTTTAAAAGGAATCTTGTCATTATTTCTTCCATGTGAATTATTCTGGTTCAATTAGAAATAATTTATTTCAAACTACTTGGACCTACCATAGATAATAGCTGCCCATACCAATGGTTTTTCAAACAGTTTAGTGAAAATTAAAGTGGAAATTTTAAGACTCACTAGTATACAAAAGTCATCATTAGTGTATATACCTCCCACCAAGTACAGATTAGGTATAGACAATGTTAGTCCTTAGTTGTGATATTCCCTGCCATCCGTCACCACCATGAATGGCTGAAATGGTTCTCTAGTGGCGGTGGTTCCACATTACCTTCTGCTAGTGGTGCCCTTAGGCTTCTGTAACCTTTATATTGCTATTATCCTGGCCAATTCAGAAAGGTTTAAAGTGAAAAGATATCTCTATCAGATTTATATTTAAATTTTTTTTTTAATTTTTCAAACATTTCATCATAGTGCATGTTCCTAACACTAGACTTAGGTAGCAGTACACGTCAAAGAAAGATAAAAATGTGGAGATGCAACAGGATCAAAAGCTATTTCTAAACGTCTTTTTCACAGGGTAGTTCTATTTTTAACTTTTTGCGGAATCCTCCATGCTGTTTTCCAGAGTGGCTGCACCAGTTTGCATTCCCACCGACAGTATAGGAGGGTTCCCCTTTCTCTGCATCTTTGCCAACATCTGTTGTTTCCCGTGCTATTAATTTTGGCCATTATGACAGGTGTGAGGTGGTATCTTATTGCAGTTTTGATTTGTATTTCCCTGATGATGAGTGATCCTGAGCATCCTTTCACGTGTCTGTTAACCATCTGTATGTCTTTGGGAAAATGTCTATTCATGTCTTCTGCCCATTTCTTAACTCCAGCAATTGCATTTCTAGATATTTACCCAAAGGATACAAAAATAGTAACTTGAAGGGATACATATGCCATGATATAGCAGCATTATCAACAATAGCCACATTATGGAAAGAGCTCAAATGTCCATTGACTGATATACCACATTATATACATACATACTTATACACACACACACACACACGTGTATATATGTATATGTGTGTGTGTGTGTGTGTGTGTGTGTGTGTGTGTGTGTGTGTGTGGAATTTAAGAAACAAAACAGATGAACATAGGGGAAAAAAGAGAGAGAGAGATAAAAATCATAAAATAGACTCTTAATGAAGAGAGAAGAAAGTCAGATTGTTGGATGGGAGGTGGGCAGGGAGATGGGTTACATGGGTGATAGGTACTGGGGTGTCTGGGTGGCTGAGACAGTTAAGCATCTGACTCTTGATTTCAGCTCAGGTCATGATCTCATAGTTTGTGAGATTGAGCCCCACATTGGGCTCTGAACTGGCAGCAGAGAGCCTGCTTGGGATTCTGTCTCCCTTCCTCTCTGTCTGCTCCCCTCCCAAAATAAATAAACATTAAAAAAATAGGTGATAGGTATTAAGGAGGGCACTTGTTGTGATGAGCACTGGGTGTTATATGTAAGTGGTGAATCACTAAATTCCACTCCTGAAAGTAATATTAAACTATATGTTAACCAACTGGAATTTAAATAAAAACTTGAAACAAACAAACAAAAAATAAATAAAGGTCTTTCTCATAGAACTTTTAAGTAGCCTGCAGAACTACAAGCAGCAGGGTACATTCCATTTATATTAGGAAACCTCATTTCTTGGTTCATATAAATTCTTAAACATCTCTGGCTATATGTACATATATAAATAATCAATTCAATCATAAACAAGATGTATGTCCCTGAGTGCCTCTTGTTAGGATGTACAGTGATACCACATTGTAGGGATTTAACATGACAGTACAAAAATGATGTACATCAAGTAAACTAACGGTGGATAAGACTTAATTGCCATTAAAATTAGATAATGGGAAGATAATTAGAACCAATATCTGCCACTTTCAAATGCATCAGTTCGACAAATACACCTACTAATATGTAATGTCTTTTTGATGCTATTAGTACTAATAAGGGCTAGTGTAATAAACCCTAAGCAGAGGAAAAATGGAGAATTGAGTTTGGAGCGGCTACAGATAGTTCAAGGTTCTGCTTCCATCCCTATCTTTTAATATTTACAGAAGTGGCATATAAGAAGTTTCTAGGCAAGCAAGCTTTACAAACACCTCACAAAAAACAAAGAACCATCAGAACAGCTTCCTGCCCCAAATTGCTTCTGATCATCTTATGTCAAAATCTCATAATTCCATTATTTAGTACACAGGCTAGTACAATTTTTTGTAAATGTTTCAGTCTTGCTAATTTAGAAAAAGTTTCAAATTTAATTATAATCCTTTATTAACATAGAACATTAGCATTTTAATCAGTATAAATTGGTAATACAGTGTAATAAAGAATAGTCAAGTTGAAATAAACACCTTCAATAATCAGATTAAATCTGAATTACTTGCTGAGATATAGTGCTTAAGTCTGAATGATTTTCCCATTAAATATGCTCCCAATTCTGAATCAAGATGACATCTTTATGAAATGGCAAGTATTCAATTAAACTATTATCTATTGTTGCATGCATCAAATTCCAAACCAACAGGGATATACCTACACAGAAAAAAAGAGGATAAATATCCATTCTCTACAAGGATCAAATTAATTGGAATTTTCTAGATCTCTACTTCTCTCTGTATTCTGTATTCATGGTTTCTCTGTTCTCCATCTATCTAATTTGGGGAGTGAAAGCACACACCATAAACATATGTGCAAATAGCTTATTTATATTTAGGAAACTGATTCATGCATTAATTTAAAAAATATTTAATGATAAGAAAATTGGAATGAGCTTTAAGCATAAGAGATTTTACTCACTTGTATCCAATTAGTACATTGGTCATAATGGACAGTCTCTCATTTCAGCAGCTCTGTGTGATAAAACACAAATCAATCATTAATGAACAATTCTTGGTTGATTTCTTGTCATGTATTCCTCACTGAGAGGCATACTTTGGAAAACACAAATTCTCAGACACAGCCTGTCTACCCTTAAGACTTACTACCTTGAAACAAAAGTGAACTTCCCATTCCACTGAAAGACATTTCCAGAAAGACAAAACCACATGAACATGTAGGGAGAGTACCTCTGACCTATGATAACGCCAAAGTTTAGTCATTGCTCTCAGGGATACAATGAGTATCTATGTCACTTCTTTATTATCTATCGTCTTCAAATCTTTTTCTGAATTTCTGGTGAAATGATATATAATTTCTGTACTGCAAAGCTAACTAATCTAATCATTAGGTTAGCTAAATTGAAAGTGAGTTATATATTATGCTACCAAACTGCTTTAGGCACTTTGCAAATATTATTCCATTCAATTCTCAAAATGAAAGTGTGAATTAAATTTTAATATCCATCATCTACAAAATACTTAGAGAAGCAAACCTATCAATCCTTCTGACTGCTAAGAAGTGGCAAAGCTAGAATTCAGAGCCACGTGTCTTAACTCCAAAATTCATTCTTTTACTCTTTTATGTTCTTTTACAGGGGAACGGCTATAATTTGTAAGAAGAGTGATAATGTAATATTTGATTTTGAAAAGATATGTATAAATAATTCATTGAGCACTTACTATGAGTCAGGCAATCTTCTGAAAACTTTGGAAGAAAACTTTGGGACTCATTTGATCCCCATGAAGTCTTTGTAGGCACTACAATTTCCCTCGTGTCACACATCAAGAAATGAATGCTTTGAGAGGCCCAGTAAATTGTCTAGGGTCACAGAGCTAGTACAGAATGTTCCAGATTTACATGCTGTGTGATTAGGGAACGCAAACTGTTAGCACCTAGATGAAACTTAGATCAGGCACAGCTTTATAAAACCATTTTTGATCCATTGTTTTCATATTCATGTATGAAGTAGAGAGTACCTGTTCTTTAATTACTGCTTTGTACAAGACACTATACCATATGCTGGGTTCACAAAGAGAAAAATGCCAAAATGTCTATGTTCAAAGAGATTGTGTTAAATTGAAGGAAAATAAAATGTTTACAATGTTCTGTCACAGACATTATACAGAGATTAATTATGGGTGGGTGCCCAATCCATAATGAAGAAATAGAGAAATATGAGCTGAGTCTTGTACAAATACAGCATATTTTTTGAAAGCATCTTCTCTTCATAAAACTGTTTTTGATACACTTATAATATTTGTATTACTTTTGTTTCAGAATCCTTAGATTTGATAACATTTTTAGGAGGAAAAGTTCTTCCACATTATTTTTGCCAAATTAACTGACAAGTCTAGCTAAATTATTAGCCTGGTTTCACATTCCCCATGAAAAAAAAATCAATAAAGTTTTCTTTTACTCTGCCGAACAATGTGATATTTGGTGTGGGCTGTGTTGATGAGAGCAACTTGTCTATTTATTCTTCTCTAGAGGATGCTGTTGATTTGATAGATTGGGAATTGAGAAACCCAATATATTTGGACATTTTGGTTCAGAAAGCACCTGGCTAAACTGTTCTCTGTACTTCTGTTGAAGCAGTTGAAACATTGGCTTTTATTTTGAGTCCTAACCCACGCATCTTGGCATAAGGATGGGTCCTACTGAAAAGCTATTCCTATCAATTAACGTTAGAAATTAACAATCTTGGGCATCTTGAAATGTCAAGTGTAATCCTTGAGAAGAATGATATGGGTAGAAAAACATGCTTTTGTTATAAATACAAACTGAACTGGCTAAAATCTTGAGTGAAATTCTTCTTGATTAACTGGGCATATTATACAAGGGCAATAAATGGGACTGGACCAAAACACGACAGGTCGGTCCAATTCACCAGAGGCAAGTAAAATGTGACAAGCCCTGTTGCTGCCAATCTTACATACAGTGAGTCATCACTGACTTATAGCTGATTTTCAATTTTTTTTTAATGTTTGTCTATTTCTGAGAGAAAGAGCACAAGTGGGGCAGGGGTAGAGAGAGGGAGACACAGAATCCAAAGCAGACTCCAGGGGTTGAGCTGCCAGCACAGAGCCCGACCTGGGGCTTGAACTCATGAGCCATGAGATCATGACCTGAGCCAAAGTTGGACACTTAACCGACCGAGCCACCCGGGTGCTTCTATAGCTGCTTTTCAGATCATCATTGACTTTATACTTGCGGTCATGCAATAGCCTTCAAAAGGTTTCTCACATACTTGCCATAGTTGCACACTACTGTTTGGCATCTCATTGTTACCTTAATGCACACATAATCTTCCTCTATCCAAAAGTAAAATCCAACCCTTCAGTTAATTAGTTATTAGGGCATGGAATAATGTTCCACTGTGAGTTAAAAGGCCAACCTGCAGCCAGCATACCAATAAATCACTTTAACATTGTCTAGCCCTGACAAGATGGTCCAGGATTAAAGAGAGACCTCTGTAATGGCTATAAAAAGAAAAATGGCCCCCACTCCTTCGAGAACTTACCATTGAGGTGGTGTTTGCTCAAATTCTGGTACTTCCAGTGAATTAGTCAAACTATTTCAAACCAAAAGATTTTTTTTAAGTAAAAAACTTTATTTTTTGTTTGTTCCTTTTTTTCCTTATTATTTAATGACGTGTTTTCTAAACAAATCAGTTAAATAATGAGGTAAAACACACACACATTACTTAGTTCAAGTAACTTTAAAGTTTATTTTATTTTGAGAGAGAGAGAGGGAGAGAGAGAGAGCATGTGCAAGCAGGGCAGGGGCAGTGAGAGAAGGAGAGAGAAAATCCCAAGAAGGCTCAACACTGACAGTGTGGAGCCCAATGCAGGTCTCGATCTCATGAACTGTAAGTTCATGACCTTAGCCGAAATCAAGAGTCGGTTGCTTAAATGACTGAGCCACCCAGGTGCCCCTCAAGTAACTTCAATTAGTACAGTCACACACACCAGCTAATAACCTTAAAAATATGTTGAGTTCTTTTTCCTTTCTTTCATTCTACCTTGTGGACATATTAACATTGACGGTGCTTATCTAGTCTTTCCAGAGAATTTTTTCTTAAAAGGATGAAGTCTACCACACCTGAAAATACACAAATCATTTGAAAAATTTATTTTTCTGCTGATTTTTAGCAGAAGATTACAAAATTGGGGCAATATGTTTTACACTGAGACACAGCACTATGTTTCTTCCTTTAAATTAAGAAAACTAAATCAAAGAAGATTTTCTCATTCTGCTTCAGAACATAAATAGAAACTCCGAAAACAAGCTATACGAATAAGCTATTTCTTCTTAATGTGGGTGACATCACCACCATTACCATTAATCTATTATAAATCTACATTACATTTGCACCGTCTAGGTTAGAGATGGTTCCTGCTGCCAAGTAGCTCAAGGATGGTTGAGGTAAGGTCTAATAAAAACTGATGATGCTCAGATAAGTGAATGAGTACCCTGTGATACACGTGGCTATAAAAAAAAAAAAAAAATACTTAGGAAGATGTTCCTGAAGAGAGGGAATGTGAGGCAGGCAGCTCTGTTACAAGCAAAGAAAGCTTGCAAAGGAATCTATTTTAAACATCTTGTGTATCCTTCAATTTTGCTTATTATTTTATTTTTTAAAATAAATATTTCTGATTTTGGAAGAAACGCATGGTTATGACATAAGAGTTAGGCTGCATTGGAGAGGATAAAAATTACAATACAATGACATGTAATTCAACCATTTGCAGATTGCATGGGATAAATACCAGAGGAGAGAGGAAGAGCCAGCCCTAGGGAAGGGTCTGTACACCAGTCAGGCCAGAGAAGAGAAAGCTAGTAGGTAGTGTGGAACGGAGGTGCAGGGATGTGAATGAGGGCTCACCATGACGCTATTGGTACTTTAAGAATTTTGAGAAGATCGCCATGTTTTGGTTAAACTTTCTGTCTAAATCTCCTCTCATTTGGAAAAATACATACAGGTTTTTAGTTCATTAAGTTTAGCTGGACTCTATGGTCAATCGCCCCTCTCCAGCACTGACAGGACATGATTTGTGTGGGATCAAAGCCAGAGAAGTTGGCAAATAGGAATATCCTGCATCCACAGCATATTTCTTTGACATGGTGTTTCTTTGTAGGGAGTACCAGAGCAGATAAAATTCATTTAGCTAATTTAGGCAAATTTAATTTAAGGCAGACTTGGAAGGATTCTACCTTGGCCGTATAGAAGAGCAAAGAGCTCTGAGTACATTTTCAGAAATGCAGCTTCACTCAACATTGTTCCTGGGACTCTGCTGCCATCTTTAAGAGCTATCAGTTAGTATTTGTCTTCCTCTGGCTCTTCTTTCCCTTTTGTATAGGTAAGACAAAGGACAAACACCAATTCTAAGCACTGTCTTGAATATTTTCCTCATTGAAGCCATAGTGATGCAAATTTTTCTAGTCAATGGATTAGTTTGAAATTTGTAGAAATATTGCCTTAATAACAACAGGCACTACAGGATAGAAAAATGATAAAATTGACTCATTGTACCAACAAAACTTGCATGCCCATCACATAATCAAATGCATCCTTTATGCTCCATGACTAATCAGAGGCATCTTTATTCTTTCTTTTTTTAATGTTTATTTTTCAGAGACAGAGAGACAGAGCGTGAGCAGGGGAGAGGCAGAGAGAGACACACAGAATCTGAAGCAGGCTCCAGGCTCCAAGCTGTCAGCACAGAACCCGACACAGGGCTCCAACTCATGAACTGCGAGATCATGACCTGAGCAGAAGCGGGATGCTTAACTGCTTACCAGCCTGAGCCACCCAGGCGCCCAAGGCATCTTTATTCTTATTTAAAAAAAGAAAATGCATGATTCCAGGTGCTCAGTCTTTTTTTTTTTTTTTTTTTTTTTTAATGAACTTTCCCCTTTGAAGATAGTACTCTGAAGATGATGTAGGGAGCTGATAAATGTGTGACCTATGAAGCTCCATATTTCTTCTTGACAATCCATTAGGTGGGATCTAAGGCCTACGAGTCTGAAATGCACTTATCATGATTATTCTACTAACTGTAACAATGGCTTGAATATTTAGAGTTTTAAGATCATGTTTTGTCATCTTCTACAAAGAAATAACACTAATTAGAATGATACACAGTAGAAACTTCCAGAAGAATATCAGGTCAATGCAGATCCTGTCCTCAGGAGGCCTGTTCAAATCCCCTAAGCTTTGCTCCACTGGCTCCTATCTGATATGAAAGACTGCTGTATGCTCAGAACAGGACAATAATTAAATTCCAATGCTTTTAGCTGCAGTGATTAAAAATTAAGAGTGCTTTTATGTCTATCATGTTAAAATAAGCAAGGCTTACATATATGAATTTTAATGTGTTCCTTAAAAATCCAGAAACATGCAACAGACTATATCCATTTCATTTTAAAGTCATGTGCCATAGAAAAACCGGGACACCCTATGTATTTTTGGAAAATACATTTTATTTCCTATCCATAATTTCGTGCTTTAGTTTATCTATATAAACTATATCATGCTTTAGTTTATTTATATTACAAATATTTGTTCTACAGAATTAATTTGCCACATTGTTAAAAGCAAACTTTCAAGAAGAAAGCCTGTCATTTTCTAAAGAGAAAAAGGGGGAAGCCTTATGAATACAAATTCATTTCTGAGTACAACTGCTCTCAAAACGAAATGAATTTCACAAAGTATGCCTTAGAATTCATCATTTTAAGTCACCTAGGTTGGTTTACATATTAATCCACTTCCCCAGCCTCTCTCTTTGTGACCTGGCAGACTTCAGTTATGCACAATGGCATACAGACAGTCTGCTGAAAGGTCTGTTCTTTTAAAATGTCACTCCTCACTCGGGAATATGTTTTATTAAGGGTAATGGGAAACGTGCAGGTCCGGTGGTGAATTTGCTTTTCCTTCCTCAGATGAAATTTGAACACAGACTTAATAGGGAAATTTGTCATTAAATTATAACAGCAGGGTGGGTTGGGGTGGATGTCAGCCTCCACTCCAGAGGACTCTAGCCTAAATTCTTGGGAAGGTTGGCCATCATATCCCCCGGTGCCTACCGTCTGAGGCTGAGAATCACATGGTCAAGATTAAGCATTGCTTCAGGAAAATCTAATTAATAGGCTCAGGAGGGAAGTTTGCAGGACACCATAATAGAAAAATCTGTTTTAAAGCAAAAATAATGATGCATCGACACGACTCATATTGCAAGCTTTCATATAGATAATAATATGCAGGTCAAACCATTTGAAGGAAAGCATAATGACTACTGAAAGTCAAAGCCTACAGTAGCATAGATTGCCTAAAAGGTGGGTGTTTGTCTCCCCACTCCAACTTGAGACCTAAATGAAGATTCCTCTTATCGTACTAAAAACCTTCCATGGGTATTATGTGAGCCCTAATGAATTTGTATAACTCCTATTTCCTCTACTGTATGACATGACTCCAGGATGGGAAGGAATTAGGCTTTGGAGTGCTTCAAAACTGTGTTGGATTCCCAACTGTGCACTTAGTATACTAACAAGTGCTGGCTTCATGGGTGTTGGACTTAATGAAGTTTCATGAACGTTAGCCTTTTTTACGAACTCTTCCCTTCTGAAGCAAAGTCTCAGAAGACGGTCCTCTGTATGGATTTCAGTGCTATCTCTGAACTTGTGATCTGTTAAGCAAAATCTAAGGGAACAAAGGCATATGTGCCAGGGCCTTGGACCCTGGGTTCCCTCTTTCCTGGGGCTGGTTCTCAGCTGCCTGCTCCCTCTTCCCCTAGGATCCTAAGCTTCACTCAGGCTGCTCCTCTTAGCCCTGCCCAGCAACCACTCCTGTCTTTTGTCCCTTGTGGGGCCTGGGCAGGGGAGAGTCAGGTTAGGTTTGCATACTCAGTGCAACTAGCTGCAGAATAAGGCTCTGGACACCTGATAGAATCTGCATGTATCATTTGAGCACCCTCATACCCAAGTGAGAGTAACAGTTCACAGCTGTCACTATGACAGCTTGAGACAGAGACTGCAAAAGAAAAGGGAAAGCTTTTTTTCTACTTTTTGAACAAGGGGCCCACATTTTTATATTGCACTTGGCCCCACAAATTATATAGCTAGCCTTATCAGGATGTTTTTGTGCAAAACCACGTATACTTTATAAGCCATAGCTTTCTCATCTAGAGAGTAGGAATGACAATAACACTTAGAGTTATAACGGGGATGAATTTTTTTTTAATGCAAGTAAGGGCTTCACATAGATGGTGATGCACTGAAAGAGGACTAACATCAGTTATTAGTTTCAAAAGTTAGAAAATGAACAAAAGTATGCTTTGACTTCACTTGCTTTGTGAACAACAGAATAAAGCATAAGACAAATGTAATTCAGAATATCTCAGAAAATCTAGGGTCTATATTAAGAACACTTTGGCCCATAATTTCTTAAAGTTCAAACACCAGATTAAAATGCATATATTTTCAGCATTACTAAAGGTCTTGCCATTTAAAGAAAAACCAAGAGAATCTTTCATTTAAAAAAAGAGAACAATTTATTAAATGCGGAAAATATTGGGAAACAGGATCTATTAAGGAACAACTACTGGAATGTCACTCACTGTGTCTGGGGACCACATGGAGAGATACAAAGGCTGTAGATTTAGGATGTCCAGCCTCAAAGTATGGCCAGTGCAGCCCTGGGTTACCTCTTACTAAATCCCAGAATTCATTTCATACTCTATCCCACCCTAATAATGATTTCTTATCTAGAGCAAAACTCCTTTGCTCACCCCTCCCCCACCAGAGAGCACATCAAACTCCTGAGAGGCACTCAAAATAAACCAGATCCCCAGGTAAGGCATTATCCAGCAGCAAAATTTGCAACCTTCTGGTTCACAGAGCTCTGGGCCCTCCCTGTCTCTTGGCCATGGGCCCTTTGGGGACACTCTCAGGGCAAATTCAATAGCCAAATCCACAGGAGAGGAAAGCTATGATTCATTTTTTAGACTATTGTCACTATTGCTAGACTATGATAGAAGATGGAATCACTTGTTACTAATGCCCACCTTCTACATAAAACTCACAGAAAAGATTTTTACTTACCTACAGTGTTATGAAAGCAAAAGCAAAACAAAACAGAGGTATGATATAAAATACATCTGAAATTAAAAAGAATAAACCATATATTCAGAAATAGTTTTCCTCAAAGTGAAATTAATATCCCATTGGAATGAGTATCTTCAGTCATGGTGTTTTCAGATCTATTGTATTTACCTTTGTTATATTTCTGTGTTCTGCCTAATTTGTAAATGTACATCTCTTGAGATTTTTAAGCTCTTGAAAAACAAGTATCATTTCTAGTTGATCACTGTACCTCCTATATCAGCTTCTCGATGAACACTTGATACATGTATAATGTAGATTAATGCTTGTATACTTGAACTGTTACTCCTTAAGACTTTTCATTATCAACAATGTTAAAAATAAAATAGCTCCCACATTCAGTTGATTAATGTTAATCATAAGTAAAGCTTTCTTACAGTTTAATGTTATCTAAACTTTGATATTCATTAGCCCACTTTTGTAAATTCAATTTCTTTCTTAGAAGGGCAGCATGGTATAGAGCACTGGATCTCAAACTATGATCCCCAGATGAGCATCATCAGTATCACTCAGGTATGACAAGTAAGGAATGTAAATTCTGGAGTCCCAGCCCAGACCCACTGAATCACAAGTTCTAGACTGAGGTTCAGAAATCTGTGTCTTGACAAGTCCTTCGTGGGATTCTTATGCACACTGAAGTTTGAGGACCACTAGTATAGAGGAAGAAACAAAGTATGGCAAGATGGCCTGAGTTCTAGTCCTAGTCCACACCTGGTTTTATGGATTTGTGTATTTAGCTTCTTTAAGATCCATTTCCTTTTATGTGAAATTAAGTATAACAATGCCTATTTCATGGGTTTGCCATAAAGATTATGTAAGATAATATCTGCTAGGAGACTGACATCAGCATTCAATAAATGGCGATCATTGCCAGAGGATGATTCATTTTGAAAGGTTTATCTTATACCTCTTCACAAATGCCCAATCCTCTCTGTTCATATCTCTCAAGACTTTCCAGCAGCTAATGTATAATTCCAAGTTGAAATTCAGAAACAATAGTTATTAACAGCTTTCTTATTTGGAAACAGTGTCCCTGATACAATTCGCTCTTTGCAACTAGAGAAGCTGTTAGAGTCTGTTTGTTAAGTACTAAGCAAACACCCCTTTTCACAGAGTATCAGTGATTAGCTCCACTAGATTTTGCATATGACACAAATTAGGCATTTAAAATGGATAAGCCATTCCCAGCAAAATCCAAATAGTGGTAAGCGATGAATAAAACTGAACACTCTAGATAAAGAATACCTGGGTTTTGTCAGCAAGACCAGGAGTAAAATCTACCCTGAATACTTACCTTCTAATTGGCTCCTCTGTTAGAACACAAATCTCTAGTCTACTGTCTATAAGACTGACAGGAAAAAGGTTAAAAAAAAAAAAAAAAGTTTTGGAAAGGGCCACTTCCCTGGCAAGCCTACCTGCTATTATACTGTTACAGAGCTGAACCTTCCCCAAGGCATTAATTACCAGAAATGACCACCTGGAGACTGGGTGGGGGGGCCCCCTTTGTTCAGGGTCTCGGGTTGCACAGCTCTGTGATGAAAACCCTTGCCATCTGTGATAACCACCAGCCGCCAGCAGCAGCAAGTTAATGAGATCAAATCATTCCCCATGCACTTTAACCTGTCTGGGTGAGACAAAGACTCAGCAAAGAGAATATGTCATTAAATCTAATTCAGACTTCTGGAGTTTGGACTTTTGTTTTCACCAATAAAATAAATGTTTAAATCTAAAGCCATTTGCAGGAACAGAAGCAATGAAACATTGACTTATTACTTTCTAGATAATGCTAGGTTCTTGCCAGTTCATAGATTCCTAATAAAGGTAAGAAAAATTAAAATGGTGAGTATTGCCCATTTTAAAAGATATATTCTGGTTATGTGTCCAGTGATCTTATATACATAGGCCTAACTTTTTTGGATGTTTATAATATTTGTCTTTGAGCTTGTGAATAATATTGCAGTTACGATGAGCCTGAATTATAGGTTTGCATTTGCTAAGTAAAATCTACTGTCTGCACTAAATGACTTTTTAAAGAGTTTCCTAATGAGCAGTGGTGTTCAATGTGTTGGGAGCTATAAGCACCACATGTATTAAAGTGCTAGCTATTAAAAAAGGTTTCCTTAATTTAAAGGAATTAAATTATCTGTAAAAGAGCCATTTGATTTATCATATAAACACACTACAATGATATGGGGGAGGAGTCGGACTTATTACAGGTAGTAAAGAAGCAACCTGAGAGGAGATCAATTTAACTTTCCAATTTTCTTCCTCCTCTTCTCTCCATCAGCTGATCTATTTGCTTCTAAGTTGACAGAAATACAGATGTCTGATCTTCATGTTGACTCTGGCTTTTGTTCAAGGTTCTAATTTGCCTCTGCATTTTTGATTTCATGGACATCCCAGGTTATTCCATTACCTCAAACTTGCACATCGCCATTCCATATAGAAGATTATAAATAATTTAAACATGAGCTATTTGTACTATGTATTTTAACATCTATGCAAATTAAAATTTAACATATGCCAAGGGAAAGACTAGAGAAAGTCTAAATTTAAAAAGAACCAATATTGAAAGCAAATACAAAATCTACATGCTATATAATTTACTATTTTATAATTTCATGAAAGCTTCCTTACAAATTACATAACACTTGCCATCAAAATATTTGTTGAATATAAGTAGAGAGTGACTTAAGTCTAGTTAGACTACTCGGCTGCTGGGACATGGGCTATCACTGTGGCTATAGGAAGGATGGCCATGCATGATCATAAGGCATCTAAGCAAGCCTCATTATTTTGTGGGCTAACATATTTCTATCTGACTACTTATCTACTGAGCTGTATAAAAATGGACATTGTAATAAAGGAGATGCTATCAACACAATACCCTTAACTAAAATATTATTGAACACCCAAGAAAAGATGATGAAATTCGATAGCTATTATTTTCATTATTCAAAGTACCTATTACTTGGGGCGCCTGGGTGGCTCAGTCGGTTAAGTGTCTGACGTCGGCTCAGGTCATGATCTCACGGTTCGTGGGTTTGAGCCCCGCATCGGACTCTGTGCTGACAGCTCAGAGCCTGGAGCCTGTTTCAGATTCTGTGTCTCCCTCTCTCTCTGCCCCTCCCCCACTCGCGCTCTCTGTCTCAAAAATAAATAAACATTAAAAAAAATAAAAATAAATAAAAAAACAAAGTACCTATTACTTTTTGAGATTAAGAGTGATTTTATAGTTGTTTTATCTCTGTTCTGTAACTAAGCACCTTACAATGGGCATTGGGTAAATCCTAAAATTTATTTTTTTATGAATCTTCAAAAAATTATTTTTTTATGTTTATAGAGGAGTATGTATGTTTATGATAAAAAATTTGGAAGTAAAACACAGAGAATAAAAAGAATCCATAATCTCACCACCTAAAAATAGTCTTTAACATTTTGGATGTTTACCTCATTCTTGGATATCAGTTCCATACTTTTTTTTTTTTTTTTAACGTTTTATTTATTTTTGAGACAGGGAGAGACAGAGCATGAACAGGGGAGGGCCAGAGAGAGGGAGACACAGAATCTGAAACAGACTCCAGGCTTTGAGCTGTCAGCATAGAGCCTGACACAGGGCTCGAACTCACGGATCGAGAGATCATGACCTGAGCTCAAGTCGGCCACTCAACCGACTGAGCCACCCAGGAGCCCCAGTTCCATACTTTTTAAATAATGGATATCATACTTCCTCTGGGAAGCCTTCCCCACCCCCTTCACCCTGACTAAATCAGATTCCTCTCCCAGAATATTCTTATTTCCCTCACTTACTTACCCCATCTTATTCTAGGTATCTGTTGAAAGGTTTGCCCATCTCTCTACTAAAAATTTTAAGTGAGAGAGATCTTAATTCTTTTTTGTTGCTGTAACATCAAATGCCCTGCATCTATAAAAATTAAACCCAAGATTGTTAAAAGAACAAATGTATAAGTGATTTCAACTGTAATTCTATTCCAACTTTTTTCACTTAACATTACATCATGAGAACTGTCCCATGTCATTAAATTCCCTCAAAAATTCATTTTTTGAGATATAATATTTTATCACATGGCTACACTGTAATTCCTTTAAACATTTTATATTATTAATCATAGCCCCTCCTTATTTTTGCTATTGTACGAAGCACAATGTTGCTGTAAAGAAGTCAATATAGCAGAGAAACTGAAGTATGAATCTCCCTATCAAAAAATGGGAGAGGGGCATGATTAAAAATAGAGGGTATGGTTACTGATATTTCTGAATTAATATTAAATGTCTAACAGTAACAACGCCATGTGCTTAAGCAGAAGAATGTTCTTATTCTTCGTTACACATGCTGAAATATCTTAGGGTGTATACATAGAGAACAAGTGTACCAAAATTTAACAATTAGTAAATCTGCTTAAATAGGTGAACAGTTCATTGTTCTCAGCTCTCAACTCGTCTATAGACTTAAACTTTTCAAATGGAAAGAAAACTATGGACCCTGAATTTCCACCCACTTAGGTTTTAATCTGTTTCACCACTGATTGGTTGTGTAATCATTAGTTAGTTCACTGAGCTCATTTTCTAATCAATAAAATAGAAGCAATAATAGTAAATATCCCATAAAATTGTTTTGAGAATGATTATACAGGATAATACACTTAAAACATTTATCACAGTTCCTATTGTAATAATAAGAGCTTTATGATGGTCAGCTATTTTTTTTCAATATATGAAATTTATGGTCAAATTGGTTTCCATACAACACCCAGTGCTCATCCCAAAAGGTGCCCTCCTCAATACCCATCACCCACCCTCCCCTCCCTCCCACCCCCATCAACCCTCAGTTTGTTCTCAGTTTTTAAGAGTCTCTTATGCTTTGGCTCTCTTCCACTCTAACCTCTTTTTTTTTTTTTTCCTTCCCCTCCCCCATGGGTTTCTGTTAAGTTTCTCAGGATCCACATAAGAGTGAAAACATATGGTATCTGTCTTTCTCTGTATGGCTTATTTCACTTAGCATCACACTCTCCAGTTCCATCCACGTTGCTACAAAGGGCCATATTTCGTTCTTTCTCATTGCCATGTAGTACTCCATTGTATATATAAACCACAATTTCTTTATCCATTCATCAGTTGATGGACATTTAGGCTCTTTCCATAATTTGGCTATTGTTGAGAGTGCTGCTATAAACATTGGGGTACAAGTGCCCCTATGCATCAGTACTCCTGTATCCCTTGGGTGAATTCCTAGCAGTGCTATTGCTGGGTCATAGGGTAGGTCTATTTTTAATTTTCTGAGGAACCTCCACACTGTTTTCCAGAGTGGCTGCACCAGTTTGCATTCCCACCAACAGTGCAAGAGGGTTCCCGTTTCTCCACATCCTCTCCAGCATCTATAGTCTCCTGATTTGTTCATTTTGGCCACTGTGACTGGCGTGAGGTGATATCTGAGTGTGGTTTTGATTTGTATTCCCCTGATGAGGAGCGACGTTGAGCATCTTTTCATGTGCCTGTTGGCCATCTGGATGTCTTCTTTAGAGAAGTGTCTATTCATGTTTTCTGCCCATTTCTTCACTGGGTTATTTGTTTTTTGGGTGTGGAGTTTGGTGAGCTCTTTATAGATTTTGGATACTAGCCCTTTGTCTGATATGTCATTTGCAAATATCTTTTCCCATTCCGTTGGTTGCCTTTTAGTTTTGTTGGTTGTTTCCTTTGCTGTGCAGAAGCTTTTTATCTTCATAAGGTCCCAGTAATTCATTTTTGCTTTTAATTCCCTTGCCTTTGGGGATGTGTCAAGTAAGAGATTGATACAGCTGAGGTCAGAGAGGTCTTTTCCTGCTTTCTCCTCTAGGGTTTTGATGGTTTCCTGTCTCACATTCAGGTCCTTTATCCATTTTGAGGTTATTTTTGTGAATGGTGTGAGAAAGTGGTCTAGTTTCAACCTTCTGCATGTTGCTGTCCAGTTCTCCCAGCACCATTTGTTAAAGAAACTGTCTTTTTTCCATTGGATGTTCTTTCCTGCTTTGTCAGATGGTCAGCTATTATGAATATCTTTATATATAAATGTTTGTTTATATTTGCATTATTTAGACTATTATAATTTTTTTCCTTAGGTTAGAATCCCAAAAGTTCAATTACTGAGCCAAAGAGCAGAGGCATCTTTGTGGCTTCTGATTGATATTAACAAATCACTTTCTGCATCCAAATCTATAAAAACAAATATCCAGTTAAAAAATGAGCAGAAGACATGGATAGACATTTTTTCAAAGACGACATCTGTATGGCTAACAGACACATGAAAAGATGCTCAATATCGCTCATCATCAGGGAAATACAAATCAAAATCATGATGAGATACCACCTCACACCTGTCAGAATGGCTAAAATTAATAACACAGGAGACAACAGATGTTGGCAAGGATTAAGAGAAAGGGAAGTCCTCTTACACTTGGTGGGAATGCAAACTGGTATAGCCACTCTGGAAAACAGTATGCAGTTTTCTCAAAAAGTTAAAAATAGAAATACCCCATGATCCAGCAATTGCAATACTAGGAATTGAATACAATTCAAAGAATTGTAAAAATACAAAGAATACAAAAGATACCAAAGAATACAAAAATATAGATTTGAATGGGTGCATGCATCCCAATGTTTATAGCAGCATTATCAATTATAGCCAAACTATGGAAAAAGCCCAAGTGTCCACTGACTGATAAATGGATTAAGAAGATGTGGTGTGCGTGTGTGTGTGTGCATGTGTGTGTGTGTGTTTGTGTGTGTATATATAATGGAATATGACTCAGCCATAAAAAAATGAAATTTTGCCATTTGCAACAACATGGGTGGAGCTAGAGTGTATTATGATAAGGGAAATAAGTCAGTCAGAGAAAAACAAATACCATGTGATTTCACTCCTGTGTGGGATTTAGGAAACAAAACAGATGAACATATGGGAAGTTAAAAAAAGAGGGAGAGAGAAGCAAATCATAAGAAACTCTTAATGATAGAGAACAAACTGAGTGTTGATAGAGGGAGGTGGGTGGGGGATGGGCTAAATGAGTAATGAGTATTAAGGAGGACATTTGTGATGAGAACTGGTGCTATATGTAAGTGACAAATCACTAAATTCTACTCCTGAAACCTATATTATACTTTATATTAACTAACTAGAATTTAAATAAAAATTTGGAGATAAATAAATAAGCTTTATTTCCCCTGGTTGGTGGGGGTAGGGAGGAATCACTTTCCAAATGGGTTGTATTAAGGATAGTAAGGGGTGCCTGGATGGCTCAATCGCTTAAGTGTCTGACTCTTGATTTTGGCTCAGGTCATGATCTCATGGTTTGTGAGATTGAGCCCCATATCAGGCTCTGTATTGACAGTATAGAGCCTGCTTGGGATTCTCTCTCCTTCTCTCTCTGCTCCACTATGCTCGCTCATTCTATCTCTCAAAATAAATAAAATAAACTCAAAAATTTAATTAAATTAAATTAAGGATAGTAAGTAATTAAATTGCATTAATTTATTGTTATCTCAGTATGTCCTAATTATGATCAGTGTCCAATTAATATTTTTATAGCTTACTACCATCTCTAAATTAGGAGAGCATTACTGATATTCATAGGACTTGCTAAAAAATAAGAATCAGATGAACATTGTTGTCAGTTCTTAAATATCCTACGTTTAACTGATTCTAAGTGTTGTGAATTGCACATATTTTTTCCCCTTGCTCTTGCTCTGTTTCAGATGATTCTCCTTGGGAACAAATATTATTTATTATAATCGTTAGTAAAAGAAAAAAGGAACTTACTTTCCTCAAAACACTTTTTGAAAAAAAAGTTTAGTAAAGGAGGCAACTTGAAGAGTGACTGCAGTGAGCACTGGTGGAGGTGATAAAGTTGCTATTTCTTAACATTCCCACTGATGAGAAGTAAACTATAAATCTAAAGAAATTCTATTTTCAGGCTGTTTGAAAATTATGATACCTAACAGAAACCTACCTTGTGTTAATCACAAATTCTTATTCCTATCTACATATTTCACATACTTGCCATGCACACAGCAAACTTGATCACTCAGAGAATAGTCGTCAAGTGTGGGAGGCAATGAGAAATGAACCCTGTACTTAAAGGGAAAAAAGAAGTAGTCTTCAGAAAAATATGTAATCAAAATATTTCAGAAAGACTATTGCATTTTTATAGCATGTCAAGCTATTTCATCTGTAATTCAAAGTGCTAGAATGTAAAGGGAAAAAAAAATGTATTTTGAAGGCAAATTCTAAAAAAAAATCACCTAAAGTTTTTGCTTATATCTAAGATTCCCTTTTCAGTTCACACACCGTTGGTTTGCAAATTTTTGTGTATAAAGGAGAAAGCTGGAATAGAATCAATCACTAAGTAAAAGTCCTTAGCTTTAATTAGCTTTCATCTATTTCAGAGATAATTCAAGAAAGTTTCTGCTCAACTACTTTTCATGGTTCAAGAATAGTGAATATATAAGCTATTGTTGGAAGCATAGCTTTCATTCCCAGTCCAATAAAGAAATTCTCATTAGTTGAACAATGTTCTTTTTATCTTTCACGCAGTGACCTATACAAACCAATACCATGGCTTAGAAAAAATTGAGATTGCAGACATCTCCATGTCTCCCATTGCATCTTTCACTTCAAGCCAAAGAAAATTATCTGCACAATTCACACAGTTCAGATATGTGCACATATCTGCACAATTCACAATTCACATAGGTTTACTTGGGGTCATCAAGGTTTATTTTTCTCACTTCTTTCATTAATATTTTGAGTGTATTAGATATTCCAAGTTTCTGCCACTTTTCCTAAGACATATTCTTGTATGTATGTATACATGCATGTCAGCTATGTCCCTAATTTCTAGCCAATAGCTGTCTTCTAATATTACATCTGAGTCTTCCCAAATGAGAATTTTCAAGCAAAGACTCAAAGAAAATCTTTATTGATTCTAGGATTCAGACATGACCCAGTAAGCACAAAGCCATTTTAAGAGCCTCACTGAACTTAAGGTTCTCACTTTCAGAGGTACCATACAAAGTAGAACAAGCCCATTAAAATACATCCACATGCTGCAATATATCTGATTTTTGCTATAAAAATGTTTCAAAGATTTTTTTATAATTTTGCTTTTGAAGTTATTTGGCCATGCGTAACTTTCTTAAGCTTGGCTATAATTTTTCTGGCAAACAATGTGGATGATAGTTGGGAATTTTTATGAAATGACAAATATCTAATCTGCCAAAATTATGAGATGTAATACCATTAAGTCATGAATTAAAAGACTGATGATTTTTCAGTACATAAAACTAAAATCACATACACATGCATGTGTGCACACACTAATAACATACAAACTACATTAAGTAACTCTAATGCACCAGTTCAGACTCAGCCTTAACTGTCTCTTTTTCTGGTGAGAGCTGGTCAAGGGGAAAAGCCAAGTATTTATGAAGGAGGAGGAGGCTTAACCTGACAATATTTTACCCCATATACACACAAGGCATCTCTCACATCCTGCCCTGAGGCTTCCCAGAGAGACTGCCTAGCACCCAGCATGGTGAACCTGGGAATTTGAGGGAGCTACAATTTGTCGGGTAAACTTTTCATCAACTGAATGTAGAAGCAGTTAAACAAATTCTGTTTCTCCCTTCCTCTCTTTTTTGGGGAACTCAGGCTACAGCATTACCTACATATAAAATTTCTGGAAGAGGTACTTGAGAAACAACATTGATTAAATTCTATGGAAAAGGATTGGTAAGGAGAAAATAAAGACAATCTATTTTCACCTTTCCATCCCCTTTTGTGACATTTGAAAAAAAAGTAACAAGTGTTTATATTATACTTAAACTACAAATAATTGAGCAAATCCTTATGTTTTAAAAACTAATGATTTCATAAAGGCGGGGTAAACCAAAAGAATTCTAAAGAGCTTAGGCTGTCTCTGAGGTGTCTCTTAGGCACCTCTGAGGGGCATTTCTAGCAACTCACTTGGGAAATTCTGTTCAAAGTAACTACATGTGAAATCTGAGAGGTGTAAAAATTGAGGAATGTATAAAATTGATAATGGTTTGGTCGCGTTGGTTTGTGATAAAGTCTGACAAATCCTTCTTTTTTATGTTAAACGTGGATACCACTTTAAAATGTGTAACATACAATAGGAGCAAGACTTCTTTAACAATCTGGGATTTAGCAAGTGAGAAAGATCAAATTGGAATTGATGTCCAAGAACATGTAGTACTTATACCCTGTTCTCACTCAAAAATAAACAGCAACCATAGACTCTGCAACAGGAGCTATATTAAGGCTCAGTGAATCAGTACAAATAAATAAGCAGCAACCAAAACAAAGCATATCAGGCCCAAATTTGGCTCAATTTGATAAGGTGGGAGGTTGGAGAAGTTTTAGTTGAATGGATTAAAAGATATATAAATGAGCCTTTCTGTGGGAATTAGAAATATCTGGAAATAGAAAAGGGACTAAGAACTGAACCAAAGTTAATTACAGTCATTTTCTGCATCTTTCAGCTGAAGATATTAAACTAAACTTTATTTAGTGTAAGGTGGGAGGGAAGTGATAATTACACATTATTTATTTCTTTTACTCAGTCAGCATCTCACTTCAGCAAATTTAAAATTAGAATTTTCAGTATCTTTAAATGTGTCAGAGATGCAGAGATATTACTATTCCATGAAAATGGCATTAAAGGGGGAAGTTTTCATAACTTCAGAATTAGCCCATAAGCCAGTGTTTTCCATAATCCCTTTTCATTAGAGAAGTACTGTTTCTCAGTACACACTCAGAAACACTACCATACCAACTGGTGGCTTTGGAAGGTAATGACCTACTTGGTGCGTTCACTTTTGTATCTCCTGAAGTACAGAGCGTAGGCACTCTATGTAAGTATTTGTGGACTGACTATGTGACTGACTCTAAATCAGTGGATGAGTGAAAAAAGAAATGGATGGCTCAATGAATGAGTGCATAGATGAAGAATTGAATAATTGAAAAAAGGAAAAGATAAATGCATGAATACATGCACAAATTAGAAAGATAATGGATTCATAGGTGAATGCATAGCCGAAACATAAAAATGACTGCCATTACATAAGCTAAAAGTGTCCCTTTTTCCTCCATTATCCCAATGGCCTTCAATTCTACCAGCACAATGGAATCACTGTGGAGCTTTAAAGACAAATACCAGCTGCACCAGCCATGAAATTTGATTTCATTCGTCCAGAGTGAGTTAGGGTAAGGCATGGGTGTTTTGTGAAAGACTCATTGGTAATTCTTGGGTATATCCAGGGATGAAAGTAACAGCTAGCCCACTTTTTGAATCACAGAAACTCTTTTTCAGCTCTCCATCTTTTATACTTCATCTCTCAATCTAATATTCCCAGTGTGTTCATCTCCACGTACTAATTTCCATTCTCTTCCCACCCAGCCTCATCCCTGAGCCTGTGGTCGATAAATGGGGGCCACGAAAGCTAATGTATTTCTTTAAGCTAGTTAAGTTTTTTGTGCTCTTTACTTCAGGTAAATAGAGAGATCTTCAGATCAGAGGGTCAAAAATAATATAGCACATGTCAAAGATTATAAATTTATATTAACAATGACTTCCGTAGATATCTTCCTGTAGGTCAAATATGGACAAACCACATATGGAAACAATCTTGCTAATGACTGCATTTAGATCGGCTAGAATAAATGTAAACATGATACAGTGGTTTGTACTTTATAAAGTAGTCATATGACTACTATATGAAGTTACATAATAAGTTTATAGTATATTAATGCTGGGAAATAGTATTCACAATTTACAGAGAGCTACTCAAAGTAGTTAAATAACACTTATTGGGAGTCAAACACATATGAGTTCAAATCCTGGCTCTACTATTTACCAGTTACATTACCTGAAAAGTGTTGCATAACCTCTCTGACCCCTAGATTCCTTAATTTGTGAAATAGGTTAATCATCTACTTCATTAGATAGTTGGAAGTAGTAAATTTGAAGAAATGTCTAAAATTACCCTCATAGTGCCTGACGGAAAATAAATGGTTGATAAATAAAATTTAAAGAAAAAGAAAACCAGATAATAAATGATGGAAAATTTAAACCTTACATTTCTTCCTATCACATCCCATCGTAGCCGATCACAAACTATTTCCTAGGTATTCTTACAGTGGTACATTTTACTAATTTTGTGTTGCAGATAATATTTACTGTGTCAGTACAAATTCTTTCAGTTGCATAGAACACCCAATTCAAAGTAGCCTCAAGCAAAAAAAAAAAAAAAATGGGATACATTGGTTCTAATAATTGAATAGTCTGAGGGTACGTGTGACATCAGGCCCTACTGGAAACAAAGGATCATCCACATATAATTTCATATATTCCAAAGGGCTCTTTTCTTGGGGCTGTAAAATAGCTGGCAGAGTAAGCCCAGTCAAACCCAACTAAAAAAAAAGTAGTCTTCATATAAGACCTCCTTTCTGGACATTCTATAGAAAGATTTACTCCAATGGGCCTGGCTTAGGTCACCTGCCCATTCCTGAGCAAATCAATGTAGGCAGAGCACCCTGATTGGCTTAGATCTGTTTCATGCGTCCATCCCCAGCCCTTGTAAACAGGGCTCCATCCAGATGACATGAGTGAAGAGGGGAGAGAGGCTGAATTTCCAAATAAAAATGGTGATTCTTTGTATCAGAATACATCTTTTTTATGCAGAACGGGGGATTTCACTGTGTAAACTGGAAGTTTCCCTATGTCACTGACTATCACAAACTTGCCAACTAAGGATTGAGAAGTAGATATCCTAGGGAAGATGGTAGAAAAAATTTGTGAGGTCGTGGGGCAAAATAATCTTTCTCCTGAGGTAAGATGTAGGGCCAAACTACCAAGAACGGAACTGCAAAATCTGTGTAATATTGCCTGTTTTCATCTCTTGTATTCATTGATCTTTTTTCTCTTTGTTGATTAGATTAACTACAATCTTTTTAAGGATTATAAGCTATCTCAGTTGTACTAAAAATATCGAGGAGATGGTTTTATCCACTCTTAACTGAAAGATTTAGGAGGGGTAGAAATAGATCCTGGGTCAGTGTAGAAATGACAGTCAGCTGACCTCACCAAAAGATTCCAGAACACAAACCTCAGGGTTTCTAGGCTTTATTTCAATAAGAGATGTCTTATCAATAATTAAATTCTCATAGAATATTGAAGATTAATTCAAACTTTCAGCATTTATTTTAAAAAACAGGATAATTCCATGGAAACAGCTTCAACGTTAGAAAATACTTATATAAAATATCGTCCCCAAAGAATTACAGTTTGAGTAAAGATTCTCCCTAAATTTGAAATCAGCAAACAAGAAGTCATAGAGCTTTTAAATATTTCTTGTTTCTCCTTACCCACCAGGAACTTTAAAAATACAAATGGAGTGCGTTATGAGCCTCTGCAGGTATTAGAGAACGAAGATAAGCATCTCTTCAATAGCCAGGTATTTTGGGGAACATAAAGCATATTGAATAAACCCTAACTCCATCTCTGCAGCATAAAACTACAGTAGCTCAAAAGGAACATAACATTAATGTTGAATTTCTAAGGTGTTCTCTGACTTGCTAAATACAACTATTTTTCTTAAACAAGAGTTTTGAATTTCTCTTACTGACTCTGGTGTAACATTAAAAGTGAAAGAAAGAAAACTATATTTAGGGAGAAAAAAAAACCTGATGTTTACATTTATCTGTACCTATCTTGTCCCAGTAAGGATTTCTCTTTTTATTACTTATGGAGATATGTACAGATTTTTCAGAGTGCAGTTCAATTAATTTTGACAAATGCGTACACCCATGCAACCCACACACATATCAAAAGTGAGAATATTTATGTCACTCCAGAATCTTTATTCTGGAAAGCTACCAAGTCAGTCTCCACCACGCCAAGTACCCTCGTCTCCACTTCTGCAGCCCCATTGAAATTGTTAGTTTGTTCCTTTCTTTTTTTTTTTTTTTTGTTTTTTAATGTTTTATTTAGCTTTTGAGAGTGAGTGTGTGGGCAGGGGAGGGGCAGAGATAGAGGGGGGACTGAGGGTCTGAAGCTGGCTCTGCACTGACAGGTTGACAGCAGCAAGCCTGAGATGCAGGGCTCGAACCCACAAACTGCAAGACCATGACCCGAGCTGAGTCGTACACTCTGCCAACTGAGCCACCCAGGCACCCAGTTTGTTCTTTTTTATTGCTGAGTAGTATCTCCTGTTTCTTTATTCTCCTTATAATGGATATTTATATTGTTTCCATTTGGGAGGATTTTATGAATAAAACTGCTGTGAACATTTCTGTAAAGTGTTTTTGAGGACATGCATTTTTATTTCTGTTGGATGAATGATTAGGAATGAGAACGATGGGTCAGATCAGGGCTAGTAGGAATTTAACCTCATAAGAAATTTCCAGTTTTCCAAAGTGGTTCTTCCATTTTACATTCTTGCTAGCAATGTATGAGAAATCCAGTTGCTCCATATTTTCATCAATACTGGGAATTGTCAATGTGTTTGATTTTACACCACTTTACATACTATCTTATTTGCATATCCATGATGATTAACAATGGTGAACGTTTCTCATGCGTTTATTGGTCATATGTATATCATCCCTTATAAAGTGTAACTTTTGCCCATTTGGGAGTTGTTTTCCTTTTTACTGAATTTTAGGAGTATTTTATATGGGCTAGGTGTGGTTGTGTTTATTCTGCTTGAGATTTAGAGGACTTAAACTTTTCATTAAATTTGAAAACTACTTAGATGTTATTTCTTCAAATATTTTTTTATGCCCCAGTCTCTCCCTCCTCTTCTTCTGAAACTCCAATTACAAAGCCTTCCAATCCATAACCACAAAATGTTTTTCCATTTATGTAGATCTTTAATCTCTTTCAATAATGTTTTATAGTTGTCAGTGTATATGTCCTACACATTTTGGTTAATTTTTTCTCTTTTATTACTTTTGATGCTACTGCAAATGGAACTGTTGTCTTAATACCATTTTCAGATTGTTCATTGCTAGTGTGTACAAACGTAACTGATTTTTTGTACATTGATTTTTATCCTGAAACTTTGCTGAGCTTATTAGTGCTCATATTTTTTTGAAGGTTCTTTAGGCTTTTCATTAGATAGGATCATGTCATCTCAGAACGGAGATAGATTGACTTCTTCCTTTCCGATCTGGATGCCTTTTATTTCTTTTTCTTGAGAAATTTCACAAGATAGGTATTCCAGTGCAATGTTGGATACAAGACATATTAGAATAATTGATAGTTGTATGTTGAATAACCCTTGCAATACTGGATAAATTCCACATGGCCATGATATATTATCTTTTTAATATGCTCCTGGATTCAGACTGCTAATACCCTGTTGAGGAATTTTGCATCTATATTCATAAGGGATATTGGTCTGTAGTTTTCCTTTCTTGTGATATCTTTGTTTTGCTTTGGCATTTGTATAATGATGACTTAAGTATTTTGAAACAGTTTGAGATTTTTGCTGGAAGTTTTTTTTTTTTTGACTGCTGATTCAATATCTTTACTTATAGGTTTTCCCCAATTTCCTATTTCTAATTAAGTTTTAGTGGCTTGCTAGTTTCTAGGAATTTGCCCATCTCATTTAGGTAATCAAATTTGTTGGCATATAATTGTTCATAGTATTCCATTATAATCTTTTATTTCTATAAGGTTAGTAGTAATGTTTCCTCTTTCATTTTTGGTTCTAGCAAAATGACTCATCTCTTTTTTGTTGGTGGTGGTCAGTCTAGATAAAAGTTTGTCAATTTTGTTGATATTTCCAAAGAACCAATTATGGTTTTGTTGATTCTATGATTTTTCCACTCTTTTATTTCGATTATCTCCACTTTAATCTTCATTATTTCCTTCCTTCTGTTTGCTTTGGATTTAGTTAGCTCTTTTTTTTACCCTCTAACGTGGAAGATTAGGTTGTTGATTTGATATATATTTTTTAACGTAGTCATTTACAGATGTAAATTTTCCTCTGAACATTGCTTCTATTGCATCCCATAAGTTTTAGTTTGCTGTGTTTTTCCTTTTGTTTACCTCATAGCATTATTTCTCTTGTGGTTTCTTCTCTGACCCAGTGGTTATTGAAGAGTGTGTTGTTTAGTCTCCATATATTTGTGAATTTTTCAAATTTACTTCTGTGATTGACTTCTAATTTCACTTAGAATTGTTGTTGGAAAATATATTTTGTGTTATTTCAGTATTTTAAAAATTTGTGACTTGTTTTGTGGCTTAACAAGTGGTTTCTTAGAGAACCATGTATACCTGAGAAAAATGTGTATTATACACTGTTATTGAGTGGGGTCTACATAGACGTCTATTTGGGCTAGTTGCTTTATAGCTTCTCAGCTCTTCTATTTCTTTGCTGCTATAACGTCTAGTTCTAACCATTATTGAAAGTAGATTATTAAAGTCTGTAGCTATTATTGTTGGTTTATTTGTCCTTTCAATTCTTTCAGCTTCCATTTCTGTTTTGCTAGATGTATATATTTATAATCCTTACATCTTCTTGTTGTATTGAATGTGTGGTCAATGCCTTTGTTTCTGGTAACCATTTTTATTTAAAGTCTTCTTTGTAGGGGTGTCTGGGTGGCCCAGGCGGTTAAATGCCCAACTTCAGCTCGGGTCATGATCTCATGGTTAGTGAGTTTGAGCCCTACATTGGACTCTCTGCTGTCAGCACAGAGCCCCTTGGGATCCTCCATCTCCCTATCTCTCTGCCCAACACTATTTTTTGAAAAGGAATAACTTAAGGGAGGTGTGTGTGGACCCTCCCCTCCCCCATTTCCTTCAGTAAAGAATTGAAGCATTCTTTTCAACCAAAAAAAAAAAAAAAAAAAAAAAAAGAATAACTGAACGTGACCAAATTAAGATGACATGTAAGGTTGGTTAAGCATTTACAAACTGAACAATGTAATTGTAGTAATGCAATTCACTACATTAACAGATTATAGAATAGATGAACAAAAATTATGCATTAAATTTGACATCCATGCATGATTTTAAAAAATACATTTTCTCCGGCTCAAATTGGTTAAGCTCCTGACTTGATTTTGGCTCAGGTCATGGTCTCACAGTTCGGGAAATGGAGCCCCGTGTCGGACTCTGAACTGACAGTGTGGAGCCTACTTGGGATTTTCTGTCTCCCTTGTTCTCTGCCCCTTCATTGCTCGCATCCTCTCTCTCTCTCTCTCGAATAAATAAACACTAAAAAATACATTTTCTTAAATATTCCATAATAGCAGAAAATGAATCCCTAGGAAGTAATGAAATATTTCTCATCAAAGCAACAAAACCAAACCAAAAGCAACCACCTACCATAATGCTCAGGATAGCCATAAAACTTAAAAATAAAAATTTTAGGGCAAGTTGTATTAGATTTGCTGCAGAAACAAGTGAGTCTCCAAATGTGAGTTGCTCATGACCACAGATATTTACATTTTTTTGCTGCCAATGTTTTATTTCTTAAGTGGTACTTATTTGGTTGTATGCTTTATATATTCTTGAATCTATAAAACTATGCACTTCTGCTTTATATGCTTTTATTTATTTGTTATATTTCAAAAAACAATTTTAAGTTTGAAATAAGGAGTGGATGAATTTGCCTAAAAATAGAATTTAGAGTGTGAACAAAAGAAGTACCAGAGCTGAACCCTAAGGAACTCCAATTAATATTTTAAGGTTGGCAGAGAAGAAACTGCTGACAAAGCAAACAAAAAGCAATAAGAGGAGCAACAAAAAATCTGGGAAAATGATGTGTCATGGAAATTAAAAAAAATTGCTTCAAGGAGATATTGGTCAACTTCTTCCAATGTTATAGGGCAGTTGTGCAAGATGATGACTTTCTATTTGAGGTCTAAAAGGAACCTCAGCAATGTTCTATTCAACTCCCTCATTTTATGCCAGAGATTTAAATAGGAATCTGAGGGGCGCCTGGGTGGCTCCGTCGGTTAAGCATCTGACTTCGGCTCAGGTCATGATCTAGTGGTCTGTGAGTTCGAGCCCTGCATCGGGCTCTGTGGTGACAGCTCAGAGCCTGGAGCCTGCTTCGGATTCTGTGTCTCCCCGTCTCTCGGCCCCTCCCCTGCTCATGCTCTGTCTGTCAATAATAAATAAATGTTTAAAAAAAATTAAATAGGAATCTGATACTGTCTTCAGACTATAACAATGAGAAATGTTGGTTTTATTTAAAGACACTATAATTTGTTAGCCTCTCCCATGTTTTTGGGAAATTTGTATTCTTAACTCTTTCCTTCAGTATGGACTACTGGACATTCATGAAAATTTGCGTTCAGTTCCTATGAGCAAAGTCTCATACATACTGAATACTGCAAGGTCTGATGATAAAGACTCTTTTTCCCTTTCTCCTCTGATTTCAGTATTCTGTGTGCCAACTTCTGGCCATTTGGAAGTCTCCCAATCCTTGGCTTCCTTTTTGGATTACTTCTTCCATTCTATGCATTAACACAACGTCGACAAAACATAATTTGCTTATCAGCATTTTCTCCCTGTTTTCTTTTGCTTCCGTATAACAGTTCTGTGACTCTACACTTTATCTGGAAGCCAGACTTCTGGAAGCCTAACCATTCCAGAATATGGCTGTACATTCAGAATTAAGGGCACAGCCTCTGGGCTGTCAAAAGAAATTTCCAAAAACTCAAGCCCTTATATTATTAACCACATAATATGCAAAGGTCAAAAAACTCGTTGTAGAGTGTACCTGTTCAGAGGAAATTGGACACAGGAAATTCAAATGGCAGGAGGAGGTGATTCTACTGAAACTAACTCATGTCATTTTGTTAAAGAAGTGATATTTGATAATAAGGGAAGAGACAGAGCAACTACAAAAAGAGAAGAATTACACAAACTTGGCAGTGTAAAGCCATTTATGTAAGTCTAACCAAAAAAAGGTCAGATTCAATTCAGTGGAAAACATTTAGGAAGGCAGGGAAGTGTGTAATACATCTCAGAAAGATTTCCATCAAAATATGTGTTAGTGTTATTTGCTGTTTAGGTTTAATGCTTAACAGGTAAGTTTAAGTTTTATTAGGAACTCTTCAGGACTTAGCAGTGTTAGAATGATGAGGCATTCCTGCACCAGAGACAAGTAAAAATAACCACTACATTTTTATCAGTTTCATCATCAATATCTTTTTCTGATTATTTTTGTCTTGGTTTTCAAATGAAATGTTGAATAACTACCTCTTTCACCCACACAAATTCTAATATATCTAGTTTTCCCTCATTTGTATCTGAGAATTTATTTGCAGTAACATCTTGCATTAAACATGTACCACAAAAATAAAAGTAAATTTTTGAGTTACTTTACACATCTATTTAAATGATAGGACAGATGACAATAATAATTTGAAATGAGTCCCTGATCTCTTAGACAGAGATTCAATCTATTTTATTATTTTCAAAGTGTCAAAGCTTTTTTTTAAATAAAATAATGTTTAAAATATATTGAATAGTAAATAAAAGAACTATCCATGATTTTGCCACTTTAAATACTACAATTTGGGTATCTGGATATATCCTGTTTTTCCATCTGTGCATATATCTGCCGTGGTTCTAATAATGCTCTATTCACAGTCTAGTCTGCTTTTCATCTAATATCATATGTTAATGAACATTGCTTCTATACTTTATAAGATTTTTTTCTAGTGGTAAAATACACATAAAATTTGCTATCTTAACCATTTTAAAGATTTTTAATACAATTTATAAGATTTTTTAAATGTTCGTTTTAAAAACTTTATAATTGTTCATTCATTAAATGTAATGTCACTTACCTTAATACTGTCTGATTGTTAGATATTTAATCAACTTTTTGAAGCCTGCATAAAATTATGATGAACAAATTTGTGTACATAATTTTAAGGTTTTAAAATTTTTTCTTAAGATATATTTCCCACAAATGAATCACTAGGTTCAATTTACTGCGTCAGCAGCAATGTATGAGCTTAACAGTTTCAGAGCTACTTTAAAAGATCTTTAAGGGATTCTCTCTCTCTCTCTCTCTCTCTCTCTCTCCATACAGCTCCCCTGCTAGCTCGTTCTCTCTCTCTCTCTCAAAATAAACATTAAAAAAAGACCTCTATGGTAAATCATTTTCAGATACTTGTTCCTGATTTATCAGATGTGTTAGTTTATACTTTATATTTCAAGGTATCTTAAGTCAAGGCATACATGAATGCTTAAAAGCTAAAATTTTCCAATGTATAATCAATGCCATTGACCTACAGAATTACTTCTCTGTTACTTTCTATGAAAGTAAAGCATACTGCAATGGTTAATGACTCCTTTTTTATTCTTCAAAGAATCCTATGATATTATTTAAAAAAGAGCAGAACAATAATTGTAGGTATGGTGATGGCTATTGATGATTAGAATAACTACTCTGAATTCCATTGGAAATTTTCAGACTTGTCTTTAGCATCTGGTAGACAAGCAGATGATCAGTCATTTAAAAATTCAGTTTAAAAGATAAGAATATTTTTATCAAAGAAAAATGTAAATATAAATGTACTAATAAAGTATACAGATGTTTACCAAAAGTATTTGGAAATTTGATGCCAGTTGTCATGTGATTAAAATTAAAAATCAATTGTAAAGATATATATACATATATGGCTATATGTAAATTAATCAAATATTGTATCACACATGAGTAATTTATACTACATACATTCTGGCAGGAGAACAATTAGCTAAAGCTAATTAACCTCTTGCCAAACCATAGTGCTTCTGATTGCAATAATAAAATTCTAACCAAGTTGTTTCAGTGGCTAGAGCATTTTATTTTCATACAACCAAGGAAACAGACAACAATCTTTGTGTGCTGGGGAGATTGGGCAAGATAGAAAAGGTGAATACTGAAGGAAAATGTGTCACCAGAATATTCTAAAAGCTGTGGGTCATCATAAAGTTAGCCTTTATCACAGATATTACTGCTGTTTATGATTCTGGGGTTTAAAATACCTGCATTAGTCTTTCCAAGTATATGCCTGCTGTAGTAATCTCCTCATTTCATTTCCTGATTATGACTTCTAGAACTATTTCAAGGTTGGCCCTCATACGTGGAAGCAAAAGACGAATTCTATGGGAGGTACCAATAATTCTATGAAGGTGCTCTTAACAAATATCTTCCTGGAAGCTGAAATTCCTTTAAAAATAAACAAATTCCCTAATTTCATAATTCATAATAAGACCTAAAATATATAAATGAAAGCCTATCACAAGGAAGTAATGAATTCTCAAACAAACCAGTGGTCAACACTGGCTGCCCAATAGAAACATGGGAAACTTCTAAAATAGTCTGATACCAAGACTCCACATGAACTAGATCAGAATCTCTAGGCAGAGGAGCCCAGTAAATGGCACTTTTGAAAGTTCCTCATACTCTAAGATCTAGCCAGGGTTTATAGCCAAGCTGTAAATAATTCTACTCCTAATTACATTTTTATAGCCCTTTACAATTTCCACAACATGTTCTCACTCACTATTTCATTTGATCTTCATTAGCAGCGCAATGAATTACAGTTTAGAGATTAGAATCTTCATTTTTTTTTTTTTAATTTTTTTTTTCAACGTTTTTTATTTATTTTTGGGACAGAGAGAGACAGAGCATGAACGGGGGAGGGGCAGAGAGAGAGGGAGACACAGAATCGGAAACAGGCTCCAGGCTCCGAGCCATCAGCCCAGAGCCTGACGCGGGGCTCGAACTCACAGACCGCGAGATCGTGACCTGGCTGAAGTCGGACGCTTAACCGACTGCGCCACCCAGGCGCCCCTAGAATCTTCATTTTATAAATCAAAAACTTTGAAGTCCTAAGAAACTTCCCCCAAATAACAGAGGGTACAGATTTTTTTTTTTTTTTTTTTTTTTTTTGAGAGAGAGAGGGTGCAAATGAGCAAGGGGCAGAGAAAGAAAGGGAGAGAGAGAGAATCCCACCAGGGGCAGAGAAAGAGAGAGAAGCGGGACTTGAACTCACAAAACGTGATATCGTGACCTGAGCCAAAGTCAGATGCTTTACCACCTAAGCTATCCAGCCGCCCCCAGGGTACAGATTTGAAGATCAGAAGGAGGAAGCAGAATATGAGGTGTAGAAATCTAAAAAGTTTTATGAGAGAGGCCCCAGAACCTAGGAGGAACATGCGCAAAAATGAGATTGAGGCCACCAAAGACAATTGTGCCTGTGATTTTTGTTGTTGTTCCTATTGTAAACGTTATAAACCCAGAGCCGTGTGGTCTATCACAGAATGCTGATGGAGATGGGCAATCTGCAAGCCAGAAGAGACTACCATATACAAAGCACTTGCATACTTAAGTCCCTAAGAGGCAGTACTTGGTTGGCCTTTTGCCCTCCTCCTCTCCAGGGCTACCTCCCAGCAACATATTTTTGAATGACAGGACCAAAGTAAAATGTTGAATTATCCAAAAATATTCAATTGCGTTTTTCACAAAACTGTAAATCAGATTACATAGTGCTCTGAAAAAAATGTATTTTTTAAGTTTATTTATTTACTTTGAGAGAGAGAGAGACAGAATGAGCAAGGGAAGGGCAGGGAGAGAGAGGATCCCAAGCAGGCTCCACACTGTCAGCATGGAGCCCCACATGGGGCTCAAACTCACAAACTGTGAGATCATGACCTGAGCCAAAATCAAGAGCTGGACGCTAAACTAACTGAGCCACCCGGAGGCCCCCGGTAGAAGATATATGTTAAAGTTTGTCTCCATCCTGTCCATGTCCTTCCAACTGTCAGCTACTCCACTTGACTTTCTCCCCAATTCTACCCATGTGCCTTCAGCCTCTAGTCCTCTCCATACAAATCCTTTTATTATCAGTTGTATTAGGAAAGAACCCTTCCTCCTTAGGATTGGAAAGGAAGGAGGAAAATTGATCTGGAAATGAGAGGATTACCATTGGTGGGGTGGAGAGGTGAAATCTGTGACTATGCGCATCTTATTTATGTTCAGCCACGCTTTTGCTAAGCTGAGAAATGGATGGGTCCCCAGGAAACAGACATGAGGCTCTAGCATTTAATACTTCCCTCTCCAAGGCTTTGCTTTTATTAAAGGGAGGGAAGGTTGCATGGGGTAGTTAGCCACTAGATGCCACTTGTGCCACAAGTCATAGTAATGCTACTTATGCCTCACCAGCAGTATACTGGTGGGTCTAATACCCATGAACCTGGATGAGAGGCATCCTATAATTGAGTGGATCTCCTCACATCCACCCAATGGGATTTCAGTTCAAGTGTCAACTTCCAAGAAACAAGGGAACAAGTGTTACTTTGGGTTTCTCACATTTGCCCTAGCACCTCAGGTTTGAATTTCATTCTGTTCCTTGATAGTTAATAAATTTGCCTCTTTTTCTACTTTGGTTCCATTGAGTTTGCCTATAGATGGAATTTGCAGGCTTACTAGAGATGCACTCCAATTCTTAATTTCTGCAAATTGCTCTCATATGAAGTTGCCTTAGGTGCCTTTGAGTATCTACTTCTCACACTGTCTCTTGTCAGATGGCATCCCAAAGTCATTCTCTAGTCTGGACACAAAGAACAAATATTTCTCACAAATATTTGCTCACAAATATTTACTAGTAATTGTGGCATCTGATTATGAGTAATGGCCCAGCCTACCCTGCAATCATTCTGAACAGTCCCCCCAGAAACCTCAGTTTTTGTAACTTTGAGTTCATATACTTTAGTGTCAGATTTGGCAGACTCTTCAAAAGAACAGTGGCTATTTTTAACTCCTGAAGAGCCAGTTCCTAAACCATGTCTCTCTTAATTTAGTGAATTGTCATAGGTTTGATTGTTTCAAAATTTTGTAATTAAATCAGTGTGGACTTCATGATTTTATTAATTTAATTAATTTCATAACCATCAGTTCAGGCACGATATCCATTTCTACCAATTCCCTCTTTCCACAAGTGTTGCAAGAGTTTTACGATTAAACTCTCGTACAGAGAGATGAATTGAATTTCAAGTACCATCATGTGCCCACGGAAGGTCCAAAATTCTGACCACCTCTAAAAGAGTAGTTTTTAAAATAAATTTGGTATCTATATAGTCCTAACTCAAAGTAGTGGCATGGTTTGAAGAAATACAATCAGCAACCAATGAAATTTTAATGGAAGCTCAAAACATTTGCCTACACAAAAAATGATGATGACGCTCTAAATACATAGTCCTCAGGAATGCCCTCTGCTCTCCTACCTGCTTCTTGTATACTCCAGATATTTCAGACAATTTCATCATAATTCTCCCATCTTTCCCTCCATATATAGCCCCCATGCAAGTATTTTCTTCTTTTCTACTCCCCCACAATCCCATCATTGTCTGATGTAACTTGACCTAACATCTCTCTTATCAAATAAAACACTCTCTCTAGAGGAGGAGAGAGAAGGGCAAAATCAGACTCACTAACACAGGACTCTGGAGCAGGCAAGCTGTGAACATACCAATGTTAGCTCTCAGTGCATCGCTGGAGAGTCCGAACTACTACAGTACAATTTGAATTAATGTTTCTTCTATTTACCTTTCCTTAGTAACTAGCCAACTTTATTTTTTCATATAAAATCTCAACAAATGTAATTTGATAAATCATTACATGTTTCATGGAACAGACTTCCCAATTTCTAAAAAGCTATGGAATCTAAGAATAGCCGTCAGAATATTGCCCCGATTTGAGACCTATCACTAGCAATCATGACTGTACTCAGCACCATGGGATGATGCTAGCGAGAGAGAGGCAATAAAAATCTTGTGATTATTGTTAAAGACAAAATGGGAACAAAAGGAATCATCTGAAATCTTAGGGAGGGCACCAACGTGCAGATGACTGAAATGCTTCGGTAAAACTGGTGTGAAGATGGGAAAACGGACAATTCAAATTTAAAAATTGAAAGGTGCTGAATTAAATTCGATAAGATGCCAATGACAATTATGTTGGATATCTTCTACTCAGCCTTCCAGATCCACTCCCTACCCCTTTCATACCAAGCTCTGTGCTCCAAAGGGCTAATCTATATTGATTCTGTCCACAGGCTCCCTTGCGTTTTGGCTTCCTTTTGGTTATTTTGTTTTGTTTGTGTTTATTTGTTTGTTTGTTTGCCAAGGAGAAGTAGGGACAGGAAATTGTTGGATGGGAAGAGAGTGAGGCTGGCCAATGTTTTTATTTTTCCATCTCTTTCCCACCAGGTCACCATGATTTGGCTCCATTCTCTGCAGAAGGCCATAGGCCTATAAGATAGCCCTGCCAATGCGGTTACTTTTCTGATTTCTTCCTCGCCCATTCTTGCTAGCCTTTTGATACTGCAATATCCCTTGTTGATTTCCCTATAACCCACCCACTCTTTTATATGTGGTTCCTTTATCAGATTTCCCTCAACTACTAAGTTCCAAGTATACGCTTTCTTAACAGCACCCTAATACAGATTTCTTAAAAGGAATGAAAAAGATTACCATGCCCTTAAACACTGAAAATAATTTCCCAACAAAACTATTTCCTTGTTCTTATCATGTCAACTTCCCACAATTTTCTCCCATCAATATTCTTTAACATATGATATATCCTTACCTAAAGGGTATGCCTTAACTGAAGGAAAAAACCCTAGCACATAAAGTTAACATTTTTTGTTAGAAATTATATTATTTGGCTTTGTGTCACATTATTTTTTGATATGGGATGGGGAATACATTTGTCTTCAAAGACATCTTGTTTTTGTGCTTCAAATTGTTTGCTTTTGTGGGTTGAGAATAAAATGCCCCCCCCAGGAGACTGCTGGATTATAGAAAATAATCTATCCTGAGATGAAAATATGACAGTAATTTTAAGAAAGTAGTGTCCTCACCTCCCTGTTACACATGAATTTCTTCATACATACAAGCTGTATCAGCCACACATAGAAACAGAATGATGTGAAGAATATTAGGGGACCCTCTAATAATCTCAAATTATCTCTTTTTTTAACAAGTGTTAGATGCTTGAAAAGTTTCCACTAGTCATTCCTTGAGTTTGCTTAAGCATTGCCCCCTTCTACTGTATTCTCTTCTTTGCAGATGCATTCATCTATATGGCAGGAGCCACCCAATAAATCACAAACAGCTGAGGGTGAATTTTCTTTCAGATCTTCTCATTAACCAGAGAAAGACACTGGAGCTGCTGGAAAAATGGGGCCTTTGTAAACCTGAGAAGCCAGACCAGCAAACAGAGCAGAGAAGATGCTTTCTGTGCTCATAATTGATGTTCTTCACAATTCACCTTTCTGTAGGTGAGCAGCACAACTATCTCAGGAAAGCCGTCAAAAAGAGGAAGACAAGGGCCTGGGTGGCTCAGGTCACAATTTCACAGTTCGTGGGATCCAGTCCCATATCGGGCCCTGTGCTGACAGTGCAGACCGTGCTTGGGATTTTCTCTGTGTCTCCCCCTCTCCCCCTCTCTCTCCCTCTCTGTCTCAAAATAAATAAATAAAACTTAAAAAAAAAAAAAGAGGAAGATAGAGAAGGAGGAAAAGAAAAAAGAAAAGAAGGTAGTAGCTCTTTTGAAGTCTTCCATTAAATCTATGTAGTAATCCATCAGTCTGTTTCCCTAAGCCAACTTAATGAAATAATTTCTGACTCCTTATTCTCTACCAGTGATGAAACAAATTGTTCTTTAGCATCTTTCTAGATTGACCTCCCAATGACATAGGAGATCACCACTCTCATAAGCTTTCACCTGCAAATGAGTAATTGTAAAACCTAAAAAAATCCTCAAGGACTGAATCTTTAATGGTGGCATATTGGTCCCGGTGACAGATGGTCTGAGCTTCAGGAGGCCTCAGGTGGTCCTCAGTCCCATCACACAGGAATCAGAAAGCCTGCAAATATGTATGTCTGCCTTAACCTGGGCATCGGTGATAACCGGCATGGCTCCTCTGCTAAGTGCACCTTGGTTGTTTGTACACTTTCAAGTCTTCCATGGTCTGTGATTTGAAGTTATAGACCAACTAAGTATCAAGAAAGTAAAAAAGTAATCAGATTTAGGATGCATTGTAGAGAGAAGAATGACCACAATACCATCAGAAGTAGCTGTTAACCAAAGTCTGGTGCTGGGAAAGAAAGGAGGCACATGAATTCTCTGAGATAAGCTGTTTGTTGGTTTGAATGTATTCCAAGTTTGTCCTCGGCTATATGCTCAGAACCAGTCTGGGTTAGCTGCAGTGCAGGTCTCTTTGAGAATTCCTTCATGCTCAGGTGTGTATTCTTGTTTTGAATCATAACTTTTTTTCTCTCTATTGAATTTGTTGAATCCCTCAGTTTGAAGGATTTTTCTAACTCAAACCTCTTTTCGGTTGGCACATTGCAGCACTCTCGTGTGGAGACACCTACTCTTGCTGTCTTCAAAAGGAATATTTTACTCTGCCCTACACTCTAAGCACATTTACTTCTGTTAGCCTCAGCAACTGCACTACAATGATTTAAGAGCTTTAGCAGCACCCTAAATGTCCCTTCATTATTTACCTTTGTTTCTAAGTTAGTATCACGTACAGGACAGAAATCTTGTGTTCCAAGCCATCAATCAGTGCATCCTTATAGATTATGATACAGTTAGTAACTAAATGTTCACATTTGTCATTTCAGAGACAAATAGAAGGGCTACATTTTCCCAATTTTTACTCCAAGTTTCTAATCCCTTGCTGTCAGCTCTTTAAAGGAGTATTCTTTGCCCTCACTATTGAGTGCTGACTATGCAGGAAATATCCTTTCTTCTTCAAATACCCTGCAATTTCCTACCTCTTCCAGTTTCCCCTTTATACGCTTTCATGTAATTTTTCTAGTTTTCACATCTTAAATTATCTTCTCTGCCTTACAGTTGCAGGTAGAAAAATAAAGACCTCCTTTGGGCTGACATTTAAAGGTTTATTATTCTCTCTTTGATACATGAGCTTAATGCTCATTAACACTAAAATGGACCAGCAGAGAAAAGAAAAAAAAACCCTGCTTTCAAAGATTCTGGGATAAATAATGTAACACAGTCTCTTCCTTTCCTCCTCACTAAAATGATATTAACCAATTCCACATTCCTTCAGAGTAAGCTTTTAAAAGTTTAATACTGTCTGCTTTCAAGGGTGTGCTAATGCTGTCCTGGAGTCTGATTACTTTGTTAGGAATTCTTTTCCCTCAAAATAGATTTAATATATCCTCTTCTATCCCATTTTCTATATTTGTTCTTTAAGATTAAATTTAAGGCAGCCCCAAAACACTAAATTATTTGAAATTAAATACAAAACATGGAATCCTTTGGGAAACATGATCACTTGGTCCTCTTAAGATTTAGGGAGTTCTAGGGGCGCCTGGGTGGCTCACTCGGTTGAGCGTCCGACTTCGGCTCAGGTCACGATCTCACAGTTTGTGAGTCTGAGCCCCGCGTCCAGCTCTGTGCTGACAGCTCAGAGCCTGGAGCCTGCTTCAGATTCTGTGTCTCCCTCTCTCTCTGCCCCTTCCCTGCTCATACTCTGTCTCTCTCTGTATCTCAAAAATGAATAAACGTTAAAAAAAATTAAAAAAAAAAAGATTTGGGGAGTTCTAATAGTTGATAGAATTTTTGTAATTAAAAAATTTTAACGTAAGTATTTAAGTCACTTTTTATCCTTAATAATAAAAATTGTTTTTCAGAATTCCTTTCTGCTCCATATTTGTACCAGTTTCTTTCTGTGTACATTTATATCTTTCTTCTATCAGAACATTTTAGGCTACAGCCAAAATTACCAAACCTCTGCATAGAACTACTAGGGACCCAGTTTGTTTCTCTGGCCTTTTAAATCATACCCTTTTGGGGTACCTGGTTGGCTCAGTCAGTTAAGGTTCTGACTCCAGCTCAGGTCATGACCTTGTGGATTAGTGAGTTTGAGCTCAGAGCCTGGAAACTGCTTCGGATTCTGTGTCTCCCTCTCTCTCTCTGCCCCTCTCCCACTCATGCTCTGCCTCTCTCTCTCTCAAAAATAAACATTAAAAAATTTTAATCATATCCTTTCATTCTGCATCAGCCAAGAATATATCACACCATAAGAATCTAATGGCAATTTTAGATAACTTTTCAGAGGTGACCTATTATATATATATCCCATATTGGAAATAGTTCAGGAAAGCTGCTGCATTTTTTTCCCTGCATCATGAACTCTGAATTATTAAATTATTAAAGCAATATTAAACCATGGAATTTCCTGAGATGAAAACACTTGGACTTCCCAGAGCAAATATTAACTTCCCCAAAGGGATAAGGAGTTGTTGATTTTGCAAGGTGTATGCCAATTATCAGAAGTCTTTCCTCGGGGATCTTGACCTCAGTGGATAGCCTTCTGGGTATTATGATAGTTTTGAAAACAGAAGTTCTCTAGGAATGGGAGGAACAGGCAACTTGTATGGTCCTAACTTCAATTCCTACCTGGGGTTCCCTTTCCAGAATTTTCCACTTGCTCAAAATCTCCTTCCTCGAGTTTCAGTTCTTAATGCTAATCAGGATTATCTCAGGGTTCAGTTTTGTGTAGCAGACTGCATGCAGAGATAACAAGATAGCTCGAGTTTTCATATCTGATGGGCCTCACTGCTTCAGCAGTCTGGATAGTGAAGCAACATTTTCCATAAGCAAGCCTGATACACGGAGTCAAAGACTGAGTATGTCTTCACCCTTCCTATGTCAGACCTAGAAATGAGAATCAGCTGACTCCGGTTTCATTCAGGGGAAACCAAACGTCAAATGTATTAAATCCCAACTGTGTCTTCCTTGATTTTGACGAGACGTTTATTAGCCTTTGATGATTTTCAGACATTAATGTGTCTGTGACTCTGAGAATCTTCTTGTGATGCAGATCCTGATCCAGTGGGTCTGGGATCTGGCATGAGATTCTGCATTTCTAACAATCTCCCAGGTGATGCTGATTCACAGATCACACTTTGACAAACAAGAGACTCCAGAAGCTTATGAGTTCTCGGACTCTAGTGTGTAAAAGCATTCCCTGGAGAACTGCCTTAAAATGCAGAGTCCCAAAGTCCATGCTAAGAACATCTCAGGTGCAGTTGAAGCATCGTTTTTTTTTTTTTTTTAATACTCCTGATGCTCAGGCTTCAGGGCACCAGTAGATCACTGTTAAAGAAAGACAAGTCCAGGGTATGCTGGATTCAGCTTTGGGCAAAGCATCAGACCAAGGTGCCAGTGTTGGCTTTACGACTTACTAAGACTGTGATCTAAGATAAGTAATTAAACATCTTTTAGCCATAGCTCCCAAGGCTAAAAAAATGGGTTTTGTATTGTCTGCTCTGTTGGTGTCCTCCCATTGTTGTGAAGTTCCAATGAGATCGTGTGTATTCACAAGCTATACAAATGTAAGTTGTCTGGCAACCCTCTGTAATCATTATCAGAGTCATTTGATACTGAGATGTCACCACCTTCTTCCTGATGTGTTGCCAGCCCCACTTTTCCAGCCTTTGAAATATTCAGAGAGGATCGCAGTAATATGCTCTGAGGGAGTCCTGGAACCTCACCAGGAAGCCTCAGATGCTGAGAAATGCAGCAGAACATGTACTTAGGAGAGCCAGTCAGAGAGGCTTCATTCAGGTCAGAAAAAAATTACAAATGCATATTTGAATCTACAAAGTCCCAGTTTCCTCAGAGATCCCTTTTCTCTTCATGCTCCAATAATATCTTTGATATTCTCTTGTTCTTGGGGCCTAAAGCTTTAGGAGACCTGTAGGATACAGTGATGAAACATTTTTCTCTCTCTGACAAGCCAAAAAAAAGAGGATCAGTGACCACTGGTGTTTGCATCAGACATGACTCTGAGACTAAAGTAGTGTTTTTGATAAATTGAAAATAAGGCAAAAGTCAAGTGATACCCTGGCTTTTGTATTTCTTCCATTTCATCAAACATCTATTCAATCTCGTAGTTCCATCAGCCAACAGAAAATATCCTCTAATCTTTCCAAGTGCGTCCCCTTCACCCCCAGGTTCTTTGCACTCAACATCTGTTGTTTATTCAAGATGCAGGAAATTCCCTTTTGGAAGAGATCATAATTCAAAGATATATGAATCCATAATCCCTTGGAAGTAATTATCTGAGCCAACAGGAAATTCAAAATATTGATTTTTAAAACAAACATAAGTGCAATTGAATATGTAAAAATGTACTCCACAGTTACCTGAATCCACATTCATGCTAAAATATAGATACACACACACACATATAACACGCACACGCATACATGCAAAAGAATTTTTAAAAGTCCTTTATAGCTCAAAAGAATTTCACACGCAAAACATGCAATGAGCTCAAGTGAGTTGGTCACACTTGCAGGAGCCTGAGTATTGTGAAGGTCTTCAGGAAAGTTCTTCCCATCACATATACTCACCACTCATCTGCCTGCACCCCCAATCCCAAATATCTTCCCCAACAGACTGAGGCTTGAAATTATAACATTAGAAAGTCTTTCTTTGGAGTTAAAAAAGAAAAGATTCACATGAAACTTTGTCAACTGTATATGCCATGTGAGTAAATCTGCTTCATTCAAATAGATTTCTATATTAGTTTCCTATTATTACTGTAACAAATTGACACAAATATAGTGGCTTAAAGCAATGCAAATTACTTATCAGATAAGTCAGAAATCCAAACTGGGTTTCACTGGCCACAACCAAGTTTTTGGCAGGCTCTACTCCTTCTGGAAACACTAGAGGAGAATCCATTCTTTTGCCTTGTCCTGTTTGTAGAAGCCACCCACATTCCTCAGTTTATGGCTCCTTCCTACATCTTCATAGACAATAGCATAGTTTCTTCAAATATCTCTCTCTGACCTCTGTTTTTGTCTTCATATCTCCTTCTCTGACTCTTCTGCCTCCCTCACCCATTTTTAAAGGACTCTTATGATTACATTGAGGCAGGATATATTATATTACATATAATCCAGGATAATCTCCTCATCTCAAGGTCTTGAATCACATCTGCAAAATCTATTTGGCCATATAAGGTCATATATTCATGGGTTTCAGGGATTAGGACATGAACATCTTTGGTGATCCATTATTCTGCCTACCAATTTATACAGAAAATTACCCTGTAAAGAGGTTGATTTTGATAATAAGGCACAGGAAGTAAAGGGGTTATAAGGCAGAACATGGAAAAGAATGGGTCAGACACCAAAAGACACTGAGCACTTTGGAAAGAGAAGGTATGCCTATATTAGAGAGAAAAGCTCTAACAAAGGAGATAAACAGTGATGATGTCAAACTTCATCTACTCCACAGTTTTACTTGGGCTCTGCTACAAAATGAAAAATACATAAGCAATAACCACACTATGCTTATGACTATATATACATATATGTACTTACAGAAATACATACACACATATCTGATTGGAATCATGCCGGTTGTTTTTTGGTGGTGTCATATGGGTAATTTTTTCTTCTTTCTATTTTTCTGTCATTTCTCTTTACTCTAACTTTTAAATATTCTCCACTCTTGCTGTGAACTGCCCTAATCTAGATTTTATCTCTTCTCCCTGGGATTATTATAGTAGCCTCTACAATTTCTGTTTGTTTTGTGTTTGCTCTTTTATTTCTATTAAGTTTTTTGTATTTGGTGTAGTTCATACACAACATTACATTAATTTCAGGTGTACAACACAGCAATTTGACAAGTTTATACCTTGTGCTGTACTTACGAGAGTAGCTACCATGCATTATCATACAACGCTATTACAGTACTATTGATGATATTCTTTATGCTGTGCCTTTTATCTTTGTGATTTATTCATTCCATAACTGGATCTCCTTCTCCTCTTCATTTTGCCCATCATCCCAGCCCCACCCCCCTCTGGCAGCCCCCTCTGAACAAAACACAGTTTGTGCTCTGTATGTATAGGTCTGATTCTGTTTTGGGGGTGTTTGCTTGTTTATTCATTTTTTTTAGATTCCACATGGGTGAAATCATGTTTGTTCCTTTAATCCTTCTCCAAGCATCACCCGTGAATATCGTTCTAAACTGCATTATCTGCCACCTTAGCCCCCACTGCTTCTCCAACCTCAGCTTTTTGCTAGCTCTTCTCATATTTCACTTCATGATGATCCTTGATGCTAGACCACAGTACCCTGAATACCTCCGCTACTATTTTACTCTGTCTTGATTTTTCACTAGACTGTATTTCCATAAGTACAGGGATTGTTACATCCAGCATAAAATGACATTTTGTGCAGCATATGATAATTCCTAGCGAATGTGCTTAATAAGTAAAAATACCATTTAAAAAAATAACAGAGATGTGTTTCTCAGACAGAAACACAATGTTTCTGCCCTAACACCCCCTTGTAGCTACTGTTTCCAGGAGAGAAGCTTAGTGGTGAGTCCACATCCTTTGGTCCACAGTGATCTGCTTCAGAAAACTAATCAATCATTGAAAAATCATAGAAATTACTGATTATAGATGAACCGTGATCACAGTGAGGTGAAACATGAATAGCACTATAAGCAAGCACCAGATACATCTATAGAAAATCTAAAATAGCTCTGTTACTGTAGTGGCATTATGGGAAGAGAGCTTTCTATTTTCAAAATGCTTTCTAATTTGGTTCATACATATCCTATCAGAGAAAGTTCTTGTTATCACTTACAATGGACTAGCTAGACACAACATTACACACATGTATGAAGACACCCACACTGCTCAGTTCAGTCAAGCGGTGAGTGTTTTTCCTACAGGTCTCTGGACAATTAGCTTTTTTAGTACAAATTTGACACACTTGATACTTTATTTGCTGGTCCACAAAAGTGAATTTTTTTTCTTTTTAAAGCAGCCTCATGGCAAATATCTGATAACATTTCCATGGATGATTTTTATTCCATGGGCTGGACCATCTGCCAGAAACTTCAGAGCAGAAGGAAGGGTAATGCCTTGAGTCTCAGCTCAAGAAGCAGAAGTCACATTATGGTTTCTGGGTAGCCTCCAGGCCAGCATCAGGACAGGGATGGTGGTTTAGGGAGGCAGAGTTCAGGCCCTCCCCAGAATAAGGAAAGGAAATGCTCACATATGAAATCTTTTGAAAGGGGTCCTATTGTCTCATATGCCACTCTGTGACCCCAGGTTATGACCAAAACAATGGAAAAATCACAGCCCCAACCCCAGTGAGTTAGTGAGGAAGACAGATGATCTTTTGAGCACTCTCTTCACAGTACAGATGTTGATATCTTTTCTTTTTCAACCTAAAACTCAAGATGCAGCATATTATATAAATATTGCAATAATAATAATAATAATAATAATAATAACAACAACAACATCCGGGCTGTTTTCTGAAGTGATGCAGACACTATATCATTCTGTAATTACAACCCCACTGGCAAATCTTGTATCTTAATCTTGATATTTCTATCAATATTGCCTATTTAACAATCATGAGTATGACTGGTAGCCACAATCAGATTAATGGATCCTTGAACCTCTGTCAAATCCTTAGGAATCAATGTTATTTATTTTTTAAAACAAATTTGTTTTTGTTAAGACATTTAAAGATCTTTAATAAACAAGTGAAAAAGGCAAGGAAAACAGAAAAGAATATCTAGATTTAGATCTAAATTTCATAGATAACAATTCAGAAATAATATTTTCTGTCATGTTTATATAGCTATATAAGTAATTGCAACATCAGGTTGTATTTTCAAAAGTGGATAAACACTAAATCGACCTGATACTGCATTTCCTTTACATACAGAGTTGTAGCACTGAAGTCTATCATCAATTTTACTAAAGAAACTATCAAGAGAAACCATGCAAGGTACATAGCAAGACTTTTAAGGGACAGAGGGGCACAGGATGTAGAAATCTGAAAAAACATACCTTGGTCTTGCTCTCAGTTATTCTACAGAGACTACTAGACACAGAAAAAAGTTCTGTCACAGAAACTCACAGAAAGTTCAAGACAAATGAAATAAGAAGACTGGTATGGTGTTTTGGGCCCTATTAACACAGTGGATGCTTAATAACAGTTCGGTGATGATGTATAATAAAATGAATCTTACTCAGATGTAGCTGCTTTAACAGTGACAGATTTTTGATAACCAGTGCCACCAAAATTCTGTAGTAACATTTAAATTTTTTTTTTTACATTTATTTATTTTTGAGAGACAGAGAGAGACAGAGCATGAGCGGGGGAGGGACAGAGAGAGAGGGAGACACAGAATCAGAAGCAGGCTCCAGGCTCTGAGCTGTCAGCACAGAGCCCAACGCTGAGGTCAAACCCATGAACCATGAAATCATGACCTGAGCCGAAGTCGGATGCTTAACTGACTGAGCCACCCAGCACCCACTGTAATAACATTTTAGAGAGTAAATAACTTTTTAAACACTGTAATAGCCATGAAGAAGCATATAAGAATGGTCCTCTGACTTTAATTTTAAATAATGCTTTCTGTGTGAAGCAGCTAAGCTATAAGATGCCTTTGATACTTCAAATATTCCTGCCTCGTTGGAATTCAAGGCTAGCCTACTTTGTACTAAAATTCTTAGCTAAAAACAATAGTAATCGTAATATTACTTTTGTAATGTAATTATGTAAAAATCATAACAAACATTTTTTGGGGCAAAATAATCAATATAAAATTAGAAAGACTAGGTCTCTGGGCACCTGGGTGACTCAGTAAGTTAAGTGACTGACTCAGTTTCAGCTCAGGTCATGATCTTACTGTTCGTGAGATGGAGCCCCATGTGGGGCTCCTTCCTGACAGTGTGGAGCCTGCTTGGGATTCTCTCTGTCCCATCCCCCCCCCCCACCAAAATAAACTTTTTTGTTAAAAGGAAATGTATTCTAAAAGAAAAAAGAAAAGGAAAGATAAGACTGTGTCTCTGTTTACCTCTGATTTCATTTATTCATTTAATATTTATCGTAACTGGTTTTTTACTAAATAAGATGATTTTAAAGTTAAGAACGGAATAAGAAAAATACAACAGCAGATATATCTTTCAAAAATAAATCACTTTCATAAATTGGTCAGATGTAAAACTGTGCCTCACAGTAGGAAGAAACCTGCCTTGAATCACAGGTAGGAAATGATGCAGCCAGGATTTCTACCCCGATCTGACTCCGTTTCCATTCTCCTGTGTTGCTGTACAGCCCTCAACTGTTAGAGAAAATGTTTAAAATAATACTTTTCTTTAACATTTCATTGCATCTGTTTAATGAAGAGGTCCCACTTGGCAGCACAGGGTGCCAACGTGGGTCTCAGATATGTTCTGCTTGGCTGCCCCGTCCCCCAGTGCATTCATCTGCCTGAGCCTGAAGGTATTTGAGTTGCAGCCTGTGAGAGAACATAGCCTAAATTTCAACTTATTTTCAAAGAATCTTCTCATAGTGTATTTGCTACTCAGAATAAGCCAAAATGTTAACAAGAGACACAGCATTTTCCATGTAGGACGAGTGAACTGACTCATAGAAAATGCACATAACCCATCAAGGAACACACTGTAAGTGGTGACAGGAGCATAGCTTTGATGCAGATTGTCATTTGATTACTCTAGGGCAAGTTTCTAAAACCATCTGAGCCTCTGTTTCACCACCTCTGGAATGGGGCTTGTACTACAATTTCCATGGAATGTGGTGCAGCTTAAAGTATACAGGTAAATCCTCCAACAGAATGTCTATCATCTAACAGATTCTCAATAAAAATAATTTTTTTTCTGTTTTTAATGATTGAGGACTAAGTTAACAATGTGTGAAGAAATGAGGTCAGTAGATAAGATAATAAAGATCCCTTCTGCTCTCTCTCTAGGGTATGATCCTACTTACCATTGTGAATACAGATTAGAAGCTTAATTAAAATGGAAGAGTAAGATCAATATATTCTCAAGCTAAATGAAAAGGGAATCAATGTTTAACTAGATTTTTAATTATAAAAATGAATATATGCTTATGGTAAAAAGAAATTCAAAGAGCAAAAGGAATAGAACTACAAGTTAGCTGACTCAAAGCTCCAACAATACTCCAGAAACATTAGTACTGGTTACATTTATACTCCTATTACTTTTCATGTTCTTTCTAAGAATTTTTATAACACATACACATATACATACATATATATATATATATATATATATATATATATATATATATATATATATATCAGGACTTCTATGTAGCTATTTACATATAATAGACTATAAATATATATAAATGTAAATATATACAACAAAAAGATACTACACACACAATGGATATATATACACACATATGTGCCTATATGTTTATATAGACACATGCACATATATGCATATATTGATACTAAATACAGCACATCCTTTATAACACTCATGTATTACTCCATAATTCACAATTTTTCTGTCATCTTTAAACCATTTTGAACTATTATAAATTATGTTACAACAAACATAAATCTTTGTACATGTTTGAAGCTCTATTCCTAGAATATATTCCAGAAGTAGGTCTTAGGACACATTATTTTTAATTTTGCCAGGTTTTATCCACTATACTTTAAAAAGTGGCTCATCCCTCCAATGGTGTATGAGTGTTTATTCACTCATAACCTTGCCAATACTGCATCATATTTGACAATATGAGAATAGAAAAATGTAAATTCATTGCATTACCACAATCATTTTTCAGGCTAAAAACATTTTTTTTTTGCCTTTGTAAATTTTTTTCTGTAAACTATCATTAGCTCATTTTCATTTTTTTTAAATTTGTGACAGGTTTTTTAAAAGGAAATTACCTTTGTAAAATATAGCTAATAAATTAAAATTAACCTCTTAAAGCATTGTAAATATTTTCTTATATTGTCGTTTGTTGTTTGTGTTTATAAAGCTTATATTTGTTCTTAACAATTTTAAAACATTTTTAAATAATTTTTTTCAGTCATTTTGTGAATTTTGGATACTGGTTCATGTGTAGAAAGGTCTTTCCCCCGCAAGATTATTTATAAATTCACATAAAAATTTATTTTCATGACTTTGTTTCAGTTTCCATACGTATATGTATTCCATATGCATTCCCTCTATGGTGATTCTATTTAGGTTTATCTAACAATATAGAAATGCAGTTTAATTTTTTTCCCATTTATATCTACAGTTATCATAGTATAAATCACTGAATATTTTCCCACTGATTTGAAATTATTATATTCTAAAGTCTCATATGCAATGAGATGCATTATTTTTGAACTGTGTTCTATTTCATAAATTTTCCCTTGTATTTGTGGACCTATGTAATATATGTTAGCTTTTTAAAAATTAATTAATTTATTGATTTATTTATTGATTTATTTATTTATTTTAGAGAGAAAGAGTGCAAGTGGAGGAGAGGTGCAGAGGAAGTGAGAGAAAGAATGTTAAGCTCTGACATGGGCTCAATCCTACAACCTGGGGATCATGACATGAGCCGAAATCAAGGGTCGGTTGCTCAACTGACTGAGCTACCCAAGTGTCCTGAGTTAGCTTTTAAACATACCAAATAAATTATTTGAATTATTCCTTTCATGGAATTTTCTTAATATCATATCAAAATGACTTTTCTTGAAACAAATGAAGTCTGATTGATAATTATGAGAGACAATATGGCATATTTGGGTTTCCTGGGTTATTATAACCTGTATGAAGATGAAAAAGCTATTTAAATGCCTTGTGCCTTTGTTTCCTTATCTATATAATGACCATAATACTTGTATTTTTTCATAACATTGTGAAAATTATGGAGAAACAAAAGCAAATAAACCACTTAGTATCATGTCTGGCACATGGTAAACATTATAAATAGTAGTGATTCTATCATTATTCATAATTTATGAAATGATTTAGAAAAATTGGAAAATCTACAATATTGTGCCTTCTACAATAGAATGTGCTATATCTTTCCATTAATTCAAGGCAGACATCCTTTACATCATTTCCTAGGGCTTTAAATGTTCATTTATAAAGATTCCACAAATAGTTTCGTTAAGCTCATTTTGAAGAAGTCTCTCTCCACTATTAGTCATTACATTTTCTCATAACTAATTTTATTGACAATTCAAATTATCCTACTATTTGCAACAATTCCTGAATTTATTCCTTGTGTTTTTTAGGTATAATTATGTCACTTAGCAATAATGATAAATACCCTCCAGTTCCATCCACATAGTTGCAAATGGCAAGATTTCATCCTTTTCTATAAATAATAATAAAATAATGATGAGCTTTTTTAAATACTTATTTCTTTTTTCTAATTACATTGGCTAAAAATAGTATGTCATTTAAGACTAAAGATAATTTTACTTTCTCCTTTGTAGTATTCATATTTATTGTCTGTCTTGTCTAATACATTGTCTAGTATATTTAGAAAGGTGGAAATAACGTTTTTACTTTCAAAAACTTCATACTTCCATAATTTTTTAAGTGCTTATTTATTTAGACAGAAAGGTGGGGGAGGGCAAGTACAAGTGGGGGAGGGGCAGAAAGAGAGAGAGAAAAAGAATCCTAAGCAGGCTCCACATGGATAGCATGAAGTCCAACGTGGGGCTGGAACTCATAAGCCATGAGATCATGACCTGAACCGAAATCAAGAGTCTGATTTGGGGGCGCCTGGGTGGCGCAATCGTTAAGCGTCCGACTTCAGCCAGGTCACGATCTCGCGGTCCGTGAGTTCGAGCCCGGGCTCTGGGCTGATGGCTCGGAGCCTGGAGCCTGTTTCCGATTCTGTGTCTCCCTCTCTCTCTGCCCCTCCCCCGTTCATGCTCTGTCTCTCTCTGTCCCAAAAATAAATAAATAAAAAAAAAGAGTCTGATTTGGGGTGCCTGGGTGGCTTAGTCGGTGAAGCTTCCGACTTCAGCTCAGGTCATGATCTCACAGTTCGTGAGTTCAAGCCCCGCATCCGGCTCTGTGCTGTCAGCTCAGAGCCTGGAGCCTGCTTAGGATTCTGTGTTTCCTTCTCTCTCTGCCCCTCCCCCACTTGTGCTCTGTCTCTCTCTGTCTCTCAAATAAATAAATGTAAAAAAAAAATTTTTTTAAAGAGTCTGATGCTTAACCGACTGAGCCACACAGGAGCCCTAATACTTCCATAATTTTTATATTTCAAGTATGATATGACTAGAAATACCTAGTCATCCTTCTATGACTCCTATCTTTAATGAAATTGCTTCTACTATTTCACCATTTAGCATAACATGGACTTTTAATTTGCAGTATGCATTTTAAAATACTAAGAGTATATCCATCACATAGTAATTTAATGAATTTTTCTTATAAACAAATGCCAGAATTGATATATACATCCTACATATCTTGGTGTAAATATTAATTTTTCTTTTCCTCTGACCTATTTATTAGCCTATCTATATGACAGATTTTATAATATTAAACATTCATAAATCTATTCTACATAATTCTATTTTCTTCAATGAAAGAAAATGAGAAGTGAACGTGTGTGTATGTGTGTGTGTGTGAGAGAGAGAGAGAGAGAGAGAGAGATAGACAGAGAGAGAGAGAGAGAGAGGACATTCTATCCAAAAGCAATGGAATACTTATTCTCACCAAGCACATATAAAACATTCTCCAGAATAGATCATATGCTGGGCCACAAAACAAGTCTTAATAAATTTAACAGAACTGAAATCCTATCAAACATCTTTTATGACCACAATGGTATGAAATTAGAAATCAATTATATGAAAAAACTGGAAACCTCACTTATATGTGGAGATTAAATAACATCTTCCTGAACAACAAATAGGCCAAAAAGAAATAAAAATAAATTTAAAAATACTTTGAGACAAATTAAAATGGAAATATAACATACCAAAATTTATGGGGTGTAGCAAAAGTAACTCTAATAGGTAGGTTTATAGTTATAAATGCCTACCTCAAGAAACAAGAAAAACCTCAAATAAACAACCTATTCTTATACCTCAAGGAATTAAGAAAAGAACAAAGCCCAAAGTTAACAGAGGGAAGGAAATAACAAAGATGGATAAACCAAACTGGCAAATCTTTAGCTAAACTCGCCAAGAAAAGAAGAGAGAACCTAAAACCAAAAATGAAAGAGAAGATATTACAACTGATAGTGAAGAAATATAAAAAATCATAAAAGCCTACTGTGAGCAATTATACATCAACAAAGTAGAAAATCTAGAAGAAATTGATATTAATTGTGTATTAAAAATACACAACCTACCAAGATTGAATCATAAAGAAATAGAAAATCTGAATGTATAAGTAATCAACAACTTGTCAACAAAAAAGTTCAGGACTGGAAGGCCTCTGTGGTGAATTCCACTAAACATTCAAAAAAAAATTAATACCAATCCTTTTCAAGCTCTTCCAAAAAATAGAAGACAATGGAACTCTCACAATTGCACCAAGAATCATAAAATACCTAGGAATAAACCTAACCAAAGATGTAAAAGATCTGTATGCTGAAAAATATAGAAAGCTTATAAAGGAAATCGAAGAAGATACAAAGAAATGGAAAAACGTTTCATGCTCATGGATTGGAAGAATAAATATTGTTAAAATGTCAATACTACCCAAGGCAATCTACACATTCAATTCAATCCCAATCAAAATTGCACCAGAATTCTTCTCAAAGCTAGAACAAGCAATCCTAAAATTTGTATGGAACCACAAAAGACCCCAAATAGCCAGAGTAACATTGAAGAAGAAGAGCAAAGCGGGAGGCATCACAATCCCAGACTTTAGCCTCTACTACACAGCTGTAATCATCAAGACAGTGTGGTATTGGCACAAAAACAGACACATAGACCAGTGGAATAGAATAGAGACTCCAGAATTAGACCCACAAAAGTATGGCCAACTAATCTTTGAAAAAGCAGGAAAGAATATCCTATGGAAAAAAGACAGTCTCCTTAACAAATGGTGCTGGGAGAACTGGACAGCAACATGCAGAAGAATGAAACCAGACCACTTTCTTACACCATTCACAAAAATAAACTCAAAATGGATAAAGGACCTGAATGTGACACAGGAAACCATCAAAACCCTAAAGGAGAAAACAGGAAAAAAACCTCTCTGACCTCAGCCGCAGCAATTTCTTACTTGACACATCTCCAAAGGCAAAGGAATTAAGAGCAAAAATAAACTGGGGCACCTGGGTGGCTCAGTTGGTTAAGCACTGACTTTGGCTCAGGTCACAATCTCATGGTTTGTGGGTTCGAGCCCCACATTGGGCTCTGTGCTGACAGCTTGGAGCCTGGAGCCTGCTTCGGATTCTGTATCTCTTTCTCTCTCTGTCCCTTCCCCACTTGTGCTCGGTCTCTATAAAAAATAAATAAATCTAAAAAAAAAAAAAGATGAAGCACTGATGCAGTGTTTAAAAAAAAAAAAGCAAAAAAGAACTATTGGGACCTCATGAAGATAAAAACCTTCTGCACTGCAAAGGAAACAATCAACAAAACTAAAAGGCAACCAATGGAATGGGAAAAAATATTTGCAAATGACATATCAGACAAAGGGCTAATATACAAAATCTATAAAGAACTCACCAAACTCCACACCCGAAAAACAAATAATCCAGTGAAAAAATGGGCAGAAAACATGAATAGACACTTCTCTAAAGAAAACATCCAGATGGCCAACAGGCACATGAAAAGATGCTCAATGTCACTCCTCATCAGGGAAATACAAATCAAAACCACACTGAGCTATCACCTCATGCCAGAGTGGCTAAAATGAACAAATCAGGAGACTATAGATGCTGGAGAGGATGTGGAGAAATGGGAACCCTCTTGCACTGTTGGTGGGAATGCAAACTGGTGCAGCCACTCTGGAAAACTGTATGGAGATTCCTCAAAAAATTAAAAATAGATCTACCCTATGACCCAGCAATAGCACTGCTAGGAATTTACCCAAGGGATACAGGAGTGCTGATGCATAGGGGCACTTGTACCCCAATGTTTATAGCAGCACTTTCAACAATAGCCAAATTATGGAAAGAGCCTAAATGTCCAAGAACTGATGAATGGATAAAGAAATTGTGATTTATATACACAATGGAATACCACTTGGCAATGAGAAAGAATGAAATATGGCCTTTTGTAGCAACGTGGATGGAACTGGAGAGTGTTATGCTAAGTGAAATAAGCCATACAGAGAAAGACAGATACCATATGTTTTCACTTTTATGTGGATCCTGAGAAACTTAACAGAAGACCATCGGGGAGGGGAAGGAAAAAAAAAGTTAGAGAGGGAGGGAGCCAAGACATAAGAGACTCTTAAAAACTGAGAATAAACTGAGGGTTGATGGGGGGTGGGAGGGAGAGGAAAGTGGGTGATGGGCATTGAGGAGGGCACCTGTTGGGATGAGCAGTGGGGGTTGTATGGCAACCAATTTGACAATAAATTTCATATAAAAAAAAGAAGAAGAAGAGAATGAAACTCTTCCAAACTCATTCTAGGTGGCCAATATTACCCTGATATCAAAACAGACAAGGATGTCACCAAAATTACAGGCCAATATCCCTAATGAGCACAGATGTAAAATTCTTCAACAAAATATTATCAAACCAAATTCAACAATACATTAAACGTCTTTTTTACCACAATCAAGTGGTATTTATTCCAGGGATAGAGGGCTGGTTCAACATCCACAAATTACTCAAATTAACTAAATGAAGGATAAAAATCATATAATCCCTCAATAGATACATAATAAAGCATTTGACAAAAACATCCATTTGTAATAAAAAATCTCAACAAAACAGGCATAGAAGGAATGTACCTCACATAATAAAGGCCATATATCACAAGCTGACAGCTAATATATTCAACAATTAAAAGCTGAAAGCCTCTAAGATCAGGAACATGACAAGAATATTCAGTCATGCTGATTTTATTCAACACAGTATTTGAGGTTCTAGCCACAGCAACTAGGCAATAAAAAGAAATACAAGACAATCAAATTGGAAAGGAAGAAGGAAAACTGTCACTATTTACAGATGACATGTTATATATAGAAAACCCTAGATACTTCATCAAAAAACTGTTAGAACTAATAAATTAAGTAATGTTGCAGAATATGAAATCAATACACAAAATTTGGTTGTGTTTCTATACATCAATAATGACCTATCAGAAAGAGAAATTAAGAAAACAATCCCATTTATAATTGCATTGAAAATAATAAAATGCTTAGAATATTTAACCAAAGTGGTGAAAGACTTGTATACTGAAAATTATAAGACATTAAGTAAAGAAATTGAAGATGACACACACAAAGAAGATATTCCATGTTCATGGATTATAAGAATATTATTAAAATGTCCATGCTACCCAAACCAATCTACAGATTGAATGCATTTCCTATCAAAATTCCAAAAGCATTTTTTCACAGAAATAAAACTAACAATCCAAAAATTTGTATGGTACAACAAAAAAACCCCAAGAGCCAAAGCATTCTTGCCAAAGAAGAACAAAGCTAGAGGCATAATGCTCCCTGATTTCAGATGCTCTTCCAAAGCTATAGTAATTAAACCAGTATGGTATTGGCATAAAAAGAGACACATAGATCAGTGGGACAGAGCAGAAACTCCAGAAATAAACCATGCATATACAATGAATTAATTATGACAAAGAAGCCAAGAATACCCAACGGTAAAAGGACAGTGTCTTCAATAAATGGTGCTGGTAAAACTGAACAGCCACATGCAAAAGAATGAAACTGAACACTATCTGACACCATATACAAAAATCAATTCAAAATGAATGAAAGACTTGAATATAAGACTTGAAGCTCTTAAGCTCTTAGAAGAAAACACAGGCAGTAAACTCCTTGACAATGATTTTTGAATCTGACACAAAAAGTAAAAGTAAAAAAAGCAGAAGAGTGGGACAACATCAAACTAAAATTTTCTGCACAGCAAAAGAAACCATCAATAACATAAAAATTCAGCCTACTGAGTGGGAGAAAATATTCGCAAATCACTTATCTGATAAGGGGTTAATATCCAAAATACATAAAGAACTCATAAAAATCAATAGCAAAAAAAAATCCGGTTAAATCATGAGAAGAAGATCCGAACAGACATTTTTCCAAAGACTACCTACAAATGGCCAACAGGTACGTATGCTGCTCAACATCACCAATCATCAAGGAAATGCAGTTAAAACTACAATGAGATACCTCATTACGTCATACCTATTAGAACGGTTATTATCAAAAAGACAAGAGATAACAAGTGTTGCCAAGGATGTGGAGAAATTCTCATGCACTGTTGGTGGGAATGAAAATTGGTGCAGTCACTATGGAAAACAGTGTAGAGCTTCCTCAAAAAATTAAAAATAGAAATATCATATGATCCAACAATTCTACTTCTGGGTAGTTATCCAAAGAAAACAAAAACACTGACTCAAAAAGATATCTACACCCCGATGTTCATTACAGTGCTATTTACAATAGTCAAGATAAGAAAACTACTTAAGTGTACATCAATGGATGAATGGATAAAGAAATTATGGTACACACACACACACACACACACACACACATTTATAGCTGAATATTATTCAGCTATGAAAGAGAATGAAATCTTGCTACTTGCAACAACATGGATGAATCTCAAGGGTATTATGCTAGGTGAAATAAGTCAGATAGAGAAAGACATATGATCTTACATGTACAAACTAAAAATACAAACAAAAAAACAAGTTCATGCATATAAGTGAATAGATTGGTAGTTGACAGAGGCAGGGGGTGGGGAGTGGGATAAATGGCTAAAGAAGGTCAAAAGGTAAAAAAAAATTCTTTTCAAAATATTAAAATGAAAAAAATGAAAAAATAAATAATGTATTCAGTGTCAGAAAGAAAGAAAGAAAGGAATGTACCCTACTCAGTGCCAAGTTTCTTGCAAGTATGTGTTTAGATAAATGGATTGACTTACATTAGATAATTAATAGGCCATAAAACATAGAGTGAATTAGATGAAGATAAACCAAAGATTAGTTTAACGGGTACACTTACCCATCCTGCAGTTTACAAAAAATAAAAAATAAATAAAAATGATAAATAAATAAATAATAAGGATAATGGCTCTGTAGTTTCTATTGTGCCTTAAAGTATGATTTACAGTTTGAATGATCATCAATTTGAATTCACATTTTATTTCACTAAGATTGTAAAGACAAATATAATTCTCCATTATTCTACTTACTACAACAGTGTTGTTTCAAAAGATAGTCAGGTCTGTTTTAGTAATTTATCAGGTATCCAGTAAAGGATTGATTTATCCTCAAAAAAATTAAGTTAAATTAAACAAAGCACTTCTTTATATTTTTAAAAAAAAAGTGCATTAGGAGCTAAGCTGCAGAGTGGAAAAAATATTTCAATGCATACAGCTGAAAAAAGACCTAAACAGAATGTATAAGTTATACCTCCAGATAAACAACAAAAAAGCAAAAAACTGATTTTTAAAAGAGCAAAAGACCTAATAAAAGAGGGAATGTTTAAATGGCCAATAAACATAAGAAAAGGTGCTCAACTCAATTAGTCATCAGAAACTACCAATTAAATGTACAATGTGTCTGTTAGAGATACGGGACTATATTAACAGAACAAAAAAAACAATGAAAATTTTCATACATATGTAGACTTTTCACTCATGAAAAGGTGGTATTTCAAATTAATTGGAAAAGGAGATACTATTCAGTTTGATGTGGGGAAAATTGGCTATTTGGAAAACATAGTTCAATCACTACCTTACATCATACAGAAAAATAAGTTCTAGAGTGATTCCAGGCCTAAGTATAAAACTAGAATCATCAAAGGAAAATATAGAAGAACATATTTTATGTTTTTCTTCATGGGGAAAGCTTACTTATATAAATAAAGAAAGCCCACAAAAATTATAAAAGAACAAAGCTTGATAAATTTAAATAAATGTATAAAGCTTTCCTATACAATACATAACAAAATATGAAGATAAGTAGGAGACTAGAAACAAAAACACTATGATATATGATAAAAAAAGGAAGTTTTATTCACAATACATAAAATGTACTTATAATTAGTAAGAAAAATATAATCTGATACAGAAATAGGTAGATACCAGAACTGATAAATAGGAAATGAAGTACAAATGGAACTTTAAAATAAGAAAATATGCTTACCTTCATTAACAGTTCAGAAATGCAAATTCAAACAATAAAATATGATTTGTTACCTATCATTTTGTTAAAATTTAAAAGATAAATTTAAAAGCCTACATTGATGATGATGCAGAGAAATAGATATGCTCATAAACTCTTGGTGGGAACATAATTGATACAGTGGCAATTTCAGTGTATCAATTTCAATTGGCAGGATCAACAATTTTTTTTAATTTGTCTATACTTTGACCTCAAGTTTCACTTCCTGGAATCTACCATACAGAAACACCAGCAAATGTACATAAAATTATATTGTTTATAATAGCAACAACAACAACAATGAAACCAACAAACAAACACACAACTAGTACTTCAGCACTTATTAATAAATCATGATATAGCCTTATCATGGGATACTTTCCCTCCATTAAAAAGAATGATGTAGCAGCATATTCTGGGACATGAAAGAGAGACATGAGGTAATGTCAAAGACATACTATTAAAATCAAAGAGCAAGTTGTAGAGGAATAGTTTACTATGATGCCATTTATAACTTAAAAACAAACAAACAAACAAAAAACCATAAGCTGGATGTGTGTGTCTCTATTCAAAAGGCCTGAGGGTGCCTGTGTGGCTCAGTCAGTTAAGCGTCTGACTTTGGCTCGGGTCATGATCTCACCATTTGTGGGTTTGAGCCTCGAGTCAGGCTCTGTGCTGACAGTTCAGAGCCTGGAACCTGCTTTGGATTCTGTGTCTCCCTCTCTCTCTGCCCCTTCCCTACTCACACCCTGTTTCTCTCTGTCTCTCAAAAATAAATAAACATTGAAAAAAAAAAATTAAGGCCAGAATAACTATTACCAGTAATTACTCTTGGGGAATTGAGCTGGGGGGAAATGATGTTAGAGAAAACTTGATTCTAAAATTCTTATTATTTGACTTGTTTTTATTTACTGGGTGTTTCCCATACCATATTTGAAATTTTTACAAGGAAAAAAGGACATATTTAGCAAGTTAGAAATTTATAATTTATCAAATGAGAAGTGATAGGACAAAAAGCATGCTAACATGCCAAACCTGGTTGACCACAATGTTTGTAGTACCTATAATCTTTACAAAGATGGAATGTAGGCAGCATTTATGAGACAGACTTCATCATGTAAACCTTAAAAATCCATTGTCCTGAAGGCAGAAAGAGGTAGAAGTTTTAAGAGGTGGAAGGAAAGTAATTGGAAGTAAGGGACCTAAGGATTTTAGTAGCATTCAAACCCCTGGTAGCAAATGAAAGAGCAAGGACGTAAGGACAAAGAGAACATATCCATATTTACAAAACCAGGAACTTGTGAGAGGAGGAAGGGCTCCAAAGGCAGTCTGCTAAATACAGGAATTTGCATTCACCCAGACCCATTTACATTCCCAGCCTCAGACTACAGAGAAGCCAGGATATGGAGCAGTTACCCTGATATCAGGTACTGAGTTCCCAGACTTCCTTTATCACCAGGCTCCTGGCCTGTCCTCTTGGCAGTTCTCTACAGAACTTCTCCACTGTAAGTATCTCCTCCTTTGTAGTTACACTGCCCCTTTCAGCCTCTTAGAAGCAAAATGAAGTTGGCTAGAGAATGTCACGGTCCAACGCAGCAGGAAGAGCAGGATGGTTGCCATTTCTCATCATCTCTGCCTCAATCTTACAGTCCCTGCACCATTGTGGTGTTCCTACAGACTGACATAAAGACCCGGTGTGCCAAATCTCAAATAATGACAAGCAAGCCATGACGGGATAAATTATCCTAACATTTATGTGAATTACCAGAGAAACCCCTGCTGGGGACCCTCAAAGAGTCTTCTTACATGCTTGCTATGGTAAACAATCAAAACTAAAGTGAGCTAGAAAGGAAAATAGTCAGTCTAATCTTCACACCATTTCTGACATTTATTTCAGGAACTAATTAGAAATATAAAAAGGATGAAATTTAGTTTCAAATATTACATAAAATTAAGGGATCTGAAAAAAATCTATGCATATATAATCATGCATATAGACAATTATTTGACCAACAGCTATGACACTTGCTTATTCTTCAGTTGAGACAACTAAATGAAAAATTCACCCTCCTGTGACCGTCTTTGAAAAGCAGCAGTAGCTTAATATAATTCTCCATGTGATGCTTTCATGAGCAGGGCCATTTTAATTCCCAAATTTCATTTTGAGCAATATATAAATATTTCTGCATCACCATGACTCTTCAGACACTTTTTAATTATCATAATTAATTATAGTAACTATGACTACCATCAATATCACCTTCAGTGCATGGCACTGTATGAGCAGATGACAAATCCAGCCATCACTGAGGACCATTCTTTGGACTCCAGTTAAGTTGGAAGCAGAGGGTAAACGGCATTATATCAGAGACAGGTTAATTAAGACCATAATGATTCCAGACAAAGGACAAAGAAGTATCATTTAGCACCAAACATTTTACATAATACCATTCAAATTGGTTGTTTTTATCCCATGGGATCTAAAATTTTTCCTTTGTATTTTGCAGTTATTCACTTTTTAACAACCGCACAGTGTATTTCTGAAATTTAAATAGCATTTGAAGCCAAAGCAAAGGAAACTAAGAGGTAGGCACTACATGTAGTAGGTAGCAGTTTGGGCACTGAAGTCAAATTGCCTAGTTTTTTTTTTAATCTTACTCAATCACTTGCTAGTACAAAATCTTAGACAAGTTACAAAATCTCTAACCAGCATTTCGGACATGTGGTTGATGCTGGAATTAAATGACTAGTGTGTGAAGAGAACTTTGTCTAATGCCTGGCATTAGCCTGTTAGCTCATGGGAACAGAAGTTCTGTCTTGCTCAGAATGAGCTTTCCAGTACCTAGTATGTCTGACTCAGAGTAGGTGCTCAGAAAGTATATTGTGTGTTGGAATGTTTCCTTGGAAACCAAGTGTGAGAAGTTCTGCAGATTACTACAGTTCTGCAGTGGACTATGGTTTACTTGCATTGAGGAGCTGACAATCAGCTTTCAAAACCAAATTCTAGATCTCAGAGCTAGGTCTTTTGAAACCATCGTGTAAATAAATATTATTTTCCCACCCTTGGAGACCCATACCCCAGTTTAACTAGTGGAAGCCTCCTTCTAAAGGACCTTGTCTTTCCAATTCAAAGTTGTATCTTGGGAATTTAGGACTGGGTAAAGGAAAGAAGTTGGTTAGTGGCACAGAGAAGTGCCTTTTCCTAACTTGGCCAATTATCTCAAATCAACATTCCAGTTGAGAACTCCACATACATTTCACCAGAGCACCCACTGTCCTTTGTTCTCAAATAGATATCAAGCAATAATATCCCAGTTGTGGATTTCGGTATCTCATATAGTTGAAATTTACCTTTATATGCCCGGTTTGGGCAATTATGACATAGGATTCTATTGTGTCCCAGTGACATTTCAAAATTAGATGCAAAGACCTGGCCTGAGGATAATGTGCTGTGCTCCCTTCTAAGAATCCAAGAAGGCCCTCCCTAGAAAACACATGCAGGAGAGGAGGCTCAATAGATCTGTGCTCTGCATGAGGACATGAAAAACCCCTTGTATAGATGACACTATGGTGTTACAATGGGAGGCTTACTGATGTATTTTTATGGAGCTCTAAATTAGTCCCTTTGAAGACTTATTCCTGATGAACCTGTTAGCACCTTTGCTGCTGTTCAACTATCTCAGGTCTTTTTTAGCCAGACTGCTCCAGCCACATAGCTCTGGTCTTATAAAATCATATAGGTGGAACTGCAGATACCAGCTAGTGGTTGGAACTGCCCAGAAGGCTGCAGCTACACCTCTGCTAATTGCCTTTCCCATGACTTAGAGCCTGAAATCAACTGTACCCCAAATTTGAGCATTACTTCTCTTCCTTCCCCCTCAATTGGGTGTTCATTTATACTCTTAAGTCCTTATTAACTCAGGCTTATTCTACAATCAGGCCTCTCTTTCTCCTGGACTGTGCCCCAGGTGGAGACCCAAACCCATGGAATGAAACCCCCTCTCAAGCCAAGCAAACTAAATCCTGATCCTGTATGTTACCCAATAACATCAAAGCAGATTTTTTCAAATTTGAGTACTAAATGTACACTTTTTAAAGGAAATTGTTTACTTTCCTGAATTGTAACAAATTATTTTTAAATAAAAAGTGACTTTAAAAAGTATAGACATCACGGGCACTTGGGTGACTCAGTTGGTTAAGCATCTGACTTCAGCTAAGGTCATGATCTCATGGTCCATGAGTTTGAGCCCTGCGTCAGTCTCTGTGCTAACAGCTCAGAGCCTGGAGCCTGCTTTGGATTCTGTGTCTTTGTCTCTCTCTGCCCCTCCCCCGCTCACACTCGGTCTGTCTCTCTCTCTCTCAAAAATAAATAAACATTAAAAAATAATAAAAAAAAATTAAAAATACAGACAAGAAATTAGGTGCATGTTTTTTTATACCTCTTCATAACTACCCTTAAACATCTATAAAACCAATTTGAATAGAAAATATAAAACAAACACAGCTTAGAGTAACAAAATTAATATAATGTGACAGTTAATGCCATTTTACTGAAAATAAATTTTTGCTTTCAGAATGAATATAATACTGACTGCTTCGAGGCAGATTCTCTTGGGACCTTCCACAATCCTAATGTCATGTGATGACTATATTCTGCAAGCCCTTCTTTCAGATTATTATGAAACCTTGTGTATAGAGCATTATCTGACATTTGGCCTTCATTTCATACAAATATATAACTTACCAATTAGTCTGCCTATGTTCTTGTTTTTTAAATTTTTTAATGTTTATTTATTTTTGAGAGAGACAGAGAGAGAAAGAGAGAGTAGAAGAGGGGCAGGGAGAGAGGAAGATGCAGAATCTGAAGCAGGCTCCAGGCTCGGAACTATCAGCACAGAGCCCGACTTGGGGCTCAAGCCCATGAACCGTGAAATCATGACCTGAGCCCAAGTCAGGTGCTTAGCCAACTGAGCCACCCAGTCGCCCCTGCCTATGTTCTTTTTTATTGACTCATAACAATTAAAGTAGTTTTGGAAATAGTATGTTAGTATTAAAGGCATCACCCAGATAACTGCATACATAGACAAGTGATAGATAATTGTTGAACTAAAAGAAATAAAAACTTTAAGCTCCTCCTACAGGTTGAATGTTTGTATCCCCCTCAAATTTATGTTTTGAAACCTAAGCTCCAGTGTGATTGTATTAGGAGGTAGGGCCTCTGGGAGGTGACTGGGCTGTGCCCTCATGAGTGGAATTAGTGGCCTCACAAAAGTTCTCATAACACCTCCCTTCACTGTGAGGATACAGTGAAAAGATAGTCGTTAGTGAGGAAGCAGGCCCTTACCGGACACTGAATCTTGTGATGCCTTGATCTTAGACTTCCCATCTTCTAAAATTGTGAGAAATAAACTTCTGTTGCTGCCCAGTCTATGGTATGCTGCTACAGAAGCTCGAACAAGTTAAGAGACTAAGAAAGCTCCCATCTTCAATTCATAGATCACTGAGAACAAGTCCAAGGACCTGAATGGGTCCACAGACTTGAGATTCTGTGAATTGCCCTCTATAGGTAGAGGTTTAGGTACAAGTCATACATAAATTTGAATAGTTATAGGAATCAGTAATATTCACACAAGTAGAATTGGTTCAGAAGTAAGCCTAAATAGTGTGTGATCTATGGCAAACTGGAGAGACTATGACCTGCCTAAAGGAAGCAATTACCACTCACTACCAGAATATGGCAGCCGTGTAAGAACCATGCCATCTTCTGATTTTACATGAACTTTCAATTCTTCAGGACAGGAGAAATGGAAATCAAGATTTTTAAGTGAAACTTTCTAACTTGTAAATCTTTCAAAGTAATTTAAAAATTTTAAACATTCTATGGGCCAAACAAAATTATAGTTGTAGGTAAGGTGTGCCCTGAGAGCTATAGCTTCTAATCTCTGCTTAGTGCTGCCCAGGCACTATCCAAAACTATTCTGCAGGTCAAGAGATAAAGGTGACCCCATGGGAGGCATAAAGGAAAGACTTTTAGAAGCAGCTACTTTGGAGAGACATAAATGAAGGTGGCCAGTAGGAGAGATCACTGTGACTTAGGGCACTAACCTGGTGAGAACTTGAGTTGAGAAGAGTCTCCAGGAGCCATTGTTCCAAGTGAGCTCTTGGGCAGAGAGTGGCTGGCCAATGCTGCCAAGAAAGACACCGTACTGCTTGTAATAGTAGATAAGAGTGTTAAGTGGGGGAGCTACATTCCCAGTATTGAGGATCTGCCAACCAACATTCTCATGTGCTACTCCCAGGCTATCTCCAGCATCTCAGAATGAGTCACCACTGAAAGCTGAAGGCTTTGAGGCTTGCCATGTTCTACTTACTGAAGACATGAATGAATTTCCTTGTAAGAAAGCATATCAAATAAGATTATCTGGAATTATTGACAAGCCTTAATCACATAGACTTTCACTGTGGTGGGTGTGGCCCAAGAGAAGAAGGCTATATATATAAAACCAGAAAATTCACTTTGTTAGAATTTTTACCTATGTAATGATAGAAATGAAACAGTCACATGTGGAAGTTCAATGTGACCAGTGACAAACACTCTCTTAACAGCCTCCAAGGATCTTTAAACAGTCAGAAAATTTGTTTTTTTAAAATAGTTTGCTTTGTTCAAATGTGAATTTAAGGTTTAGATTTTATAAACTTACAGCACATATTCTGTGCTATGAATGAGTTACTATTTTCTATGCCTTTACCACAGATTATTTTACTAAAATCTATTAATTTCTGAACACATCAAAGCAAGCATTTGTGTTGCACTGAAATTGATTTGGGAAATAAAATAGGTGAAGTTGGAATGAAAGGTTAATGTTACTCTGACATCCTTCCTGAGCATTGACAAGGGTCAGTGCATGTTTTGGCATTTTTTTTTCCCAACAAATAAAAACCACCACTGAACACCATGGAAAATAACAGAGCATACGCCACCAGGGAAAGAGATCTCCAAGAGTCAGATGCTCAAGTGTCACAACTGCCAAAACCAAGCTAATTTAACCCTAAATTAAACATTCCCACGGCGCTTGGGTGGCTCAGTCAGTTGAGCGTCCAACTTCAGCTCAGGTCATGGTCTTGGAGTTTGTGAGCTCGAGCCCCGCGTCGGGCTCTGTGCTAACAGCTCAGAGCCTGGAGCCTGCTTCAGATTCTGTTATCTCTCTCTCTCTTCCCCTCCCCTGCTCATGCTCTGCCTATGTCTCTCAAAAATAAATAAATGTTTAACAAAAAACAAAAAACATTCCCTTGTTAGTGGGACCTCTTCATAAGGAAGATGTAAATTGTCCTTTCTTTCTCATCTAGGAAAAATATGTCTTGTTTTGAAGTCCAGGACAATAATTGACATAAATAAAATTTGCTATATCTATATGTCTAAACAATTTTAATTATGAGCTACTTCTTTGTGATTCCTTCAATAAGAGAAAAATTTAGATAAATAATAATACTAGAGTTATGACCGATAATTTACGAGTTTATGCCATTTATTTCACAAGACAACTTAAAGGAACCCTATTTGGGGAACTGGAGGACGCCTACCCCATTGTTAGTGTATACAGTTAGGCTAGAGGCCTAACAGTCTACTCTGATGTCTATTAAATTTCCTATAAATTCTATTATTAAACTGTTTTTGTTTTCCTCTCAAGAATAAGATGCAAATGCAGTACAGAATCTTAAAAGAACATGACTACGATCATGTACAAATGAGAACTCCATTCCATACTAACAGCACTATCACATCACTTTGCCATCTGCAAACTCCTCCCTGAAAAAAGACAGATGTGAAAAAACAAGGAAGATGTGAACTCTCTATATGCTAGAGCTGATTTGCCTCTATTTTTTAAACTGAGTTCCAATTTCAAAATTCTCATTTAAAAACTTCAGACAATTGGTTTGGGGTGGGAGAAGAAACCTAATGCGTCTGCTGGCACAGTTCCAGTCTCTATATCATCAGTCCACATTCCTGGGAGTATCTCCATTAGCTGGAGGTGAAAAGGCTAAAATGCAGTTTAAACCAAAAAATAAAAGAGACTGGAGAAGAAGGAAAAGGACCAACATGCAAAGTAGTAGAGGAACATTAATCAATATCTCCAGTCAGTCACTGGTTAAGACAACCAAGAAAAGCATCGTAAGTTTCCATGTCCAGATCTAAAAGACACTTGGTGAGCAAAAGGAAATCAGGCAAGAACATTTTAAAAGCTGGGGCTTTGCTCAGATAATTTAATAGGGTCTATAGCTTATCTTGTGGATTTTGTGGTAGTACATACGTCGAATGGGAAAAACTCAATTCTTGAAAACAAAAAGTCGATGGTCTTCCTTTCTTAGTAGCAGAAGGAAAAATTGAAGGGGAAAATAAAAAGGATATGGGAGGGGCCAGTAAACTTGATAGTGGGCAGAAAGATACATTTCTTAACTTTAAAAATTATTTCTAGGTGTATATACATATATTTAAATCATTCAAAGGGCAGATGATTGCTTTACTGCAGTCCTGAGTAGCTTTCCACCCTCTATCAGCCATTGTGAGCAACATAAAAGAAATTAGTCATAACAGCACAATGAATTATTTGGGGCTCCTCCATATCAGAGCTAATACAATTGTGGCTTCATGCCATTATTAAGTCAGCATCAGGCAGAGGCTCATTAAAGGCAGTAACATACATCTTTGTCACAAGAAGAGCTGCTTAAAAATAGTGTAGAGTACAGGACAATATTCACCACTATTGGCTTGAGAGGTAAAAATGCTCTGTACATAATATTTCTATGATTCTAAGCAAGTCAGATTGATCTAATACAAGAAGAAAGTTTTATACAAAGTTCTTTACTTATAAAAAAAACTTTAAAAAAAAAGAACAACTCTTCTCCCAATTCCACTAAAGGATATAGTTCTTAACTTTAAATTTTTTTTTCTAGGTGTGTATACATATATTTAAACCATTCTAAGGGCAGATGATTTCTTTACTACACATCTCTATCTCCCAAATTATACTAATCTGAAGCACATAAAAATAAATAGCAGTCTTGACAATTTATTGCTTAAGCCAGTCTCTCTCCGCCCTGCTTCCTCATAGTCACCCAGCATGTATGGAGGCTTCCGTAAAAGACCAACACATGAATTCATTTGATCAATTTAATGCATCTATCAAATTGGTTAGAGAGTCCAAAGCCTCCTAATATCATCAGACAATTGCAACGCAGTGATTTTACTAGATCTCAGTACCAAAAGTGCTAAATGAATATATGGTAATGAAACTCCATTCAGTGACAAATTTAGCCAGTATTCTCTGCTCTCTTACCTTGTAAGACTGGCATATTCCTCTGCCATGCTATAAAACTGCTATAGTGTGTATTCTTCTGTCAAATGTCATGGAAACTCATGAAATAGAGGAATTTAATTGTCAAGTACCTTCTGGGAAGATAGAAATTTGGAGGCACTATTTCCTGACTGCTCCTCATTGAATACATGCTTTTCAGACTATACCAAGGCATCAGCAGAAAGAAAGGCATATATACCAGTCTAGAAATACTATTCATACTTGCAATAAAGGAACAACTAAAAATGAGTGATAAAATTAAGGGTATCCTGTATGGACCCATTCAACCAACATGATTATTTTCAGGAAATGTAATTGGTTTTTCCTGAAAAATGGCAGATGACTGCTCAGATAAGTGGTCTGTAATTTACTTGCACTTTACAAAACCATGCTGATTAAACACTATATAAAGAATTTACCCAGAAGGTTAATAAATATGGAGTCAAGATCCTTTGGCACAATAGGAAACAGCTTGGCTAAGGTACAGAGGGGAAGGAAGAAATTTAGCCTAGAGATGAGTGACCAGCCAAATGTCACAAGCTTCAATACTAAAATGAGTTTGCTTATTTACTTGAAGGATTAAAGTCTTGAAGAAGAAAGGTGAGAGACTGATGACATTTCTGATATTCTTGGGGAATGACATGAAGAAGGGTGAAAAGCATGTTTTACGGTACTTGCATCTCCCATAATGAAAACTGGAGCTGGGGCACAAAACAGGAGCAGAACCATAGTCTAGTAGAATTGACTCACCCAGAGAAAGCAGTGGATAGAACACAAATTTAAAAACTGTCAGATCACACTTCTTAACTGTGTTAGAGAGCCTTCAGTTTCCAATCCCTGTTGTTTAGTGAAAACAAAGTTGGTCGAAGTAGTGTCCTGCCTTAAACACCTGGATTTGGATCCAAGGTCACTAATAACAAGTCATTTATATATCATTAATGATCTCTTACTGAGAAAGTTCCAGCACTGTTCCAAGAGTTTAAGTTTTCTACTTAAACACCAAGAACTTGACAGTGGAATAAAATATGTACGGGGCGCCTGGGTGGCGCAGTCGGTTAAGCGTCCGACTTCAGCCAGGTCACGATCTCTCGGTCCGTGAGTTCGAGCCCCGCGTCGGGCTCTGGGCTGATGGCTCGGAGCCTGGAGCCTGTTTCCGATTCTGTGTCTCCCTCTCTCTCTGCCCCTCCCCCGTTCATGCTCTGTCTCTCTCTGTCCCAAAAAAAAAAAAAAAAAAAAAAAAAAAAAAACGTTGAAGAAAATATGTACAAGTCCATATTGGAATTGAAAGTTAATGAAGATAGTGCAATTGTAATGCTGGTTTCTCCATATCCTGATATAGCTTCCACTGAGGAAGATACCCAAAATAACTAAAGGCAGGCATTTGTAATATTAAAAAAAAAAGTAAACTAAACTATGTCTTTGACATAGAAAAGTAATAGAATTTCAAAGTTAAAAAAGAACTAACGTATCTCTTTGCTTGATCCCCTTATTTTAGAAGTCATAGAACTATAGCACTACATATCACTTACTCAGGATGAAACATGATTGTATTTATTTATTTATTTATTTATTTATTATTTATAATAATGTGATAGAGCTTATTATGATGTAATTGACAAGGAAATTTTAGTTATTTTTGTGGCACATAACATTTTGATAATTTAGAATATCAATATGAAGACATATTTAAATTTTAGGAATTTTATATATATTTGAGCAGTTATAGCATTGACCCAAGAAATATAACCTAAGGTTTATTATTGTTTGTCAGAGCTTTTTAAGTAACATATTTTGTTAAATATAATTTATTGTCAAGTTAGCCAACATACAGTGTATATACAGTGTGCTCTTGGCTTCAGGAATAGATTTCCATGATTCACTGCTTACATACAACACCCAGTGCTCATCCCAACAAGTGCCCTCCTCAATGCCCATCACCCGTTTTACCTCCCCCTCCCCATCAACCCTCAGTTTTGTTCTCTGTATTTAAGAGCGTCTTATGGTTTGCCTCCCTCTTTATTTGAAACTATTTTTTCCCCTTCCCTTCTCCCAAGGTCCTCTGTTAAGTCTCTCAAATTCCACATATGAGTGAAAACATATGATATCTTTCTCTGACTGACTTATTTCACTTAGCATAATACCCTCCAGTTTCATCCATGTTGTGGCAAATGGCAAGATTTCGTTCTTTCCCATTGTCAAGTAATATTCCATTGTATATATAAACCACATCTTCTTTATCCATTCATAAGTTGATGGACATTTGGTCTATTTCCATAATTTGGCTATTGTTGATAGTGCTGCTATAAGCATTGGGGTACATGTGCCCCTATGAATCAGCACTCTTGTATCCTTTGGATAAATTCCTAGTAGTGCTATTGCTGGGTCACAGGGTAATTCTATTTTTAATTTTTTGAGGAACCTCCACACTGTTTGCCACACTGTTTTGAGGAACCTCCAAACTGTTACACCAGTTTGCATTCCCACCAACAGTGCAAGAGGGTTCCCATTTCTCCACATCCTTACCAACATCTGTTGTTGCCTGAGTTGCTGATTTTAGCCATTCTAACCAGTGTGAGGTGGTATCTCAATGTGGTTATGATTTGTATTTCCCTGATGATGAGTGATGTTGAGCATATTTTCATATGTCTGTTGGCCATCTGAATGTTTTCTTTGGAAAAGTGTCTATTCATGTATTCTGCTAATTTCTTCATTGGATTATTTTTTGTGGGGTGTCGAGTTTGATAAATTCTTTATAGATTTTGGATACTAACCCTTTATCCAATATGTCTTTTTTTTATTTTTTTAATATGAAATTTATTGTCAAATTGGTTTCCATACAACACCCAGTGCTCATCCCAACAGGTGCCCTCCTTAATGCCCATCACCCACTTTCCCCTCCCTCCCACTCCCCATCAACCATCAGTTTATTCTCAGTTTTTAAGAGTCTCTTATGGTTTGGCTTCCTCCCTCACTAACTTTTTTTTTCCCTTCCCCTCCCCCATGGTCTTCTGTTAAGTTTCTCAGAATCCACATAAGAGTGAATGGAAAGAGCCTAAATGTCCATCGACTGATGAATGGATAAAGAAATTGTGGTTTATATACACAATGGAATACTACTTGCCAATGAGAGAGAATGAAATATGGCCTTTTGTAGCAATGTGGATGGAACTGGTGGGTGTTATGCTAAGTAAAATAAGTCATACAGAGAAAGACAGATACCATATGTTTTCACTCTTATATGGATCCAATATGTCATTTTAAATATCTTCTCCCATTCCATTGGTTGCCTTTTAGTTTTGTTGATTGTTTCATTTGCTGTGCAGAAGGTTTTTATCTTGATGAGGCCCCAATAGTTCATTTTCGCTTTTATTTCCCTTGCCTTCAGAGATGTTTCAAGCAAGAAGTTGTTGTGGCTGAGGTCAAAGAGGTTGTTGCCTGTTTTCTCCTCTAGGGTTTTGATGGTTTTCTGTCTCACATTTAGGTCTTTCATCCATTTTGAGTTTATTTTTCTGTGTGGTATAGGAGAGTAGTCCAGGTTCATTCTTCTGCACATTGCTGTCTAGTTCTTCCAGCACCATTTGCTAAAGAGACTGTCTTTTTCCATTGGATATTCTTTCCTCAGGCAGGATTTTGATAACCAGAACACAACATTCATGTTTTATGGAGGTTCCAGCTTTTTTTTTTTCACTTCCATTTGCATGGTGAACATTTTTCCATCCCTTCACTTTCAATTTATGTGCATCTTTACATCTGAAGTAAGTCTCTCATAAGCAGCATATAGATGGGTCTTTTTTTTAATCCATTCTGCCATTCTATGTCTTTTTATAGGAACATTTAGACCATTTCCATGTACAGTAAATAATAGGTATGTATTTATTGCCGATTTTAAAGTCTGTTTTCTGATTGTTTTGCAAAGGATATAGCCAATAATGGGCTAATATCTACAATATATAAAGAACTCTCACAACACCAAAATAAACCCAATCCAATTAAAAAGTGGGCAGAGGACCTGAATAGACATTTCTCTAAAGAAGATATATAAGTAGTCAACAGACATATTAAAAGAACCTCAACGTCACTAATCATCATGGAAATGCAAATCAAAACTACGATGAGACATCACCTCACACCTGCTAGAATGACTAAAACTAAGAAGACAAGAAACAAGAGTTGGCAAGGATGTGGAGAAAAAGCAATCCTTGTGTACCGTTGGTGGGAATGTAAACTGGTATAGTCACTGTGGAAAACAGTATGGAGTTTCCTCAAAATATTAAAAATAGCAATATGATATGATACAATAATTCTACTATTAGGTAATTAGCCAGGGAAAGTGGAAACGCTAACTTGAAAAGATATATATACCTCTATGTTTATTGGAGCATTATTTATAATATCCAAGACATGAAAGAAACCTAAGTGCCCATCAATAGACAAATGGATAAGGAAAATGTAGTATTTATATATATCGTACATGTACACATACATATATGTGTCATACATATACATACATATATGTCATGCACATACACACACATACATATACAACGGAATCTTACACAGCCATAAAAAAGGATAATATCGAGCCATTTGAGACATCATGGATGGATTTAAAGGGTATTATGCTATGCAAAATAAGTCAGATTGAGAAAAAGAAATATATGATTCCACTCATACATGGAATACAAAAATGAATAAACAAAAAGCAGAATCAGAACTATAAATACAGAAAACAAACTAAGGTTGACAGAGGGAGGAAGGGTGAGTGGTTGGACAAAATGGGTGAGGGGGAGAGGGAGATACAGGCCTCCAGTTATGGAATGAGTAAGTCACAGGAATAAAAAGCAGAGCATAAGGAATACAATCAATGATAGTGTAACAGTAATGTAATGGGACCGATGGTAGCTATACTTGTGAACATAACAGTGTATAAACTTATGATATCACTAAGCTGTACACCTAAAACTAATGTAACACCATATGTCAACTATACTCAAATAAAAAATGAAAAAATTGGTATTTTATGACTCCAATCCTAGACATCCATCTACTACATACAGGCTTGTGTTTTCTTTTTGCCTTACAAACTTAAACAACTCTAGGTACTACATCTCAAAGCTCAGTATTCTGTACTACACTGCTATTTGTGAGCATTGTTAAACATACCAGTCCACATCCAGGTCTAATTGAAAATTTTGTCAGTCCTAAAACTGGCCTTAAGTTATATAATAAGAAATAATGAATCTTAAATTTCTCAGTTTGCAAATTTATTATACATGAGCCAATGGAATGTAGAAATTTATTCCAGGATTCACTAATAATTCAAGGCATTATATGTAGGAAAAATGGATCATTCAGTCATTTTTCATTATCTTGTTTTAGTTGAAATGCCCACACATTAGGGATTATCTTTCATCACAGGCTCTGAATCCTCCTGATTTCCTAGAAAAATTAGACGATGAGTACATCATCTAAAGATGCAGGCAAGCATATTTTAAAGTACCAGAGAAACTGAAAGCTTTGGGATACAGACTTAGTTACTGCATTTAAGTGGATTTCAAGAAAATTGAGCAAATTTTAACGAAATAGGTATGGAATGAAACCATGCCAACTCTCACCCACTTTAACATAATTCTTTGCCAATCCCTGGCATCATCCTAGGTGATTGCAAGAACCACGTGATCTATTCATCCAAGCCCTTATAGTTCCTATACCCCATCAGCTGAAGGTTAAGGTTAATCCTACAATTCAACTGCTCTATACTCCTATTCATCTGCCTATGCAATCACTTGAATTGATGCCATGACAGACTTGAGAATTCTAATTTCAGTGGCCCACAGAAATCTCTTTTGTCTCCTCTGGAAAATATCCTCATTCTCTTGGTGTCTTTTCCAAGACTTTCTCTCTTTATTCAAGCATCTCAGCCCAATATTTTCCTCATTCTTTCTCATCAAATGATATGACCTCCTACTTCACAAAGTAAGCACACATGAAACAGGATAATCAGGCTTGAATTGTCCAATGTCCCCACCCCCTGAAAAAAATAAAAACAGATTTCTTTCTTTTTTAATATTGGGATTTTTTTGTTTGTTTATTTTGAGAGAGAGAGAGTATGCAGGGGAAGGGCAGAGGAAGGGGGAGAGAATCCCAAACAGGCTCCCACCAGCAAAGAGCCTGATGTGCAGCTCAATCTCACAAACTGTGATATCATGACCTAAGCAAAAACCAAGAGTTGGATGCTTAACCAACTGAGCCACCAAGGCACCCCAAAAACCCAGACTTCTATTTGTACTTTTTGCCCTCCAGTTTCAGAGGATGAGGTGGCCCTGCTCCTGCTCGAAACCAGCTCCTATTCCAATTCTTTACTGCTCCCTCTTCCTCTCTCTTCTCTGAGAGTTTCCTATATTAGTTATTCCTTCCCTTTCTGCATCTTCAGCCTTTTCCTGTTAACTGATCCTTTACTTCAATTTATACAACTACCCACATTCTCTTGTGCTTTTTTTTAAAAAATCAAAGCCATACTTTGACCCTGTGTGCCACCAAAGCTCCTCTTTTCTTTTCTTCGATAATGAATAGACTTCTTAAAATTAACTTCATTTACTATCTTCACTTCCTTAATAATGATTCCCTTTGCTACAGTCCAGTTCTGCTCCCTCCACACTTGCAGGATTTCTGGCAAAGGTCATAAACCACTTCCTGTTACCCTCACCATTTCTCTGAAACTGCCCTGTTTGAAATAATAAAGATGTAATATCCAAATTCAGTTGGTGTTTTGCAATCCTAATATTAGCCTTCCTCCCTGAATTTTTAGAATTAACAACTACCTTATTCTCAAAATTCCCTATTCTCTTGAATTCCATAACCTCCTCCCACTCCTGCCTTTCCCTCAATCTCTCTGACCATTTACCCTCAGTCTTCATAGATCTTTAAAATCTGCCCTTCCCTTAAATGTTGCCCCTCCCCAAGCACCTGTCTCACATTGTTTTTTACATTCTCACTGCACTGTCTCTCTTCAAAGGCATCTTTTCTATTCTCGTGATTTTACTATGCGTACGTGCTTATGACTCCTACTGCTGACTTTGATTTGACATCTAACTGTGTCTCTCTCTATTTCCCTAAGGTGAAAGCTTAGGTTATTGATTTTATATCTCTCTCCTAACATATCCACTTAATGCTATAAATCTCCCTCTGAGCCATGCTTAATGGTAATCCACAAATTTTGATAAGTTGTATATTCACTTACATTTAGTTGAAAATATTTTTAAATTTCTTTTGAGGCTTCTTCTTTGACCCATATGTTCTTAGAGTGTTCTGTTTAATTTCCAGAGATCTGGGGATTTTCCAGTTTGCTTTGTGTTATTGATTTCCAGTTTAATTCTATTATGATCTGAGAACGTGTTTTGTATGATCCCTTTTTTTGTAAATTTTTATGATGTATATGGAGTATTTTATGGCTCAGAATTTGTTGTATCTTGGTGAGTGTTCCCTGTGAGCCTGAGGAGAATTTGGATTCTGTGATTGTTAGGTGGAATAGTCTCTAGTGTCAATTAGATCAAGTTGATTGATAGTGAAGTGTGGGTCCTCCATATCTTTACTTGTTATCTGCCTCCTTGATCTATCAATTACTGACAGGGAGGTATTAAAGTCTTGAATATAACAGTAGATTTGTCGGTTTCTCCTTTCTGTTCTACCAGTTTTTGTCTCCTATATTTTGATGCTCTTTTGTTAAAGCCATGCACATTTACAATTGTTTTGTCTTCTTGTGGGATTTACCCCTTTATCATTATGTCATGATCTACTTTATTGAAGTCTTTTCTGAAGACTGCTTTGTCTAAAATGAATATAGCTACTCCAATTTTCTTTTTATTAGTGTTGTCACAGTATTTTTATCTCTCCCTTCACTTTTAACCTATCTGCATCATTACATTTAAAGTGATTTTTTTTTAGACAACATAGAATTGAGTCTTATTTTTTTAACCATGCTGGCAATGTCTTTTTACTGGTTTATCTAGACCATTCACATTTAAAGTGTCTAGTGGTATAGTTGGATTAATATTTGCCATGTTTATTACTGTTTTATATTTGTTTATTTTCCTTCTTTCTGCTTTTTGTTGTTGTTGTTGTTGCTGTTGTTGATATGATTCTAATTCGTCTCCTCTTTTAGGCTATCATGTATACTTCTTTTTTAAAATCACTTTAGTTATTACCCTAGAGTTTACAAACATGTATTTTAAACTGGCCTATGTCCACTTTCAAATAGCTTTATACTGTTTCACATGTAAAACAGGTGCCTCATTAACAGAATATTCCCAGTTCCTCCCTTTGATCTTTTATGACCTTGCTGATATTGATTTCAATTATCCATATTCTATAATCACGAAAACATGATTACTGTTGTTGCTTTAAAAACACAGGTATCTTTTAGCTTAAAGATAAAAAATATGTATTTTTTCTTCACTCATTATTTCTCCAATGCTACCTTTTCATTATATAGATCCATGTTTTGACCCATATTATTTTCCTTATGCCTAAAGAATTTCTTTTAGCGTTTCTTGCAGAAAGGGTCTGTTCATCATGACTTCCCTCAGTTTCTGTTTGTCTGAGAAAGTATCTATCCTTACTTCTAAAGAATAATATCACTAGATGTTGAATTCTAGGTTGGTGGTTTTGTGGTTTTTAACTCTTCAAATATTGCACTCCTCTCTTCCTACTTGCACGATTTCTGATTACAAGTCTGCTTTAATTCCTATCCTAGCTCCTCTATAGGTAATATACATTTTCCCCTCTGGCGTCTCTTAAGATTTTTCTTTTCTCTTTGATTTTCTGCAGTGTGAATACGATATACCTAGGTATGTTTGATTTGGTTTGGTTTAGAATTTATCCTGCTTAGTGTTCTTTGAGCTTCTTGGGTCTATGATTTGTTATCTATCCTAAATGTTGCAAGCCTCTCAACTATTATTACTTCAAATATTCTGCTTCCTTCTCTCTTTCATCTATTTCTGGTTTTCCAATTACATATGTGTTATACCTTTGATATTGTCCCAAAATTATTTTCATTCTATTTTCTCTTTGAATTTAAGTTTGGGACATTTCTATTGTCCTATCTTCAAGCTCAAGCTCACTGATTTTTTTTCCTCAGCCGTGTCAAGTCTACTGATGTGTACCTAGAAGGCAGTCTTCATTTTTGTTATGCTGTTTTTAATTTATAGAATTCCTTTTCATTCTTCCTGCTTGCATAATCATCTGCTTTTGTATGGTGTCTACTGTTTTTTATTATAGCCCTTAGCACATGAATTACAGTTATTTTAAAAACCCTGTCTGATAATTTTAACATCTGAATCTGATTTTGATGATTGCTTTGCCTTTCAGACTGTTTTTTTCTTGCCTTTGGCATGCCTTGTAATTTTCTGTGGAAAGCTACTGAGATTATATATATATATATATATATATATATATATATATATATACTGAGATATAGGAACTGAAATAAATATGCCTTTATTGTGAGGATTTAAATGAATCTGGCTAGAAGTTATATTGTATTTAATGTTTGCCAGAGGCTTTGAATTCCTCTCACATCCTTTTTTTTGTTTTGGTCTTCTCTTGACTTTGCGCTTCCCTAAATACTCCCGCTTCAGAGAAAGTCTGCATCTTGCAGCTCTTTCAGCTGCAATCCACTGCTTTTATACTAGAGCCCTGTTGGTATGATGGTAAGATGTGGGGAAGATGAGCATTCTCTCATCTGTTCAAATCCCAGTCGTTTAGTGGCCCTGTAACTCTGGGCTGCATATGAGTTTCACGGGTTTCTCTTGTGCCACTCCCATAACTCCCTTCCTTGGCGGCAGTATTCACAATCCATTTACCTAAAGCTCCAACATGTGTTGACTATGTTCCTGCCTTAGATGAGAGAAGAAAACTGCAAGGGCCTTGGACTGAAGGAACTCCCTTTCCCCTGCTCCCTTTTGCCTAGAGATCACATCTTTGCAATGTATGGAGGATGCTCTGGACGTGTCTCTCAATCGCTCATTTGTTCTCTTTGCCTGTGCCCGGAGAGGCTATTTCTCATATTTTCACCAGGAATTCCTAGAGCTAGAGATCATAAAAGTGTGGGGAACACCCTAAAAATTTGTGTCCCAGGAGTTTAAACTATCACCCAAAGTAACTGAAAGCATTATATATGATAATGTACCTAAATCATTGAGCTTATTGCTGACACATAATACTCAATGGCCAATTTTACTCTTATAGTAACAACAGCTCTAGGTCCCACATTTTATTTGAGAAATACAGAAATAATTAAAACTGCTCTCAAGGAGTCATTTGTCAATAAGAAAGATAGAAAAAAAATATATATGTATATGTGTGTGTGTATATATATGTATATGTACATATATGTATACAGATCATATATACGATATACTATTATAATTTCTATAATATGTACTAGCTGCATCTCACTGCCTGGTGAGACTAAGGTATATTGGGGATGTATGATGTATTATTTCCTAATAAAGGTATTAACAAATCAGTCAACCAATATTGATTTAGTAACTATTACTTGGCTAGCACTGGGGTAAGGCATTGTTAATACTTAACCACAGCTTTAACTTGATATTTTTATCTTCAAAAGCAGAAAGAGCAAGTCATATTATTTTCATTTTAAGAAAAATGGTGATCAAAGAGGATAAGTGACTTTCCCAAGTTCTTATAACAAGCTGTTAGAAAAAAGACCAGGTTTCAGGGGTGCCTGGGTGACTTAGTTAAGCATCTGACTCTCCATTTCGACTCAGGTCATGATCTTCGGATTGTGAGGTCCACAGCACAGAGCCTGCTTGCAATTCTCTCACTGCCTCTCTCTGCCTCTCTCTGCCCCTCCCCTATTTGTGCTCGCTCGTTCTCTCTCTCTCTCAAAATAAAATAAATAAACTTTAAAGAAAAAAGACCAGGTTTTTAGGACACATATACTTTACAGCAGCTCCTTTTGGTTATACCAAACTAAATATTCTTATTCTTATACAAAGGAATATTTTTTCCCTCTCAGATTCAGCAATCACTCGTCTCAGAGCAGTTTCAAGGAGAAAAGGATAAAAATTCCCCATATCAATATATTTTGAAACAGATTTGTCATCTAGAGCTTTCTATATCATCTAAAAATTTTTCAATTGAAAATGAGAATGTTGCAATAACTAGCTGTCTAGCATATTTTCCCCAATTCTAAACTGAATCATATCTAAAGTAGAGATTAGATTGTACATTGTAAAATGAATGGGTAACTTGATCTTACAGGAGTCAAAATATCAACATAGGCTAGAGTGGGTATAAAATTGGAAAACTGGGACTCACTTAGCTCGGCACTTAAATCACCTGCAGTGTAAAAAAGGCAATTCTAAAATTCCTGAGACAGCTACTCTGCTGGGAAATAATGGATTAAATTATCAGTTAGTTTTTCTTTATTGAGGATTGTAACACCCTATATACAATGAAGAAATGGCTTACACATCTGCCATGAAGTGAATGAGAAGAACGATCTAGACCTCAAATGGAAGTTTCCCATTTTCTGCCAATGTAGCAGAGCACACTCAACTCACAGGGAGATTACAGTGTCTTACCAAAAACATCTTCAAAACTAAATTTGATAAGTTTCCATTTGTGCTTAGTAATACAATGCTACCATGTCAGAGTGCCTGGCTTCCTGTTAGTTTCCCAAAGAAAATTCAGAATAATAACTTCATGGGTAAAGGATAAATTCTTTATTGGACTAGATGCTTTAGGACACATAGTCTATTAATTATCCTATTAGGCGGTCATCTCAGAGAGGGACCCTGAAATTAACAACTATTTTGTACAACTATTTTGTTGTATGTACACATAAACTGAAATTAAGACACACTTCCAGTTTCTGCTTGAATTTGGAGAGCTATAAATGGCGTCACTCCCTTCTTCTTAAAATAACAGCAGTAAAAAGAAAAGCCAAAGAAATCACAAGTTTTGGGGGTTTTGTTATGTTTTGCTTTTTATTTTTTTTGAACCCATCAAAAAGTTGAGATCACAGGGCAACCAACTAGCCCAAAATCTGATGAGATAAAGTACACAGCAGGAGCACTTTCTTACCAGGGGGAAATATTGCTAGAAAACAGAAGAATTCAGTTGGAATTGTTAACAAATTCACAGGGGTCCTGTGTGGGCTAGAGAAAGTGTGGGCCCCTGGGGGCGAGAGATACAGAATGAGCTCACAAATACTTATAATCTCTTTTTCATGGATCTCAGCAAATGGTCACAAAAAAAAATTAAAAATTAAGGAAGGAAGGAAGGAAGGAAGGAAGGAAGGAAGGAAGGAAAGAAGGAAGGAAGTGAGGGAGGGAGGGAGGGTCAGAGGGAAGGAAGGGAAAAAGAAAAGAACAGAACAGAACTGGGCAATTCTCTAAAGGTAGGCTTAGAAAAGGAGAACATCAGCCACTGTAGGAAAAGCATGAAATCCTACTCAGATTCTCCTTCCCTATCATCACTTCAAAGTTTTGGACTGGGGAGAGAGAATGAATAGTGTTGCTCTTAGGGCACGGGTGAAACCCATTCTATCTGGGGAAGAAAATAGGAGAAAAACATGCTGTCCTTGGGAAGGAGGTAGAAATGTGTGCTAGGCTCAGAAAAATAGCTGGAAGAGGATCAGAAGCACCAAAAATGCCACATTTCAGAAACCCAAGGGCACAGCACCTACTCAAAGCTAAGCTTTCTTTAGAACAGGAGAATATTTCTCCCCTATCCACCACTTTGAGAAAAAGAAATATTTCAAATAACACTGAAGTATTGCTGGAAGAAGGACAGGAGAGAGACAAGAGGGTGAAGAGAGAAGCTATCTGAAGCAAAACTCATAGAGTTTATCAAGAGTTGAGTATATCAAGAGAAAATCCCTCTGGTAAATGATCCCCAGCCCTAAATACAAAATATCCCAAGAAAAAATTGAAACCTGTGGTTCTCTTAAGGTATCTACAGCTACAAAAAACCCTAACACAGTTCAATTCCAAACTAGATTGACTCATACCACCACACTACAGGGTTAATAGAAGGAAAAGCATGACCATTTTCTGTAATAAAAGCTATTTAACTCAAGGACACCTGGATGGCTTAGATGGCTAAGTGCACAACTTTTGGTTTCAACTCAGGTCATGATCTTGTGGTTTGCAAGTTCAAGCCCCACCTTAGGCTCTGCAGTGATGGTGCAGAGACTGCTTGGTATTCTCTCTCTCTCTCTGAACCTCTGCTGATCATGCTTGTTCTCTCTCTCTCTCTCTCTCTCTCCCTCTCTCTCAAAATAAATAAATAATAAAATAAAATAAAAATAGTCAAATAATAAAAAACGGCTCAATTAGACCAAGCAAAGGCAGAAATGTTGAAGAAATGGTATAAATAGAAAAATGACAGCAAGATTGTAGATTTTAATCCAAGCCTATCAGTAATCACACAAAATGCAAATAATATAAAAATAACTTTTAGGAGGCAGATTTTCAGGTTGAATAAAAAAGCAAGACCCAACTACATGCTGGTGAAAAGAATTTCACTTTAAATATAAAATATAGTTAACAGTGAGATGTCAGATAACCCATGGATCCATGGATTAAATAAGAAATCAAAAGAGGACTTAAAAAAAAGACGACTTAAAATATTTGTAACTGAATTAAAATGAAAACACAACATATCAAAATTTATAAGATTCTACTAAATAGTACTTCAAAAAAACAAATAGTACTTCAAGGAAAATTTATGGAAATAAATATCTATGTTAGAAAAAAATAAAAGTTCTCAAATTAATAACTTTATAATTCATCTTAAGAAATTAAAAATGATGAGCATATTAAATTCCTTCTCACCCTGGCATCTGCAGCCACAGGCAGTTCCTGTGGCACCAGGCTTCCATGAACCCAGTCTTCTAACTCATCCCAACTCTGGCTGGCTCCCATGGCCCTGAGCAGCTCCTGTAGCACCAGGCTCCCAGTGGGCTCAAGCAAACTCAGTTCCCAACATCCCAACACTGGCCAGCTGTCCATAGCCCTGAGTGGTTCCTGTGGCATTAGGCTTCCAATCAACATTTGCAAACCCAGGCTCCAGTAGCTGCTTAAGAATCCTGGGTCCCAGGGGCCCTGTACCAAACGAACTACCACTTTTCCAGGGTTTTGATCTGCATTAGCACCAGGCCACCCAAAGACTGAACCAGCAAGCCCACCCATGGACATCACCAGACCACCCACCCAGAATCTCTAGATGGGCTGACTGATGAAGGGTATTGCTTCCTGAAGCCAATATATAAAGAGTAGAGGAGGTGTCTACATCTTCAAACATGTAGACACCAATACAAGGCCATCATAGTCACAAATAATCAAGGAAATATGACACCACCAAAGAAAACTAATAAAATTCCAATGACAGACCTAAAGAGAGATCTATGAATTATCTGACAAATGATTCAGATTAATCCTCTTAAAGTAATTCAGTGAACTGCAGGAATACACAAATAGACAACTAGGTGAAATTTGGAAAACAATGAGTGTACAAAATGAGAAGTTCAACAAGCAGAAACTATTTTTTAAAAAGAATCCTCGAGTTGAAGACTACAATGACTGAAGAATTCAATAAAGAGCTTCAACAATAAACTCAACCAAGCAGAAGAAAGGATTAATGAACTAGAAGATAGGTTATTTGACAAAATAGAGGAAAAAAAGAAGAATGAGGGGCACCTGGGTGACTCAGTCAGTTAAACGTCAGACTGTTGATTTCAGCTCAGGTCATAATCTCATGGTTTACAGGATGAAGCCCCACGTTGGGCTCTACACTGACAGCACAGAGCCTATTTGGGATTCACTTTCTCCCTTTCTCTCTGCCCTTCCCCCTGCTTGCTTGCTCTCTCTCTCAAAATAAATAAATAAACATTTAGAAGAAGAAGAAGAAGAAGAAGAAGAAGAAGAAGAAGGAGGAGGAGGAGGAGGAGGAGGAGGAGGAGGAGGAGGAGGAGGAGGAAGAGGAGGAGGAATGAAAGAGAGTGAAAACAGCCTACATAAATAATAGGATACCACAAAATAAATAACCTACATATTGAAGATCCAGGAGAAGTGAGAAAGAAAGGAGCAGAAAGCTTATCTAAAGAAATAATGGCTGATTTTCCAAATCTGGGGAGATATTTAGATATCCAATTTCATGAAGCTAATAGGTCACCATGAAATTTCACCCAAATAATCTTCTCTAAGACACATTTTAAAAAACTGTCGAAAATCAAAGACAAAGATAGATCCCCAAAATAAACCCATTCATATACAATCAAGTAACATTTGAGGAAGAGCCAAGAAGATACAGTGGGGAAAGGATAATGTCTTCAATAAATGATGTGAGTAAAACTGGATAACCACATGCAAAACAATGAAATTGGACCCCTATCTTATGTCACTCACAAAAATTAACTCAAAATGGATTGAAGACTTAAATTTAAGACCTGAATGTATAAAATTATTATAAGAAAACAGGGAAAAATCTCCCTGAAATTGGTCTTGGCAAAATTTTTTTGGATATGACAAATAAAGCACAAGCAGCAAAAGCAAAAATAAACAAGTGGGGATTATATTAAATTTAAAATCTTTACAGCAAAAGAAATACTCAACAAAATGAAAAGGCAACTTATGAAATGGGAGAAAATATTTGCAAATCATCTACCTGATAAAGGGTTAATATAAAAAATATATAAGGAAGTCACACAACACAGTAGCAAAAAACCCAAACAAAATGATTTAAACATGACCAAAGATATACAAATGGCCAAATACATGAAACAGTGCCAATATCACTAATCATCAGGGAAATGCAAATTAAAACCACAATGAAGTATTTCCTCACACATGTTAGAATGGCTAACATCACAAAGAAAACAGGTAACAAATGCTGTTGATGTGGAAAAAAAGAAAACACTTATGCACTCTTAGTGGGAATGTAAATTGGTGTAGACACTGTGGAAAACAGTATGGAGCTTCTCCAAAAAATTAAAAATAGAATTTCTATATGATCCAGCAATCTCACTTCTGGGATATACCCAAAGAAAATAAAATCACTATCTCAAAGAGATTATCTGTACCTCAATGTTCACTGCAGCATTATTCATAATACCTAAGACTTGAAAACAACCTAGGTGTCCAATGACAGATGAATGGATAAAGAAGACGTATGATATATAAAAAATGGAATATTATTTAGCTACAAAAAAGAATGAAATCCTGCCATTTGTGATAACATGGATGGACCTTGAGAATATTATGCTAAGAGAACACAGACAGAGAAAGAAAAGCACTATATGTTCTCACTGAGGTGTATAATCTAAAAAAGGCTGAACTCATCAAGTGTAGAATGGTGGTTTCCAGAGGCTGGGGGTGGTAAAAATGGGGAGGCATTGGCCAAATTAAACTCTCAGCAATAAGATAAATAAGATCTGGGGATCTAATGCACAATAGAGTGACTACAATCAGCAATACTATATACGTTATTAGAACACACACACACACACACACACACACACACACACACATACACACACACACACGATGATTATATGAGGAAATGGAGCTGTTAACTAACCTTATTGTGGTAATCATTTTATAATGTATATATGAATCTAACTATCATATTTCACCTCTAAAACTAACACATGTTGGGGTATCTGGTGGTACCAGATATCAGTTGGTAGAGCATGTGGCTCTTGATCTTGGGATTGTGAGTTTAAGCCCCACGTTGGGTGTAGAGTTTGTTTAAATAAATTATCTTAAAAAATAAATAAAACTTACACATATTTTACGTCAATAATAGCTCAATAAAGCTGGGGGGAAATAAAATAAATCTATGGAATCAGAATCTGAAGAAAAAGATAAACAGATCAATAAAACAGAGTCCAGAATATATCCACACATACATGGACAATGGACTTTGGGCAAAGGTATGCAGGCAATTGAGTGAATAAAGACAGTCCTTTCAACAAATGGTGTTGGAACAATTGCATATTCATGTGAGTAAAAAAAAAAAAAAAGGAAAGACCATTTGATCATTACCTCACTCCATATATGAAATTTAACTCAAACTGTATACTTACCTCTAAAACCTAAGACTCCAAAAGACTTTATAGGAGAAAACAAGACAAAAAATTATTGTGACAGATTAGGCAAAATTTTCATAGATATTTCGCCAAGTTATGACCCATAGAAGAAAAATATTGAACTTTACTAAAATAAAAGTAGGGGCGCCTGGGTGGCTCGGTCGGTTAAACGTCCGACTTCGGCCTAGGTCATGATCTCACCGTCCGTGAGTTCGAGCCCCGCGTCAGGCTCTGTGCTGACAGCTCAGAGCCTGGAGCCTGTTTCAGATTCTGTGTCTCCCTCTCTCTTTGCCCCTCCCCTGTTCATGCTCTGTCTCTCTCTGTCTCAAAAATAAATAAAACGTTAAAAAAAAATTTTTTTAAATAAAATAAAAGTAAAGACATTCTCTGTGAAATGAGACATGCTCTGTGAAAGACATTATTAAAAGGATGGAGGGGCGCCTGGGTGGCGCAGTCGGTTAAGCGTCCGACTTCAGCCAGGTCACGATCTCGCGGTCCCTGAGTTCGAGCCCGGCGTCAGGCTCTGGGCTGATGGCTCGGAGCCTGGAGCCTGTTTCCGATTCTGTGTCTCCCTCTCTCTCTGCCCCTCCCCCGTTCATGCTCTGTCTCTCTCTGTCCCAAAAATAAATAAAAAACGTTGAAAAAAAAATTAAAAAAAAAAAAAAAAAAGGATGGAGAAGAGAGACATAGACTAGGAGAAAATATTTACCAATCACAAAACTGACAAGAGACTTGAATCCAGAATACATAAAGAACTCTCAAATGCAACAATAAGAAAAAAAAAAACTATATAAAAATGGTCAAATGATTTGGATATTTCACTGAAGTGGTTATGCAGATGGTGAATAAGCACAAGAAAAATGTTCAATTTTATCAATAGTTTGGGAAACGTAAATTACAAACACAATGAGATCCTGTCATATACCTATTAAAATGGCTTAAATTAAAAAAAAAATAAAAAACAGACTTAACAATATCCCTTGCTGGTGAGGATACAAAGCAACTGGAAATCCCACATACTGCTAGTAGGAAGATAAAATGTACAGCCATTTTGGAAAACAGTTTGGAAGTTTCTTATCCAGGTAGACATACATGTACTCTACGATCCAGCAGTTTCACTCCTTGGTATTTACCCATGAGAAATAAAAATGTGCTCTCACAAAAACTTGTATACCAGTGTTTATAGCAGCTTTATCCATAATTACTAAAAACTGGTACAACTAGAGAATAGATCTAAAAAACAACTGGGGAATACTGATACAATGGAATACTGCTCATAAATTAAAAAGTAGTGAACTACTGATTCATGAAACAATATGGGTCAATCTCACTGCAACTTACTAATTGAAAAAAGCCCAACCAAAATACATAGTGAGCAATTCCATTTCTATGACACTCTGGAAAAGACAGAATAACATGGATAGAAAACATCAGTGGTTGTCAGGGATTGGGGTGAAGAAAGTGTTGACTTCACGGGGGTATCCGGAAGAAATTTTGGTGGTTGATGAAACTATTCTGTATAATGATTACGGTATAAACATAGTGCTCTAAGTATTTTTCAAAATCTACAGAGCTGTACAACACAAAGTATGAATTTTACTATCACTAACATTTAAATTTTTTTTAATAAACTGAAATCAAATCAGATGAAAAACTTTTTAAAGGCTCACAGGATTAAAAAAGTGGTCAAAAAATTTTGAATTTTCAAGCTAATGGAAAGGCAGTATATATAGAAATTCATACATACCAACAGAAAATTAAATATCTAAAAAGACTGCATGATGTAATTGATCATTAGAGAAAGTATCATTCTGTTTTTTCCTTGAGAGAGAGAGAGAAGGAGAGATAGAGTATGCCAAGTGGGGTAGAGGGAGAGAGAGAGAATCCTAAGCAGGCTCCACGCTGACCACGCTGATCAATGCAGGACTTGATCCCACATCCCTGGGATCATGACCTGAGCCAAAACCAAGAGTTGGACACTCAACCAACTAAGTCACCCAGTCACCCCAGAAGATTCAGTCTTAATCTTGAGCTTGCACCACCTTCCTGTGTATGCTTGGACAAGTCATTTGACCTTCTCAATTTCACCCATGGTAAAATCAGTTGTTATTTTTGTAGGGGAATGACATGGATTTTTCAGCTGGATAAGTAGGCCTCATTTCAAATGCTCTCACCTTCAATTTTTTGTTACATGATGTTGAGCAAGTTATGAAACTTTATGGCGTGCCAGGTTTCATCTATAAAATGGCAATAAAATATTAATGTGCCAATTAAGTTTACTAATGCCCTGTATTTAGTGAGGCCATTTGTAGACATAGACATCTTCTATATTTGATTACATACAAAAAAAAGCTCTCATGGATAATAAACTAATTACGGTGACTACTTCTGTGGGAGTGTAAACAATGGGAATTTGCTGGAAAGGAGAAAAGAACAGGAGGGAGACTTGTAAAAAAATGTTTGCTAATAAATAATGTGAATGATTTAACTATCCAAAACACAAATAAAAATGTAAATAGATAAGATATAAAGAAACCATTCCAGGACCTGGCATTCAGATGGCATTTATAAGATATTCCAGGTGGTGATGGGGGTGGGCCCTGTCATAATTGAGCTGGCCTACAAAGGATTCAAGAGGGTGGAGTTCATTCTAACATGCAAACACTGCTACAAAAAATAAGCTGAGTATAGTCTCATTGGTGGATGCTATTTGGGTACTTAATAGCCTTTAGGTAATTGTCAATATTTACAAATCAAGACTTCCCCAATAGAACACCCCTTTAACCAGAATTTTACTCTCATTTTGCTATTATCTCATTTTTTGAAACTAGCAGAAGATTATCTATTTTTTTAATTAATTTTTTTTTTCACAAATCAACTTCTAAGTCTTATTCTTAAATAATCAAACTGTGTTATTCTAAGTATTAAGGTAGTGGTCTTGCTATGTAGTTTTGAGCAAATGTTTAAAGTCCCATTCAGTTAAAAAGAAAAAACCTTACTTCATTTTAGCAGCATTAAAAGAGAGCATTTCAGCACGGTCACCTGTCACATAATACAGTACATGGCAGTTTAATGTAGCATGCTGTAATTCCTCATGACAACATGCTTCCGTGGGTCAAAACCATGCAGTCTGGTTTCATAACAATTGATTTTACAAAAAGTGGGTAAATTTATGCAATAGGAATTATGATGATAGGTTATACAGCTTCTTATTACCCACTGGCAACCCCTCCCTTTTTCATTTCTTGTTGTCATGTCACTGAGTCATCAAAGAAGTGCCCCCATTCAGAAGGATGCTGCCCTTCATCAGCTGTTGTCAGCTGTCCTAACAAGGCAAATGTTTTCCTGGTTTAGCTCTGCCAATATAGATTTTGTCACTGAAGTCTACTGTTGCCTAGGAAATTCGTGGGTATGACATGCTGTGTGGCATTCCATTATCTAGGGCCCTGTCTGACATTTTACACGATTGCAGACAAACCACTATTTTAAAACACTTCATCCATTCAACATTTGGTGAACAAAAGAGAAAATTAAATTAATAGTAAATATTTCTTACTGTGCATAATCATGTATAGCGACCTGCTGTTACTAGAAAAGAACATACACATTCATTCTTATTTGACGTCTGTGTTGTATTATAATGACTGCGTTTTCCCTCCTTCAAAGATACACTGAATTATGTTCAGCACAGGGTTGTCTTCTCTAATTTTACTTACTTGAAAGCTCTACCACTCTTAACGAATATTAATTCTCATTAGCATCTCAATACTTCCATTTTATCAGCCAACATACGTTCCACGGTATGCTGTATTTTTATTTCAGTTCATCCTCAAAGAAATTCTGGAAGATAGATATCGTATCCATTTTACAGATGAAGAAACTGAGGCTCAGAGAACTAAAGAAAATGGACAAAGTCACACAGATATAAACAGGAGAAAAAGGACCGGAACTTTATCTGAGTGATTCTCCAAATAAGCTCTTTCTAATATATCATGTTTGCTCCCCTCAAGACCAAGGAACATCATTTGTATTTTCCCCCTTCTCTTATCCTTTACAGCACCTGACAGAATAAGTACATAATGTTGAGAGACAATTCTTCATGGCATTTCTGTACATCCTCGGACTATTGTTCTAATGATGTTTGTATAGCAAACAGCTTGTATAGCAAACAGGAGACAGATAGCGTCTCCTTTTGGGGCAGAAGATTTGTGTTCTGTCCAGGATAATAAAGATCATGTCTTCCTATGGAGCAGAGGTTAGGAAGGTTTTGCTAGCAGTCTCTTTAAGAGATTGGAGGCATGGGAGGGGGATGGCATCCTAAGCTCACTGTCCTCAACTGTGACACAAACCCATTGTTTCTGCTTCATCCATTTGGGCCGCTTTCCACACCTCCCATGGGAGCTGGGGGTGAAAGAGAACTGAACCAATAGAAACAAAACCAATGATAGAAGCTCATATTTCCTGCTGTGCTGAGTAATATAGTCCCAGTAGTCTTACATGGCTAGCTAACTTGTTAGCTTTTATGCAGAACAGAATTGCAGACCCCTCTTAGTTCTTGACAATAACAGGTACACTATACCTATTGACTTTTTTTTAAGTTTATTTACTTATTTTGAGAGAGAGAGAGAGAGAGAGCGCCCATGAGCAGGTGGGAGAGGGGCAGAGAGAGAGAGGGAAATAGAGAATCCCAAGCAGGCTCCACACTCCATGCAGAGCCCAATGCAGGGCTTGATCTCATGAACTGTGAGATCATGATCTGAGCCAAAATCAAGAGCCGGAAACTTGACCAACTGAGCCACTCAGTCATTCCTATACCTGTTGACTTTTTAAGTATATCAGGCAGTATTCAGTATTTTGTTTTTTATTTATTTGTTTGTATATTTTTAATGTTTATTTATTTTTGAGAGAGAGATCATGAGCAGGGGAGGGGGAGAGAGAGAGGGAGACAGAATCCAAAGCAGGCTCCAGGCTCCTAGCTGTCAGCACAGAGCCCAACACAGGGATCGAACTGTGAAACATGAGATCATGACCTGAGTCAAAGTCAGACATTTAACCGACTGAGCCACCCAGACACCCCCCAGTATTTTGAAATTTAGTGAACCATGAGTACATAAAAACTCTGCTATGAATGATGTTTTACTAAAGAGTATTTTGCTTAGACAGAGAATCTATTTTCTGATACACAGTAACAGAACTTGATATAACTGACTAAGCAGACACACAAATGCCTTATCTCTTTTATAAAACTGAATAGTAATTTCTATCAAAATAAATAAATAGATAAATAAATCCATTTTCTATTCTGATCAACCAGACCATAGTATAATCTAATTAGGGTTATCAGATCAATAATTGTAATAATAAGTAAAGAGAATCCTTGACTCCCATTGCCCAAAGCAAATGAGATTGGATTTCAGGTTCTATTGTGTTTCATTATAAAAAGACATTATACAGTATTTTTCTCTACCCAAAAAAAATAGCTTAACATCATTTCAAATATGTTATTTGCCTAGTATAGATCCTCGCATCAGGTGACTCACATGTAACTTGCCATTGCTTTTAGCCATTTAAACTGCAAATACAAGCAAGAATTAATCATTCTCTATTGCTTTTGCTCTCATATATCTTCCTAAATTAAAGGATTCTGATCTTTAAACTCCCTTGACTAATTTATGAGCAGAGTTATGCAATGTGAACCATGGGAAGATCACACTGCTTTAGAAGACGGTACAGAGGAATAAAAAATTGGACAAAGTTAAGGTAAATTAAGACAGGCTTTGAGTGGGGTTGGGATAAAATCAAGAAGCTGACATTCGAGGATTTTAGTATGATTCATCTTTTCCTTTCTAGGTTAGGTTTTGAATTTTTTAACTCAAAAATTCTATGACACTAGTAATTTGAAGAGGAGTAGAGAAGGATGTGAACCTAAAAGAAAAAAAAATAAGCTGATTAAATAATGGCAAGTTTTTAAATATTCAGTGAGTATTTGACACTTGAATGTGTTATTTGGAAAAATTCAGGATAGACACAGAACCCAGATTCCTGCATATCTGGTTTTGAAATACATTTCTCTATTCTGTCCATAGAATCTGCTTTTTTTCCCCCAGGGTCACTTTAGACAGATGACCTAAGTGGGTAAAAAAGAAGGAAGATGCCCAAGAGCATGGCAGCTGCTACAAGTGTCCTGTGGCTTTTCCTATGGCTCAGAGTGCAGCTGACAACACAATTTTACATCACTAGAGGGGAACCAGCCCTCTTCTTAACGTGCTGCATTTAACTCTTACTGTTCCCAACTACATCATCCTCTGTCAACTGTCTGCTCAGCCAGTGCTCCCCAAGCTTTAGTGAACATCAAAGTCACCTGTAGAGCTTGTCAAAACACACTCATCCTCCTGCTCCTGCTCCTGCTCCTGCTCCTTGATTTAGTGTGCAGGGTGTGGACGTGGATTTGCAACACTAAGTGCTCCTGGGCAATGTGGATACCACTGATCCTTTAAGTATCACTGTGGCATATCACATTATCATGAGTGCAGAGTAGGAAATGTACCAGACTCTGAGGCTTCAGCTTCTACTCTTTTTTCCTCATGAAGATTACTAATAGTTGGGGAGAGGGGAGAGGGAAACTGTGGCTTTTATGCTATCTTATCACCATGATAGCCATAGAGAAAAAATGTTGTATTTTGGAAAAAGTTTTATGAAGAACTGTCAAGGCTAGAATTCCAATGGCTATACTCAAGTTATTATTTACCTTTAAAACTCCATTAAAGCCAAAATTATTATGTAGTAAAATTGCCATCTAATTAGTATAAATGGATTGTGTCTGGTCTTCTCTGAGATGTTCTATATAAAACCATTTTCTGCATAGCACAAGGTTTAAGATATGGTAATTAGGTCACTCTATTATTATTATTATTATTATTATTATTATTATTACCAGTAGCTAGTACTTATCAGGCATCTACTAAGGATGAAGGGCCAGGATGAGGGCTTTCTCAAACATTACATAATATAATGTCAGTAAATACCATGGAAACTTCTAAGAAAAGAAGCCCCAATATTGATTTTGTAAAAATTTTGACCACATTATATGGCCTGGTTCTCTACCCATATGTAATTGCCCATTAAACTTAAAGAACTCAGTTTAGCTGTGTGTAGACACAGCTTTGGAAAAATTATCACATTCCTAACTCATTTTTTAAGCCAGCATTTGTATCATACCAAAACCAAAGACTTAACCACACACACACACACACACACAAAAAAAAAAAAGACCATGTTCCTGTTGAGCACAGACACAAAATCCTTAACATAAAACTTCTAGAATTTATCATAAAAAAAAAAAAATCTCTGGTAACTCACAACAAAAAGATACCACCACAAGCCTAATAAAATCACTAAAATTGATAATACCAAGTGTTGGCAATGAAGCAAAGCAATAGAACTCTCACATATTGCTAAGGGAAATGGAAAATAGTAAACCACTTTGGAAAATAGCCTGATGGTTACCTATCAAGTTAAATATACACTTATATAACCCACTAATTTCACTCCTAGATATGTACCTAAGAGAAATGATAATGAATGCTCAAAGACTTACATTCAAATGTTTATAGTAGCTTTATTCATAAATGCCAAAATATGAAATATTACTCAAGAGTTAAAAAAAAAGAACAATCTACTAATTCATGCATCATCATGCAAGAATCTTGAAAGTATCGTGCTAGCTAAGAGAATCCAGATGCAAAAGGCAACAAAAAAACTCTAAATTTCCACTTAGATATTCTACATGTATAACCTTTTAGAAAAAGCAAAACTATAGGCGCAAAACTCAGATCAGTAGTTGCCAGAGACTGGGGATGTGGACAAGTGACTGATGGATTATAAAGAAGTATGGGAAAACATTAGAGCAAAAAACCCTTTTTGTTATATTTCATCTTTGGCATGGATATTACATAATTCTGTACAACTGTTAAATTACAAACAGTAAATTGTTAAAACTCATTGATATTTACATTAACATGTGTACTGAATGAATCTATTTTTTTTCTTTTTTTGGAGAGGAAGAGTTTTGGAGTGGCCCAGATGTTAGCTAGGGTTTCTCCATCTTTTCAGTTCTCCCAGCAATCCAAATTCAACTGTCAAGAGCCTAGTCATGGCCTATCAGTGCAATGACTTTAAATACAAAGATCTGGCATGGCAAAGAATCTGGAATGATCTAAATAAAATCTGACAAGGGGTGGGGGTGGCGCCTGGGTGGCTCAGTGGGTTAAGTGTCTGCCTTCGCCTCAGTTCATGAGTTCAAGCCCCACATCGGGCTCTCTGCCGTCAGCGCACAGCCTACTTCAGATCCTGTGTCTCCCTCACTCTGCCCCTGCCCCACTCACACTCTCTCACTCTCTTAAAAATAAATAAATACACTTAAAATCTGACAAGGAAAGGATGAATTTTCCTTGAGCTAGCCTTAGGTAGTTTCAAACTACAAGAACAAAGAGTTTTCTCTAATACAATTAAATAACTGCACTCTTGTTTCGTTTTGTTTTCTTTTCTCCTATGCTTTTTCATCAGGGAAACCTGGAACAAAGTGTTGATTTCTTTTGTAAGTGTGCTTTTCCTAAGGCTTTGAAGAATAACTGATATACTGACCTATTCTCTCATTTTGCTAACAGGGCTTTACCCTCTCTCTCCCGTTTGGCTCTGTCACTACTGACTTCTCAGTCAGGAATGGGTTCATCCATACATACCAGGCAGTTCCACAATTAAACACTGAGGATTCTGAGATTTGCAAACCTGGTCTTACTTACCAGTTTCTTTTCCAGTTGTACAAATAGCCAAGGCTCATTGAGGCTAGCTCAAGTAAATGGGAGTGAGGGGAGAATTGTAATTTTGTTCATCTTTTTTTTTCCTTTTCACCTCTTGACCCCCTTAAAGCATTTCTCCCACCTGTCAAGCCCTGCCTCAGGCAATCACCAATCTGCTGTTCTCTATGAGTTTGCTTTGTTTGTGTTTTTTGCTTGTTTTTGTTGTTAGATCCCACATATAATATCATATGGCATTTGCCTTTCTCTGACTTATTTCGGGCAGCATAGTATCTTTAAGGTCAATCCATGTTGTCTCAAATAGGAAGATTTCATTCTTTTTTTACAGCTATATATATTCTATGTATCTATATACCACAATTGTTTTCCCATACATTCATTGATGGACATTTAGGTTGTTTCCATATCTTGGCTACTGTAAATAATGCTGTAACAAATGTGAGGCTGCTTTTAAAAATTAATAATAATGACTTTTCTTTTTTACCTATAGCCTTTATATTTTAGGAACTTATAAGTATTCTTTCATTGGAGAGTGGGTGCTTGTTTATAAATTTCAGTCCTTTGCAACAAACAAAATATCCTTCGAAGTTCTAGAAGGAATATGACTTTTGGGGGAGGAGGGAGGGTCACCTCTCTTGTTATCTTATACAAATTGTACACAACTCTTGTTTAATAGTTTCATATTTGTTGCTGACAAATATTTGAATAACACATCAGTAGATAATAAAAGCAACATTCAAAACATTCTTGGGACACCTGGGTGGCTCAGCCAGTTAAGTGTCCAACTTCGGCTCAGATCATGATCTTGCGGTTCAAGAGCTCAAACCCCACGTTGGGCTCTGTACTGACACCTCAGAGCTTGGAGTCTGCTTTGCATTCTGTGACTCCCTCTCTCTCTGTCCCTCTCCTGCTCATGCTCTCTGTCTCTCAAAAAATAAATAAATGTTAAAAAAAATTCTTTTTAATATTCTTTACTGGAGCATGAGTAAGGATAATAACTCTAATGAATTGACGCATTTCATATAATTTAAATGAGTTTATGATAGTATAAATAATTAGTCACCATGAGGGATGTGTGTAAACCAAATTATCATTTTGAATGGTTAAATAAGTGACATAATTATTTATTCTGCTTTTCTTATGTGAACAGTACCACTGGATAATTCAAAGGCAGATAAGAGGAAGTTTCTCTTAATAGAAGTGTTAGAGTTGATAAATGAAGAAGAAATGATAAAATTAAAAGTATCATCATTTAGCAATAGGTTATTAACCTAGGTATTTATCATTAATGGCTTTCAACATCACAAAAAAGACAACCAAACATTGTATGTTCTGCTGGAAAAAAGAAAATACTTATTAAAAACAAATGTATACAGAGACACAATCTGAACAATTCAGATGATTCCATCACTACAAGCAATTGAAGGATATGTAAGACACAATTTGGGAAGGCAATCAGCATAATCCAGGTGTGGGGAACAATTTTTTGAGAGAAAAATGTCCCATTTCTTCAACAAATTAATAACAAGGGAAAATGAGAATGGGAATAATCTATAGATTGAAAAGACTTAAGGAACATATCAGTCATCCAAAAAAGACAATCCAGATAGTCAACAGACACACGAAAAGATGCTCAACACCACTCATCATCAGGGAAATACAAATCACAACCACAATGAGATACCACCTCACACCTGTCAGAATGGCTACATTAACAACTCAGGCAACAACAGATGTTGGCGAGGATGTGGGGAAAGAGGATCTCTTTTGCATTGTTGGTGGGAATGTAAACTGATGCAGCCACTCTGGAAAACAGTATGGAGGTTCCTCAAAAAACTAAAAATAGAAGTACCCTACGACCCAGCAATTGAACTACTAGGTATTTATCTAAAGGATAAAAAAAAAAAAAACACTGATTCAAAGAGGCACATGCACCGCAATGTTTATAGCAACACTCTCAACAATAGCCTGATTATGGAAAGAGCCCAAATGTCCACCGACTGATGAATGGATGAAGAAGATTTGGTATATATACATATACAATGGAATATTACTCAGTGGTCAAAAAGACTGAAATCTTGTCATTTGAAACAATGTGGATGGAGCTAGAATGTATTATGCTAAATGAAATAAGTCAAAGATAAATATCATATGACTTCACTCCTATGTGAACAGATGAACGCAGGGGAAGGGAAGCAAAAGTAAGATAAAAACAGAAAGGGAGGCAAACCATAAGAGACTCTTAAATACAGAGAACAAACTGAGGGTTGCTGGAGGAAAGGTGGGTGGGGCGATGGGGATTTAGGAAGGTACTTGTTGGGATGAGCACTGGGTGTTAATGTAAGTGATGAATCACTAAATTCTACTCCTGAAACCATTATTAAACTATATGTTAGCTAACTTGGATATAAATAAAATTATAAAAAAGAAACATATGAGTCATTTGCAATGTGTGGATCATATCAAAATCATAATTCAAACAAAATGTTAAAAATGTGACATTTGTGAGATAATGTAAACAGTAGATAATATTAAGTATTCCTAATAATGTCTAATAAGTATATGGAATTTATGATTATAAAAAGAGTCCTTATCTTCTAGAGATATATACTATAAATATAAGAAATGAATGAAAGAGTTAAGAGCTGGAGATATAGATGAAATAGGATTGGCATGAGTTTGCAATTGTTGAGTCTGGGCAATGGGTACAGTGGGGGTTCATTTATTCTGAACTTTAAGTGCTTACAACTTTTCATGATAAAAAACCTATTTTTAATGAGATACAGAAATACATACACAAAAAATAATGTTTCTTGAGCCCATTTTATCTGGCTGTAATAATCACATCACCATTTCAAACCTTAATACAGGCAACACATAAAGGTGGGAAGATGGTTGACATTTATTTCTTTCGCCTTTCAGATAATAGGAATTTTCTTTGCTCTTTCTAATCTTGTAACTAATGAGCTCTTAAGTTATAGTTATCATTCAATATTTTAAGACCAAAACTCCTTTCAGGATGACTCTTCAAAATGATCTTTACCACCACCAATTTGCTTCTCAACCTTATTCTAACACTGTTAGCACCTGGAACAAAACAGTCTTATACAATTGGTTATAAAAATGTCCACACTAAAAAGTGAAATCTAATGTCTAAATATCACCAAATCTTCAAATTCCTTTATAAATTATTCCAAATGCACAGGGTGATGTACGAAATTGCTGAATTACTACATTCTACACCTAAAACTAGTAACAATGTGTGTTAACTAACTGGAATTAAAAGAAACACTTTAGGGACACCTGGGTGGCTCAGTCGGTTGTCTGACTTCAGCTCAGGTTATGATTTCGCACTCTGTAAGTTTGAGCCCTGTGTCAAGCTCTGTGCTGACAGCTCAGAGCCTGGAGCCTGCTTCAGACTCTGTGTCTACTTCTCTCCCTGCCCCTCCCCTGCTTGTGATCTGTCTCTCTCTCAAAAAATAACTAAACATTAAAAATAATTTAAAAAAGAAACACTTTAATTAATTAATCCAAATGTTGTCTTATTATTATGATGTGTTCTTTTGCCTCTGACTAGCTGAAAGCAATACTAGTTATGAACGAAGAGTCTACTATTCATTTTTCCTTTTCTTAGTCAATGACATTGCCATGAGAATACACATTATTTTTCCACTCATTTACTCAGCAAGTATTCAGGATCTACTTAAGGTTCTCAGAAGGATATGAAAAGGAAGTCAATAATTACTTTAAATTTAATTAGATGGTAGAGAAGAAAATATTTTCAAAATTATTATATTAGTAACTTCATAATCATTTAGTCTACAGTATATGTAAATTTAGTTAGTCTTAAAGGTTCTGGATAACCTTTGTAAAAAGCAGTCTCACCCAAGTTTTTAAAATTAAATGATTTCAGTTGATGGAGATGCATCAGAACTGCTTTCAAGGAAAAATGAAACAGTACTAGATTTTTAAATAGAGATCAATAAAATGTAAGAAGCCATTCCTTATGTGTGAAAGTGCTGGAGAATGCTTACTGGAATGAAATAGAGTGAAAACAAGACTTCTTTGGATTGTACTGAATGTATTGATTAGATTGATTGGATTGACTGCGATGCTGGAGTTGAACTGATTGGGTTTAATTAAAAAAGGGAAGAACCTTTTTTGGGCACTAATAAGAATAAGAGGATGGGTAGTTAGGAGACAAGCAAGCAACGAGTTTGGGTTTGACTGGTTAGATCACTGAAAAGAGGCAAGCATCCTTAAACTAGGATTCACAAAACTAAACCAATGATTCAAATGTAAACAAACATTTATTAACCACATGCTAGCAGGCACTATTAACTTTATAATTCTGGTTAAGAAACAATATCTCAGGGCATGCCTAGGTGGCTCAGCTGGTCAGGCATCTGACTTGATTTTGGCTCAGGCTGTGATCTCACAGTTTATGAAATCGAGCCCCTTATTGGGCTCGATGTTGGGCATGCAGGCTGCTTGAGATTCTCTCTCTCTTTCTCTCTCTCTCTCTCCCTACCATCCCCCACTTGCACTCTCTCTCTCAAAATAAAACAAGATAAAATAATTAAAAAGAAAAAATAAAAGTGATCTCAGAAGCTCTCCTAGGACAAACTTGAAGAGGAATAGACTGCAGTGACAGAGATGAACAAAAAGGTCATTGAGCTCCTTCAGGCATGAAAAAGAAGGGTCTAACCAAGCTCTGAGAAGCAAGCCACCAGGATTTCAATAGGCTGACTCCCTTGATTGAGTCCCAAGTCAGACCAAATATATACCAAACTCTGTTTTATACCAAAGCATATTATAGTAAAGTTCCAATGTATCAATATTAAAGTAATCTTGCAGTCAGTTTCTTTGGTAAATATTTTAGGCTTAAGTCATCCTTTACCACAACACTAGCAAAATAAAACAAACCACCCATTTCTCTTTTTATTACTGGCCAACAAGCAGAGTTATTGAACAGAGATTATTTCTTAAAGTGTAGTAAGTTCCCAAATGGGCCATATCTCAGAATTCTAGGGACTTGATGCTACTCTTTCAGATTCCATTTCTATTTGTTTCTGTACATTTTCAAAGGGGATAGAAACCTCCTGGGAAAAGAACTCAAAATAGTTTGTACTAGCAGTTAAAGCCTACAGAAGAAGAAAGACCAACAAGAGGAGTACCCAGGAGTTCATCTAGGGTTCCCAGGAGTTCATCCATTTGGGGGGGAAAAGGTACCTAGGCAGTGAGTCAGACTGAAGTATGTCTGAAGACACTTCTAGTTTATAGTGTTGCATGCTGGTTATGACTGAACTTGACTTAAACCAGCCATCCTGGAGCATGTGTCTTAGGAAAGCCAATAAGTAGAAATAAAAGAGGTGTTTGGATAAGATCTGCAACCTTGGTGTCTAAGTCTTTCTCCTTGGAAGCAGTGGAGGGAACCAATTTCTTAGACCTTAAAATACTGGTAAAAACAGACACCCCTGTGGAGGACAGAGACTACAGAAATCAAAGGAGGCAGCAATCAATAATCCAGGGTTAAGCGACAGCAGTAAAGCCAACAGCAGCTTGAGGGAGCTTCAAGCTTTTGCTTGATACTCTTGGGGGTCTCCTAAAGTTACAGGAAGGGAAGGGAACCTCCAAAAGAAAACTGAAATTCTACAGTTACTTATACTTGTATTAGGGACTACCAAAACAGCAAGATTCTGATTATTTAACACAGAACTTCCAATAAGGTGGATAAGTGATGAACAAATTGCAGGCATGCCACAAGATACTGATCCCTTCATCTCTCAGGGTAGACAGAGCCCTGTGCTTCCAAAGCCCCATTTTCCACCCCACAGGAGTTAAATACCTTCATCACTGATGCTCCATGACAATGTCATGATTGTAGCCAAAGAGGTGCTCTATCACCTGGCCAGAGTAGAGCCTATGATGGGCCTATGGAGCTGCCGGAGGTGTGTTCTAAGGACCAACAAGATAGCCTGAACCAAGGTATGGAGGAGTGCTAGATGTGGTGGAGATTGGAGATACAGGCCAGGGCACAGGTCTGGTAAGTACAGCTCCCAGCGAACAGTATGAGATAATGCTTCACATGTAAAGGATAATGCTCTTTGTGGCCGATGTGGCCTTTACTAGCAATATCCAAGCCAGTGGCAGTGTGATTGCCCCAACAATGTGTGTGCATTCTGTAAGTGAGAGCATCATCAATACTTTGAAATGTTTAATATGAAAACTTCTATTGCATTCACAATCTGTTCATATTATCCCAAAAAAATTTCCATATTTCACTTGCTAATAAAAGAGCTGTAACTTTCTTTAAAAATAATTTCCAATCCTGTGCATTTTTGAGTAGTTGTGAAAAAAAATTTATCACTGTCTGTTGGAACAGCCTGGATGATGGGAGAGAAATTGATTGTTTTATTCCACACATATTTATTGAGCATCTCCTATATACCAAGCATGGCTCTGGGTGCTGAGGATACAGTAGCAAAGAAAAGAGACAAAAATCTCTGCCTTCTTGGGGTAGGTCAGCAATGAACAAGTACAATATGTATGTTTTGGACAATGATAATTGCTAATGAGAAGAATAAATCAGGGAAGGTGATGAGGTTGCCAGGATCTCCAGAAAAGGCCTTATGAGAAGGTGATATTTGAGTTCAGACCTGAGTCCTGATCCAGTCAGGAATAGCAGAACCACTTCTAAATGTAAAACTTGATGTTGAAAAGTTATTTTCATATAAATAAGCTCAAGTTCTTAAAATTTGAAAAGTCTTTATTAGGAGGAAATATTACACTGCTGTTGTGTTTAATAACTTTCCTAAATCTCTGATTATTTTTATAATGATATCATATAAAGAAACTCAAAGGACGTACTAACGAAGGTTCTCTAAGGCTGACCTTCCAGTGATGTGGAAGACAGAGGCAATGTCTGGATATTTCAAACTGCTGTCATTCTTTTATTATAAAGGCGCTTGTTTTAAAAAATGATTTTTGTTTCTTTTGTAGCCTACATTTCTCATGTAACTGCTATTCTCCTCTATAGTCTTTGGAGATAGAAGGAGACAGACTCATATAATCCGGGTCTTTTCTCTCCAGAAGTGCCCACTCCTTAAAGGCAGAAACTTTGCCTTATTTGTTTTTATATTCCCATGCTTGGCCAAGCTGAATACATGGGAGGCACGAAACAGCGTTTGTTAATGAATGAACTTTATTTTAAATATTTTCCCTCCTTCTAATGTCCATTGTAGATCTTCAAAGACAAGTTGAAAGAAAGAAAATTGCCCATTAGTGACATTCAGTGAGGACAGGACACCAGCTACAAGCCAAACGCCAGGCAGAACCTATCAGCAGCAGAGCAAGCACTGATCTACTCTCCTATTCCTGCCTCTAGAAAAGCAAACCAGCCAAGGAAATGAGGCAGAAAAAATTGGCCCATGCCACCACCTGCCCCTGCAGTCTACACCTTATGGCTCCCTTTAGGCTGCTGTCTATACTACAGCTCTCCACAGCCACCCACCCATTCTTGCAGACCAACGCCAACTTTGTAGGCCTCCCTCCCAAGCGGCAGCAGAATTCAGCAAGTCCCAAATGCCCTTCTGTTCAAGGAACTGACAGGTGCACAGGCCCTCTATCTTATTTTCTTCCCTCAGCATATCACTAAATATAAAGCTTTCCCATCTTCTGTCTACTCCCAATACTCTCATCACACCCAGAGTACTCTTTACTCCCTCTCCCCTGGTCCAACTTCCTGCTCCTCTTTTCCCATTTGTACACTCTTTAGATGAGGACTGGAAGAATGATCAGCACACTCCTCTATGTCTTCTATCTTTGACATCTGAATTTCCTGAGCACACACCTCTCAAGAGCTGGCTACATCCCCTGTACCATGAGGGTGGTACCACATCCCCTGTACCACCGAAATCAGAGAGAGGGGGCCATGCCTAATTCATTCTCCAGTACCACTTCCAGTTACACTCTTACCTGTCTATAAAGCCCCACTCTTCAATTCTATCCAATTCTTTCTACTGCTCTTGCCTACCATCTCCTGGTCTGTCCTCCATTTGTGAAAAAGGCAATATCAGATTCATAGCCTTCCCTACCAACCCAAATCCTTTCATTATCCTGACTGAATCCAATGCCCATATGGACAATTGAGCCAATATCCTAGCCTCCCACCTCGTGTCCCTGTCATCTTCAATGCCCATCGATTCCACTCCACTGGCTTTGTTACTTCCCATATTTCTATGGATGTACTGTTGAAATGTGTCATCACCAAAAACAAAATTAGTAATTTACATGTCCCTGTTATTCACTCCTCCCTCCTATCCTCCCAGCAAACTCACCCAATTACTCTCATATACTCTGATCTATAACCTCATGGGTGCCCCAGTCCAGAGCTCAATTTTTCTTTTTCACTACCCTAAACTCCTTTGCCTCCCTTCCCTAGTCCTGTACCCAAAAGAGCACAAATATCAGACAGAGCAAGAAATACTTACAGGAGAGTGAATAGGCAGTTTGTAGTGTATAGGGTTATTCAGAGCACAGTACAATTATAGGAAAGAAGGTAGGTATAAATAAGCTTCAAATCTTTTACTAGTGAATTTATTGTCTAAACTAAAAAGAGGAAAAAAGGCTCATTTTTTTCCTTCATATACATTAAGAAATTTGGATAACTGTAACAAGTACCAGCTAAAATTTCACTTTATCTAAAACTTAGCTGGTTAGGGAAGATGTCTACTAAAGGCAATGAAGCCTGATTGAGGTTGGAGGCCAAGACATTCTTTTCAGATAATTATAAAACCACTTTATGGGTAAAAACTGCTAAACGTGAATAATATAACTGCCCAAAATACACTTATATGACTTTTAAGATATAGCCCTCCTTTCCTCCCCTGCCTCTGTCAGCAGTGTAACTACAGGTATTTAAAATAATAAAACTGCATTTTAAAAACTGAATGTTCCAAGTCAACTTGTCACTAAAACAGACAGGGTTTTCTTCCAATTAGGATTATTTCATCTTGTTTTACTGCATTTAAAGAGGGTTTTTAGACATTCCACACCTGATTTTTTCCTTTATGAAGGTATGGTCAACCACAATTAATTTAGATTCTCAAAGTAATCGGGAGGACAACTCATTTGAGTGAACAACATTAAATGACAGGTTCAAAGTTATTCAGTTGAACTTTTCAAGTTCAAGTGTTTTTAAATAAAGTTGTAATTCTAAAATAAGGAAGCTGAAATTTGTTTTTAGCAAGAAATCAGAATAATGTTCCAATGGCCATTGTCCTTCGCCCAGAGACACGGTGAACCATTCCCAATGATCTCACTGTTGCATGAAATCTTATCTGAATTCTCCCATTAGAAAGACTCTAGAACGAGTTTCTGAGCCTCTCAAAAGAAAAAACAAAACAAAACAAAAACAAAAACAAAGAAACATCAGTCACACTACTATAATGTGACCAAAAACAGTATTAATTTTATTTCCAGTGTTGATCCCTAAAGAAAATTGGCTATTCCTACAAAACAAAAAACAAACAAACAAAAAAACCTTTCAAATGATATAGTTTATTAGTAAGGATATTCAAAAGAATATATTCTGAGAAATAATTCTAATAGAGGAGCTTCAAAAATATTTTAAACAGTGAGAGTGTCCTTCAAATAAATGTGCAGCATCCCAGTGACACTGCTTACGGAAACACATCCAGTGAGAAATCAAAGTTCTGATGTGTTTATAAAAAGGTCATATCACTAGATAGTCACTTTTTATTTATTCAACAAATATTTACTGAACACCTATTTTGTGCTGGCTCTGTGCCAGGCATACAGTGGTAAACAGAGATAGTATCTACACTCAGGGAGCTTAAAGTGTAGTGGGGAAGGGTACCTGGGTGGCTCAGTTGGTTAAGCATCTGTGTCTTGATCTCAGCTTAAGTCTTGATCTCAGGGTCATGAGTTTAAGCCCCGCACTAGGCTCAACACTGGGCATGGAGCCTATTTAAAAATAGTATAGTGGGAAAACAGGCAATGGGTGAGTAAGACAAAAAATACATAGTATCAATTATATGTGACACAGAGTCAAAGAACAAAGTGAGAGGGGTTGATAACTTCAGTGGGACCTTCTGAAGATAGAGTGCTCAGGGGAGGCTTCTTGAATCAGGCTACACATGAGCTGAGATCTAAAGGCCGAGGCAGAGCCAATCATTTGAAGGAGGAAGAAGCTTAGTCCAGCCTGAGTAAGGACCCAAATGAAAAAAAGGCTAGTTGATTCCAAGAAACTGAAAGAGAGTGACTGTGACTGAAGTGTGGGGAGGCAGAAGGCATGAGACCAGTGAGACAGAGGTGGACCAGGCAATGCAGAGCCCTGCAAACCCAAGTTAAAAAGTCACCACCATTATAACTGGCATACCCACTGTGGAAAACAGTATGGAGATTCCTCAAAAAATTAAAAATAGAACTACCCTCTGGTCCAGAAATCACACTACTATGTAGTTACCCAAAGAATACAAAAATACTAATTCAAAGGGATGCATGCACCATGATGTTTGCAGCAGTATTATCTATGATAGCTAAATTCTGGAAACAGCCCAAGTGTCCACTGATTGACGAATGGATAAAGAAGATGCAGCATACACACACACACACACACACACACACTGGAATATTGCTCAGCCATAAAAATGAATGAAATCTTGCCATTTGCAACAACATGGATGGAGCTAGAGGGTATTATGCTAAGTGAAATAAGTCGGGCAGAGAAAGACAAATACCATATGATTTCACTTATATATGGAATTTAAGAAATAAAAGAGATGAACAAAGGAAGAAAAAAGAGACAGAGAGGCAAACCCAGAAACAGACTCTTAAGTATAGAGAACACACTGATGGTTAAATGAAGGAAGTTGGGTGGGAGATGGGTTAAATAGGTGATGGGGATTAAGGACTGCACTTGTTGGGATAAGCCCTGAGTGACGTATGGAAGTGTTGCATCATTGTATTGTACACCTGAAACTAATATTATTACACTGTATGTTAACTAAGTGGAATTTAAATTAAAAATTTTTAAAGTCACTGACACTACGAGGTACATTAATATGGAAAAAAAAGAGCCACACGGTGGTCTGTACACATTGATGAAAGGATGTAAAATGTTTTGCAATGATAAAAAGAACACAAGCATTGAAACCACTTGTGTGTAAATTATCTTTTAATGTTTATTTATTTTTGAGAGAGACAGACAGACAGAGAAACAGAGACAGAGCATGATCAGGGGAGGGGCAGAGAGAGAGGGAGACACAGAATCTGAAGTAGGCTCCAGGCTCTGAGTCATCAGCACAGAGCCTGATGTGAGGCTCCAACCCATGAACACGAGATCATGACCTGAGCCAAAGTCAGATGCTTAACCAGCTGAGCCACCCAGGCTCCCCAAAACCACTTGAGTTTAAAGATGAGCTTTGTAATACTTTGTTTTAGAACTTGTTAACCAGGCAATAATATGGTTATAGTTTAGATTTTAAAAATGAGTTACTGCCACATATTTAAAAAGCTCATTCTTTCAGCTAAGGATTCACTTTAAAATCTTGGCATGCTACTTACTGACTGTAACAAACCCTGTTGGCTCTTCGCATAGGTCCTGTCTATCCATCTCCATGGTGCAGGGCATCAACCTTCCAGATTCTATATGCTTTGCTGCTAACTGTTCATTATGGAAACCTTAGATTTGTTCTTAGGGTTCAACCTTAGACTTTGTAGCTACCTGCGAGTGAGATGCCTAGGAGTTTGATGTCCTACTCAACCTGTGCTGGGTATAAACATCCAATTCACTTTCCCTAGAAAGACAAAACTGATGTGTAATGTACACTCCAGCACCTCGGGAGGAATTAGACTTGGACTTTACTGGAAAGTAGACCTTTGCTTGAATTCTTCCCCAATTCATTCCTGGTTTTTCCTGGGAACACTTAATGCACTGACTGAACCCAAAACCTCAGCTCATGTTCTCATAAGTAGATCTAATCATTTCTTTATATCTGCAAGTTTTTATTTATTCATCTATGCATTTTCTCACCAATCTTTATTGAGGATCTACCAGGTTATGTGTGCAGTGCAAGGCAGTCAGTGTATAATGAAAAAACATGCTTTAGTCTAACCCTACATCTAAGTATAATATATTCTAAGTTAGTAAAGTTACTTGCATTAGATTAATCAAAAAATTTATGTGATTACTCAAACTAAGTTATTTGTATTTGATCATAGTCAATCAACTGAACAAATTAAGAAGGTACAACAAAGGTAGAATGCTTCCAGAAATGCCAGCACTTGAAATTGTTTCTACAATGAATACATCTTGAATAAAAGCAAAATATATGCAATATTTTTAAAGCCTCTGCAGACCTAAAATCACTATGTGAGTTTAAAACTGGACTATGTGAAGCACAAGTTGCTTATAATTATCATGTGTTTTAGAAGTAGTTCTGACTTATTATCTAGTTGTACTTAAAAATGCATTTGTAGGGGCTCCTGGGTGGCTCAGTCAGTTGAGCGTCCGACTTTGGCTCAGGTCATGATCTCGTGGTCTGTGAGTTCGAGCCCCACGTCGGGCTCTGTGCTGACAGCTCAGAGCCTGGAGCCTGTTTCAGGTTCTATGTCTCCCTCTCTCTCTGCCCCTCCCTTGCTCATGCTCTGTCTCTCTCTGTCTCTGTCTCTCTCTCTCTCTCTCTCTGTCAAGAATAAACATAAAAAAAAATTTTTTTAAATAAAAATGCATTTGTATTACAGCTGTTGGCAGAATACACTTATCCATAGACCTAATGTCATTGATCTCTAAGTTAACAAGAGCCCCACATTATAAACAGTTTAGCCCATAGTGTGCCTGAACTCTTATACATTCTCAATGGAAAAATAGTAAGAGTCCATGTAGGTGCGGTACTTTTATTTGATAAAGCAAGCAAGCAAACAAAACCTGAAAGAAAGTCACTTTCACTCTTCCCTCAGGTCTGGTTCCATAGGGCAAGCCCTTCTTGTAGGAGTCTCCTTTCTTCTTGTGGGCCGTCCTAGGTCGATGTATTTTCCCTTCCATTTCTACCACCCCGCCTTCAACAAGAGCGGGCCTCATTCAGTACATGTCACTCCCACATAAGGCTTTACTATGCTTCACCTGAGCCCCCGAAATTCCAGTAATACCTCCCCTTCCCCATCAACATCCTCCTGTAAAGGAATTACATGAGATACTACTTACCTGTGTTTTCCTTGGGGAGCAGGAAGTGTCACACAAGGAGACGGGAGGGTATATCAACAGCTGGCAAAAATCCTAACAGGTGAAGATCACAGCAGTTAGTAACCTTTTTACTGCTAATTTTACAGAGTTCACTGTCATTAATTACATGTTGAATTAATTACATAGTTTTTTTTAAGTGTAAAAATATCTTATGCAACTTTTCTGTGTGAATATATATTCAAAGAGTAGCTATCTATATCTCATGGCTTGTACGTTGTATTTTAAAATTAGAGACATGAAAAAGATGAAATCTTTCAAATAAGTACATGAGCATTTTTCTGTTAAAGTGGTCTCTGACTTTCCCAACTTGTTGGGAAAAATCTTCCTCACTAACTTTCATAATATCAGCACTGTTTCATAAAAATAGTAAGAACTAGAAAAATTTGTTGGAGATGTGAAAGGTACGGACACTTTTTATCAAAACAAAATGCTCTTTGTTCACTATAATTTGACAAGGGCCTTATTTTAAAAGTTGGGTTAATTAGGGACAATAAAATTTTGATCTGTAGCTCACCCAGGTACTTGGAATCAAGTCAATCAACAGAGATCAGTCCCAAAGTGTGGGACTTTAGGACTTTTATTCCATCCTTTGTAACACAGATGCCACACAGGTTCCTAACACTCCTTAAAATGTGCCTAATATTGGTTCAAGTTGTTGCAAGTTTAAAACCTGCCCTGAGACATCTGCAAATTTCTAGGTACTTGGACTCTCATGGTTACCTTTGGATTCTCCTTCTTAACTGAATCTCTTTCTCTACTCTGGGCCTTATAGCATTCACTTTATCTCCATCCTGGCATCAACCCAAGTTGCCCCTTGATTCCTAATCAAAACAATTGTATATAAAATATAATTGAATGTAGCAGAACTATTATTGAAGGTGTGTATGCTTCAAAGGAGAATTTAAAGACCTTATGTATCACTCATTCACCCACCTAGTTAAAAGAGCCTCTTAGACTTTCCTGTTCTTTTTCTCTTATTTATTAAATATAAGGATATTGCAAGCTCATATAAAAGATTCAAACAATGCATTAGAACATGTGGTGAACTAAAATTCATATCCCACATCTTTGATACTTTCTTGTTTGTCCTTCCCAAAGAAAGGTTATTCCTATTGTGGCATATTATGTTCCCTGACAAACCAAAAACCATCCCCTACTTCTGTGGGAAAAAAAAATTCATTTGTTTCAGGGCAGCAATATTGTTATTACTGGGGTGTAATCACGATTCATCTAAGCCACTTGTGTCAATCCATTTTCCTGTGTCAGATACTCATTTTTCAGCATCCCTTACAATCAGTGGTGACTATTTGACACAGTTTAGAATGATGAGTCACATGTAGGGTGTGTGTGCCTGTATTTAGGGCATGGGGCTGGCTTCTAGCACTTTGGAAAGTCCATGTGCCCAATTAGTGAAACATTCATACATTCACACAGAGATTCATTCACAAACACACCTATATACTCATATTTGCACACATTCCCAATCTTTTTCTCACATTCCCAATCTGTTAAATACTTTCTCACAGGTGTTCTTCCCTCACGTTCCATATTCTCTGCTGTATTCACACTTTACTCTTGTGCATACTCTTGGTTGAACACTCACCTACACTTCCTCTTGTGCACTCTTTCTCACATACACTTTCTCATGTACACACTCTCTCTTACGCCCTCAGTTTCACACTCTGCCACGAACATATTTTTAGTCTCACACACACTCTCACACGCAAGTCACTCACTCTCTTATACACTCTTATGTGCCCACTCTCTTGCACTCTCAGAGACAATCTTACTTTCTTATACTTTTTCATTCTTTCACACACACTCACACTCTACATACTGTGGTCTTATTTTCTTAGTGTTAAATAAATGTTTTGTGAGAATACTTGCAATAGAAATAAAGAAAATGGTCAAAGCAATATGTCTGTATGTGGTATTTCACCAGGGTCTAAGTTGTAGTCTGGTTCTAAAATATACATCATAGTATACCCAGAAACAGTGATGTTGAGTGTGGCAGAAATTTTCTAGGAGAGCTGATATAAAGTCCAAGGATTCTAATTCAGGATACTTCATACAGTTATAAAACTGAAAGAGATAGAAATCACTGTTTCAACCAATCCTCTCTGTACTAAATGAAGAGTCTGAGACACAGCCGGGTCAAGCAATTTCTCATGATGTAAGTAGTTACTTAAAAAACCCACTAGGGAAATTAGTCTCAGGCAACTGTTGAAGGCAATGACATAGCACAGTGATTAGGAATATGGCTTATGGAGTCACACTGCCTGCATTAGAAACCCTGCCTGACCACCCATTATCTGTCTCCCATTCGCAAAATCGCTTCTCAAAGCCTGTTTGCTCATCTGTAAAATTCATGTAAGAGGACCTACACATTGGGTTGCTGTAAAGGATATATTAGTTAATCCATGGAATGCCTTTAGTCTAGTTCTGGGTTCATAACAAAGGTTCCAGAAATGTTAACTATATTGCCTGCCAAGTTTTTATATCTATTTTCAAGATGTTGCTTTAAATCACATTGCTCTTAATTTATTAGGAGTTAGGTGGGGAAAGGCATTCTATCTAAATATTCTGTTTACAGAAATTATAAGAAATCAATGGACCTTATCCTATCAGGAAAAAAGAAATCTATTTGGACAGGAATAAGACCAACAAGGACTGTTTTAGTTTCTTCAAAGTACCATCTAGAGTAATCTACATCATGAATCCTAGATGTTCTAAGAATGAACACATATCCTCACCTTCCTGAAAGTAGACATGTAACATCCTTCCTAAATTCTGAGTCAGACTCAAAGGATGAACATCAAGCAGGCATCAAGAGGCACATGGGGCCAGTCTCTGAAGAACTCTGAAGAAACCGGGAGGTAAAAGAAGAAGGCAATCAATACTGGCCCACAAAATGAGAGCCACAGCAAATAAAATTATTGATTGTGAGATAAAAACAAATAGAGAAAGTAGATTATGCCTTAGAATTTTGTTATAGTGAATTATTAAAGAGAACTCTCTTATGTGTATATTTTTTTTTAATTTTGAATGAACGATTAGAAAATAAAAAATAGGATGTATACTTTTTAAATGGAATCATCTTAATATTTACACCTATTCTGGTTAGAAAAATCTAGCACACTCTTTGAAGATCATAATTCACATTCAAGATGAGGGTGAAAACAGCTTTGTTTCTTTAAGTAATGCTATCACAAAGCATTTAACAAACACTAAGTTACACGTTTTTGCATGCTGAGTGACAAACAGCATGACCCACTTGCCTTCATTCTTAACACAGAAGGTCAAGACTGGAGTCCAGTTTCGGTACTAACTAGAAGTTGAGGAAGAATTGTGGCTGGATTCTGCAGGTTATGCCATAGATTTTATGTTTGTCGGTATTAGTGTTCAAGGATTATACCCCCAACTAGCCTGCATGAATATTGTGCTCTTCTCTACCGCTTCTCAGCATTCTTTTATATATATTATATATCTAATATATTTATATAATATATATTTTATGTATATATATATATATTATATTAATATATTAACCATCACCATAATCTATGCCATAAGCATATCCATCATTTCCAAATGTTTCCTCTTCTTCTGTTTTTGTGTATGATAAGAACACTTAACATAAAAATCTACCCTCTTAGCAAAATTTAAAGGACACAGAACAGTATTATTAAATAGGCACTATGCTGTATGGTACATCTCTAGGACTTATTCATCTTGCACAACAAATTTTGTACCCTTTGAGCAACACCTCCCCATTTCCTCCTTCCCCTGGTTACCACCATTCTATTTTCTGCTTCTATGAGTATAACTATTTTTTTTAATTTTTTTTTTTAACGTTTATCTATTTTTGAGACAGAGAGAGAGCATGAACGGGGGGAGGGTCAGAGAGAGAGGGAGACACAGAATCTGAAACAGGCTCCAGGCTCTGAGAGGTCAGCACAGAACCCGACGCGGGGCTCGAACTCACGGAGTGTGAGATCGTGACCTGAGCCGAAGTCGGCCGCTCAACCGACTGAGCCACCCAGGCGCCCCGAGTATAACTATTTTAGATTCTTCATATAAGTAGTATCAAGTAGTATTTATCCCTCTGTGTCTGGCTTATTTCACTTAGCATAATGGCCTATGTTCATACATGTTGTTGCAAATGGCAGAAATTTCTTCTATTTTTAAGGCTGAATAATATTCCACTGTATGTATTTACATTTTTAATCCATTCACCTATCAATGGACATATAGGTTATTTCCATATTTTGGCTATTGGGATACTGCTGCAATGAACACAGGGGTGCAGATATATCTTCAAGATTCTGATTTCAATTCCTTTGTATATATACCCAGAAGTGGGATTACTGGATCATATGGTAGTTCTATTTTTAATTTTTTTAAAAACCTCCATACTGTTTTTCACAGTGGCTGAACCGGTTTACATTCCCACCAAGGGTGTACAAGGGTTTCCTTTTCTCCACATCCTTAACAACATTTATCTTTTATTTTTTTATAATAGCCATTCTAACAGGTGTAAAATAATCTTGATTTGCATTTCCCTTGATTAGTGATTTGAACATTTTATTCTCTGCAGTGTTTATAAATTTCTGTAAATTCCAGGGCATACCTGTGTATTTATATTAAGCCTAGAGAGCTGTCAGGGGTGATGGTGCGGAGGGCAGATGTTGCATGAAGACAGCAAAGGAAATCGTTCATTGGATGGAAGGCCTAGCCTGGATTCGCATAAAGAAAGTGAGTAGAAGAAGGGTCACCTGCATGGTGCCCCAATATTAATGACTTGTCTGTTTTGAGCGATGTGAAGAAAATAGAGACTTAGGTCTGGAGCTTTAGCTACTTGTGCCTTGGAGAAGCTAAGAACTGCATCCCAAAAGCAAAGTGTTGTTCAGTGAATGTTTGACTTCGCAGCAGCCTTGCCAGGGCATGAACAAGATGGTGACCAGTACCCGCCTTGCATGAAAGAACACTATTGTGTGAAATCATATTCAAAGAATGACTTATAGCTCACAGTGTAGGTTAGAAAATGGTCTCATTTGTTTTGTTCTGAAATAAGTTGAATCATGATAGATTGACTAAAAAAGAGTTGGTGCCAGATAAAAGGCTACAGAGGTTGGCATGTTCCCCATATGCTGTGTTAAAGTACCTTTGGGAAAAACATGTGCCCTCAAAGAAATCATTTACATAGAAGCATCTACCATCTGGCTGGTGACATAGATCAATTTAAAGGCATGATCAATATAATACCAACCCATAATTACCACCAGTAAAGAAATAGGTGTATTAGGGGAGAGGGAATTAAAATGCAAGTGAGTTTACTTTTTAGCTTGCCTTTTTCCATAGGTTCTCTCTTCTAGACACATTATCAAAATACATAAGCAGCCACTCTTTTTACCTCTATCCTATAGAAAATAGTACTTAATTCAACTCAAAATGACAACAGACCCACCAAGAAGCACAATCCAAGGTGAAGTCTCCTATGCCACATCTATAGAACCAGCCATAGAAAGTACCACAGAGAGCAAGATTATTCCCACTTCAGGGACACACAGATGGGGACAAGCAGATGTAGGACCAGATGAAGTTGTGTGATTCTGTCTTATTAACAGAATCAGGAAAACAAGGGAATTACTAGTGGCAATAGATCTGTTCACTCTCTGGGATGAACATAAGGAAGACCATAATAGAAAGTTGTAGTTAACTCAAGTGTTTTGAGCCGCAGTAAAAACTATGGTCCCATTAAGAGTGAGAGGCTGTGTCACCTCTTAGTAAACCTCTGGATTCAATTTTGCTTTTTGTGTGTGCGTGGAAACAGGTGCTTTCAGGAGAAAGAAACCCCTAATTTTCCCCCAGTATGGTACCCCTGTACTGATCTCCCTTATGATCCCAAATTGCAATTTTACTACATCAACTCAGTTTTTCCCCCCAATTTAAATGGAAGGAAATATTCTCATGGAAATTTAAAGCAACTTTCATAGAGCTGGCTTCTCCATTTTTCCAATTCTCAAAATGACAAAACCTTATTCTTTCTACTGAGTGTTTTAATTCATTCATCCATAAGCATCTCCTGAGATTTTGCTATATCTTAGACAAGGAGAAAGAGCCTGTGATTCCAATGATAAATCAAAAGCAGTATCTGCTTTCAGAGATCACCCAGTCTTAATTCCCATGTTCCCATACTTCCCATAATTCCCTTAATTGTTCCTCTAAAGTACCACTTCTGTTCCGTGTATTGGCCAGATACTACATACAAGAGTTTTCATAGAGTCTATAGCTCTTACTGGTCTATTCTGAACTGTGCAAATAACTGCCCATCACAGTGCCCAGCCTGCTTCCAACTCTCCTGACCACCAACTTCCTCGCTAGTTCTTACATTTGCAGCCCTATCCCTTATCAAGTCTGAAACAAACTGCTATCTTCCAAGTTATGATCTTGCTTTTTTCAGTGACGAATCTTGACCTCTACTCTGGCAACATGACAATATAAGCTTGGCTTAGGTATGCCATTCCTGGTTCAGTTTATTCCCAGAACTTATATCACAGATGTAGCCCAGAGGCCAAGAAATTAACTGTCAACTCCAAAGTCCTCTTTGTTTCTCTCAGCCAGGACTGCCCCTAGGATGTGTGAGACCCTCTGTTTATATAAACCATTTTATTTAAAGTGCATTATAAAATTCATAGGTCCATGTGAGGTATGGTTATTTATCAATAAAGATTTATAAATATGAGTAAAAGTGTTGTTAATTTTTTTTTTTATTGTCAAATCATTGCATGGGAAGATTCTTCATGGTGTTTCGGCAACACCTATTCCTATTTAAGTCCAAGAACCATCTCATCATGTTCTTTTTTTTAATTTTTTAAAAATTTATTTACTTATTTTTGAGAGAAAGAGATAGCAAGAGAGCAAGGGAGGGGCAGAGAGAGAGAGGGAGAGAGAACCCCAAGCAGGCTCCTCACTGACAGCATGGTGATGACACAGGGCTTGAAATAACAAACCATGAGATCATGACCTGAACCAATAGTCAGATGCTTAATGGACTGAGCCACCCAGGCACCCCTCATCACGTCCTTTATTGTTAAATATGCCATTCCTGTTAAATAAGTCATTCTTGTATAATTTCATATCTCCCGCTATGACAAAGAAGTAATAATGCTATTATTATCCACAATACCATGGCTCTTCAGAACATGTTTGTATGGAAACACCAGAGCTTGTTGCCTCTTAGTAAATAAATACTACTTAATCAATGGTGGTTACAGCATTACTCATGGCACTGCATCACCCCTCATGCTTCCATAAATACTGGCTTTCAACGACTTTCTCAAAGATTGCTACTGTGCTTCCTTCATGATAACCATTAATGCAAGTTTAACTCAAAGTCGGCAGAAAAATGTGAATGATAATTTTCTGAGAATGATAAATTCACTGTTCTCAATTTTACAACATAAACATGAGGCAAGGCAACATACCTTCCAACCATCTCTTCTCTTGAGTTCTAGAGTGTAATCATGTCATTCCTAAAAAAGTGATCGCTTTCAGTGTTGACCACACTACACCCCTGCCTTCCAAACACCACTTCTAGTGGGCAGGATAGACAAGAGGTTTGGAGATAGAACCAGAGCAGCCTCATTTGTTCAAAGAATGTCTGCACGTCAGCATGGCTAAAGACCAGCCCAGGAGTGCTTGATGACACATTAGTCCAAGGCAAAAGAAGTCTCAAAGTTCTCAAGGTGGCCCCATTCCTTGGGTAATGTTAATCAGAGGCAGTGCAATGGTCAGAACAAGGAAGAGCCATACCTAATGCACAGATTCACACGAGTGCCTCAAGCTAAGGTAAGTGGTTGAACACTAGTAGCCCAGAGCAATAAACCCTTCTTGTCTCTGACGTGAGAGTCACCCAATCAGTAGATTATCCCCATTCTTGTGACGCAACATCATCCCCATGAAAGAAATACCACACTAGCCAGCAAGAGTAATCTGCTTGCCAGGCTGCTCTTCAGGGAACAGTTCTAGGCCAAAGGACCCAAGAATGACTCCATAGGACCAATTCCCAGAATATTTCTGGGCATCTAGTTAACCTACTCATATAGAATGGAGGGTTTGAGAGAGTCCCAAAGGGGAAAAATAGAGACCAGGACTTACAAAAATTCCTGAGGTGCCTCATCTGGAAGGCACTGGCAGCCCTGTTTAGCATGAGGCTTTGAAAAGGGACTTAGAAAATGTTGATAAAGACTCTTGAAAGCCCAGGGTCCCTGGTCTATGCCTCAGAGACAGAGGCTAAGCTTGCCTAGATCAAAGGGCAGTACTGCTAGCTGAGATCAAAGTATGCAAATAAATTTCTTAACGATTGACTTTATCATCCTAAACTTTCCAAGGAAGGTAAAATCTGCAATTACCATGGTCTTGCTTTATTATTCTTGATCTAGCAAGAAAAACAAAACTAAAGCACTAAAAAGTGAAGGCAAAAAAGAGTAAGGTAATGGGAACTTGATAATGAGCTATAAATCTGCAAAAAAATAACAGAAAAGGAAGAGATAAATAAATTATATTCATGCTAAAGGGAACAAATACTGCACTGAAAAAGATTCCCCCCCCCCATAATCCAATATCTTCTTTTTCTCATTCTAACCCCTTTCCACCTCCTAATCAGACTCATTATTTTAAAATTATTACTTCAAATGTTAATTTTAGGCATATAAGTATTCTTGCCTAGAACATACAATTTTTTTCAGTCATACCAGAACGAAAAGTTCCTGGACTTAGACAAAACTGGACATACCTGCTTCAAGCAGTTGTTATTGGACTAGCTTCTATCATCTATGCAAATTCCATGGAAGGAGTTATTTTTTTTTTACTTTTCTTTTCTTGTTCTGTTACTACACTAAAGCTGAATTTTAACTCATTTTAGAATTATACCTGATTTTCTCTTAAAATTACTTTAATGCCATTATTATTTAATGTGTTTTCCATTTTAAGTGTTGTATAGTATACTTAAAGTACTATAGTTACCATGGGAAACAGACTATTTGATCACTCCATCATTTTTATATTTAAAAAGATGAATTAAATTCCCCCAAAAGGAGGTAAAATCACATTTCCTCAAGATTTTCTTGAGATGGAAACTTAGATAACTGATTTCTAATTTTGCTTCTTTTCTACTTACACTTTCAAAGGTATAGATTTCCCTCTAAGTCCTCCTATAGTAGCATTCCATATGTTTTAAGAGGTCTTATATTATTCACTTCAATTTTTTTGTTGTTTTGTTTTTTCTTTTCCATGGATTATTTAGAAATGTAAAACTTAATTTTTTAAGCATTTATAAATTTTATAATTGTTGCCCTATCATTGGCTTCTTGATTAATCCACTGCGGTCTGTCATATACTGTGTGACTGCAATCCTTTGAAATTTGTGGACGCTTGCTGTACTGTTTAGTAGAAGGTCTATTTTAGCATACATTCGCTTGAAAAGAATATATACTCTGTGATACCTGGATGCAGTATTCTGAATATGTCACTTAGACCAAGTTGATGATTATTTTGCTCAAGTTTTCCTGGTCCTTGCTATGTTTTGTCTACTTACCTTATCATTTCCTGGAGAGGTTTATTAACACACCTAACTATGGTGTGGATGTGTCTGTTTCTTCTTTTAGTTTTGTCAGTTTTTGTGTATATGTTTTGGACTATTTTAACAAGTTTATATGAAATTAGGATTGTTCTGTCTCTCTAGATATTTGACCATTTTAGCTTTATGGAACATTTCTCTTTACAAATACTTTTTCCTCAAAGTCTGCCCACCAACTTCTTTTTCAGTCACTGATCACCTGGTATATCTTTTTCCCATAATTTTACTTTCATTTTATCTGTGTCCTTACACTTAAATTGCATGTCTTATAAGCAGCATTAATTTGGGTATTTTTTTAATATTATATTAACTATTTCCCTTTAATTGGAATATTTTGTCCACTTACCTTTAGAGAAATTTTTATATAGCTGTGCTTAAGTATGCAACTCTACCATTTGTTTTTAATAATTTATTCTAGTGGTTCTTCATTCCTTTACTTTTCCTTTCTTTTTTTCTTTGAGAATCAAGTATTTCTTTAATTTTTCTATTTTATCTCCTCTATTGCTTTTTAGTTATATTTTTGTATTAATTTTGGTGGTTCTCCTAAAGATTATAGTAAACACACTTGATCTGTCACAAGAAGAGTTAATTAACTACATCTACCACTTCCCCCAAATGCAATAAGCTTACAATTGTTAACCTTTTACCCCTTTTCTGCCCTTTGTGCTATTATTGTTATACATTTACCCCTACTATTTTATAATCCTCAAAGACATTTTTATTACTTTTTAAACAATCAATGTTATTTATATTTACCTACATAATTACCCTTCCCAATACTCTTCATTCCTTCTTGAACTTCTATGTTTCAATCTATGACCATTTTACTTTTATTTTATTTTTAATTTTATGTTGTAGTATAGTTGACATATTAGTTTCAGGCGTACAGCATACTGATTCAACATTTATAAACATCATGAAATACTCACCATGATAAACATAGTCCCCATCTGTCACCATATAAAGTTATCTCTCCTTTTCTGACTCTGTGTCTCTTTCCTTCAGTCTGCCTCTCTCTTACCCACCCTCCTACACACACACATACATACAAAGACTTTATTTTTTTTTAATTTTTTTTCAACGTTTTTTATTTATTTTTGGGACAGAGAGAGACAGAGCATGAACGGGGGAGGGGCAGAGAGAGAGGGAGACACAGAATCGGAAACAGGCTCCAGGCTCCGAGCCATCAGCCCAGAGCCTGACGCGGGGCTCGAACTCACGGACCGCGAGATCGTGACCTGGCTGAAGTCAGACGCTTAACCGACTGCGCCACCCAGGCGCCCCCAAAGACTTTATTTTAATGTGACTACAAAGTTTAAAGACAAAAGATGAGAAATCAAGAGTCTAATTTTGCTACTTGCTTCTATGTACTTTCTTCTTTATAAATGAATAGAGAGGACATCTTTCAAATTAAATGAAAGCATAGCTAAACTTATATCCTACTTCCCTTGCTAGACTCAACCCCAGTTAAGAGTTAAAATATTAGAAAGGGAATATTTTTATGTATCTGTGATGGTTAATTTTATGTGTCAACTTGGCTAGGCTATAAGCTATGCTGCCCAGTGGTTTGGTCAAATACTATTCTAAATGGTACTGTGAAGGTATTTTTTGGTTGTGGTTAAGTCAGTAGACTTGACTAAAGCAGGTTATCCTCCATAATGTGGATAAGATTAATCTAATCAACTGAAGGTCTTAAAAGAAAAGACGTATCTCCAAAAAAGAAAGGAATCCTGCCTCCAGATTGCATTTAGACTCAATACTGCACCAGTAACTTTTCCCTGGATCTTCAACTGCCACTCAGCCCTGAAGATTTAGGACATACCAGTCCCCATAACTGTGTAAGCCAATTCCTAAAGATATATCTTATATATCTGTATCTTATATATATCATTTTATATATATATATATGTATATATATACATATATATATATACATATATATATATATTCCCAAATATATATAAATATATATATCTTCTCTTTCTCCACAGAGATATTTATTTCCTGGGATCCAGAGGGCATGGCTACCTCCTAGGACCCAAGGGTTGAGGATGCCATCATGGTGTGCCTGAGGGGCAGAGCATCAAGCCCATGAGGAATCTCAAACTTTAAAAGGTAATGGAGTTTGCCCTGCTGCATTTCAGACTCTCTTCATCTCTGTGATTCTTTTTTTTTCCTTCTGATTTTTCCCTTTTGAAATAGAAATGTCTAGGCTGTGTTGATCTTAACATTGCATTTTTCAGGCATATAACTTTTCTGGCTTCACAAGTTCACTGATGGAAAAGAATCTTTCCCTTGGGTGAACCATAAGCTGGTCTCGCCAGTAACTGATTTACATGATTTAATATAATACGATTTGGAACTTTTAGTTGATGATGTTTAAATGAAATTTTGGACTTAGAATTGGATGCTGAAATGATTAAGACATTTGGGAATGTCGGGACAGGCTTAATTAATGTATTTTACATATGGAAAGAACATGAATTTTGTAGGACTGCAGAGTCAACTGTAATAGGTTCAACTGTGTCACCCCCAAAAAAGAAGTTCCCCAGTATCCCAGAAAGGGACTTTTTTTTTTTGGAATAGGGTAGTCACAGATGTAATAAGTTGAAATGAGGTTATTAGCATGGACCCTAATCCAATATGACTGGTATCCTCATAAGGGAAAATTTGGACACAGACATAGACATTATGTGAATATCACCATGGCTGGTGGAGGCATCAGATTAGATTGATGAAGCTACAAGCCAAGGAGTGTCAAGGACCACGAGGAGCTGGGAAAAGACAAGGAAGACTCTACCCAGAGTTTCAGAAGGAGTGTGGCCCTGCCACACCTTGATTTCAGACTTCTAGTTTCTATAACTTTGAGACAATTTTTTTGTAGTTTTAAGCAACTCCGTGGTATTTTGTTATAGCAGCCCTAACACACAAATACAACAAATTAATTCTTTGTCCCAATGAAGCTATTTTCCCAATCAAGTCAAAATCCTGTACTAAATTTATAAAACAGAAAATTGGCTCAAATGTTCCAATGTTTAAGGGCATCACAAGGCCAGATTCTCATCTCTAGAAAGTGAAAGCAAAGATAACACCTCAGCTGCCTGCCTATGGACACTGTTTCCTTCTCTGTTCAGCTCCTACACTGAGGTATTTTCTATTGGCAAATATATGGCGGTGTTAGGTAGATGTTATTATGAATACAGATGGGGCTTGAATGTTTGGGACTAAAGTGTAAGGAAAGTTGAAGGACATTTTCCTCATGATGGAGGGATGAAAGACATATGAGGGATAAGACTACCTTTGAGGTGTCCTCTCCTCTCATATTCCCTAGACTACCGCAACCCACCAAAGCTGGACCAAATTGATCTCTTCACCTTAAGGCCCTGTCTTCTTACCAGGTCCTGGACCAATCATAACTTGATTTCTGCAGAACCAGACAGATGTAGCTGATATCAAGTCACTCTCACTTCCAGGCTCAACCAGGACAGAGAATCCCAGGGGTGACCATTGCTCTGATCTTTAAGTCACAGATCACCCCCAAATAACGAGTCTCCTGCTTGGGATAAAGCACCCAATGTGCTACATCTGTAGGAATATATTTCTACTCTGGTCTTTGCAAGAGAAAAGCATGCTCATATGGTTCATGTCAAAGTAATCTTCCTAGTCTGGTTTGTGTTTTGTACTTTATAGATGTAACTTTTAATGCTCACAATAACCCTGGTGTACAATTTATTATTCTCATTCTCTCTATAGGAGGCAACTAAAGTTCATGATGTTTAAATAATCTACCTTAGTCATGCAGTTAGTAGGTGATGGGATCAAGATTCAAACCAAGGACTGCCTGTAACTGGGTCAGAGAAGCACAAAGAAAACACACTGTTGGAGTTAGATTGTCTCTTCGAAGTGCTTAGTTGCTTTCAGCCTTTGAGAACTTCTCACCTTCTCCCTGGTCTTTTCAAGGTGTCACCTGAGCATGGCTTAGTTAATCCTTTGTTGGCATAGGAGTAGAGTCTCATATTTGTACTAAATGTCCTATGCAGCATCCTTTGCTCTTAATCAACTCATACCTCTTTGTCTGCCTTATCACTAGTGACCCTGCTAGCATCCATTTCTGGTATCTACACTAAAGAACTAAATCATGGCCTGGTCTCCTTCAGTGTGGTGAGGGCCTGGTGGTCCTGTCTACTGCCCTGAAACCATCTTGGCTCTCAGTAGTATTGCAAACCCCTTCAGGCCAACCATGAATCCTAGGTAGTCTGTCAAAAAGCCCTTGGACACTGCAGTCACTACCTCTTTGTCCTTGCAGCCACTGTCTTCTCTGGCAAGCTCCTCACCAAACTCCTGGCTAACTTTCTTTCTCCATATATCAAAGGAATCCTAGCGTTTGGGTTTCCTATCTCTACTACATGAAAAACGAAGTGGCTCAGGCGAGCCACACTGAGGTCCTCCCTCTGCCAGCACTACCTCTCTAGAACTGATGCACTCTCCCTCTTTTACAATATGATCTTAGCCTAGAAAGTTGCTCTGATTTATAGTTCCTATCTATTATGCCTCCATCTGTCCAGGACTTCAGTCAGTCAGGAATAGTCTATATCTCATCTTTGCCTCTATTCCCATAATTCCTGATATTGGAATGGTATGTTTCTCCTTTCTCACATGAACTCCCCTCATGTTATTCCCTCCTTATTCCTGTGTGAACTATTTCTACGTCTCATTCGTAATGATGGAAGAGCTATCTTCTTTATATTATGGAAGAAACACTATACTCTACATGGTCAGGTGTGCCTCTTGATATGTTAATGAACAATTACCAGTTACAATGCCCTCAGCTATAATTAGTAGACAATGTCAACTCAATTTGGCTTAGACAGTAAAGAAATGGCATTATCCAATGTGATTATTCCCTAGGTAGGTTCATTCCAGGTTTGTTAATTCAGTGCTCAACTGCATCATCAAGACAGATCCCCTACAACTTTCTTCCCTGTCATCCTTAACCAGTTGACAGCCACATGAAAGCTGCCACCATCCCAGGTGTCCCAGGCAGGTACAATAATATCTAGCAACAGAAGAAAACTACTTTTTCCTCTGTTGGGTTCTTTTATTTATTTGTTTTGTAAACTTTTCAAAATTTAAGTATAATATACACCAGCAGTATATAAGAGTTTACTGTTGTCACACACTTTTGTAAACACTTGTACTGTCACTTATTTTTTTTTATTAGGCCTTCTAGTGAGTATCTCAGTGCCCATGTATGTGTGGTAGGGGGGTGGTGTATTCCCTGAATAATAGTTATTTAATGCTAATTAGATTTAACACACAGTGCTTCTTCTATAATTATTTTATATACTACAAGTCCTTTTAAAACTCACTTTCACTAACAACTAAGTGATATAACTATTTGGCCAATTCATGCATTCAATTAGATGCTACAACAACATTCCTGTGACTTTTTATGGCAAAGAAAACATTCATCAGAATTATCCTTAGCATCTCACTTTTCAGAATTGTATCACATGCTGATACCTAAGCTAATCTTTGACAAAGCAAAGAACACCATTATTGGCTCAGACCAATCAGTCATAATTTATCCCTGGGCTGGTGCAGACATCTATCTGTCTTAAGGCTCATGGCCCAGTGAAGTTACTAAACCAAATCATGAGACTGTTAGGAAAAAAGAAAGGAAATGTACTGGTTATTGAATAGCCAAAAAAAAGTTCACACTAAAAATTTTTTAAAATCATTTTATCTCTTTTTTTTTAAGATTTTTTAAAGCAATCTCTATACCCAACATGGGGCTTGAACCCACAACCCTGAGATCAAGAGTCACATGCCCCACTGACTGAGCCAGCCAGGCATCCCTAAAGTGATTTTATCTCTTGACAAATTCAACCCTTCATAATTATTTTTTCTACTCAAAACCTTATTAATCTAAAGCTAAAAGACTGCCATATTAGGTAAATGAATGAATCAGACTACTCAGAAGATCATGTACGTGGAAATGAAAAAGGGAAAAACACATTAACATATTTCAAAAACAATTTCCCCATTGACTTAAAATCAATCTGTCACCAAATGTTATAAGCTATAGTCTGAATTTCAAATGAGGTAACATTTGTTAGATGATAATGTTGACTTCAGTTGTGTCAGTTGGCTAATGACCAACATATATTTGAAAGTCAGCGAATCTATGTTTAGCCAACTAATGCAGCATTTGGCTATTAGCAGTGTTATTTGGCTTACAATGGAGATCTTTTTTCCCCCTGTGTGACACTTTGGTTCTCAGTCAGCTGTTAAAGTTAATTATACATTTTGCTATCTATTGTCAAAAATCACCTGTTCCAGACTTTGGTTATGACATATGTGTTTGAATAGCCATATACTTCTTTTTATGACTACCAATCGTTCAAAGATCAAATCTCTCAAGTCAGAGGTTGAATCTTCCTCATTCCCCTAATAAACAATAAAATCCCTTATACCCTAGCAAGATATGATTTTCTTTTGACAAAATTTTTCTATTTAAAAATATAATTAGCTTAAAAGTATCTTTTTTAATACATTATTTTATCATTCAAATACATGTGTAAAAAATGTGAAAATTTAAAGAACACATTTGATTTATTCTATCATTTGTTTTTTACTAAGAAGATCCAAATTTAGCCTTATTATAATGATGTAGTCTTCTAATAAAACACGCTCTTAAGATTTAAAGATTTAACCACCATTTTCATTAGCTCTCCAAAGTAAATTTGGTAAGGTTTTATAAATTAGGTAACAGTTAATTACCCTTACAAGTTCATTAATTTGACTTTACTTAAATAAACATTAAAATTAATTAGAAACAAACATGATATTCAAGTCTAATTTTGGATAAGGGCATTTACATAAATCCTTCTCTAGATACAAAAAGGTGAAACTGCACATGCTGATGAGGCCAAGGACAAGCTCCTTCCAAATTCTATTTCCATACATGTCAGCAAACAGCTGGATGCTAACAATAGTAGAGGTTGTTATTTTGACCCCTTTAAAAATAAAATAGGTTATACATTGAGAAGGCAAAAATAATAATAATAATAATGCCCTAAGATTTAAACATATCTCTCTCAGGCTCACCCAAGCTTCCAGTAATAGTGTCTTCCTCTCAGGAGTTCAGCCATAACCAGGCCCCCTGATCCAGTGCAGTTGGGCCCTGTGGTTCTCTCTGAGCCTTTCTCTAGCATATGTAAACATCCCTGAGGGAACAGTGTCCTTGGTTCCAAAATAATCAGTGAGCTACAGCCTTCCCTATCTACCCCTACCACACCATCAGGACTCCAGAGCCTATTTTTGGCTTAGCTCTCTACCCTGGAAAATTAGGGTCTTGATCCTTTTTCCTAATTCCTATAGATATTTTTTTTTCTCTAGGGTTGGGCCATGCTTCCAGACCCTTCATCTTTTTCCAGTCACAACTTCCATTCTTATATTCTGGATTCCGAACAACAAGAATCATGGCCATCCTAAGGCCTTCTGTTGGTCCAAACCTGCCCACTATGATCAGAAACTTCTCAGACTTTAATCTCATTTGGATCTAAACTGATTCTGACACTCTACTTCAAACTCTAATTTAGTTTATTTGCCTTCTCCTATTGGTCAGCTTTCCTCAGACTCCACCAATTAATTATCAATTCTGTCCAGAGGTCAAGTCTGTTGCCCTAGAAGGAAATAGTATTATACCATGCAGCTAGGTAGAAATGCTAATGACAAATGGGTATGGTGCATGTCAGAACACTGGCATTTAGTTGATAGCCTGCTAATGAAAGTCAGCGTACTTCAGGAGCTAGAACAAAAAAAGCAAGCGACTGTATCTAAAACAAAAATCTTTTTCCTCCTTCATTAGCATAACTGGATTTTTCAAACTGTAGTTCCAACTTTGTTGCTAGAGAGCAAACAGCTGGTAGGGGGACTATAACAAGAAAGAGGCTTAAAGAAAGCTGTGATTTTTACAGGTTTTCTAATACATGTGTGATATAGCCAATCTGGATACACAGGAAAAGTTAAGAGCTGAAAATGAATGAAATGCTACTTTAAATATAATAAGAGGACTTTTCTTAAATTATAAGGTCAGAAATTTGTCCACTATGAAGCATGTGTGTTAATACCAAGAGTAGGTTAGATTGATTAAACAAGCACTTTACATGTACTAGTTAATTCCCACAAAAGTCAAAGGAGATAGTGTCTTTTATAGATGAGGAAACTGGGTCACAGATTGTTAAAGAATCTTATCCAAAGTCACAAAGCAAATTAAATGGCAGAATAAGAATTCAAACCCAGGCAGTCTGACTCCAGGATAATCCTAAATCAATATAAGTCAAAGTTCAAATGGTTAAAGAAGGTGTAATTTATTTATACAATGGAATACTACTTAGCAATAAGAAAGAATGAAATCCAGCCATTTGCAACAATGTGGATGGAACTGGAGGGTATTATGCTAAGTGAAATAAGTCAGTCAGAGAAAGATACCATACGTTTTCACTCATATGTGGATCGTGAGAAACTTAACAGAAGGCCATGGGGGAGGGGAAGGGGGGGGAAAGTTACAGAGAGGGAGGGAGGCAAACCAGAAGAGATTCTTAGATACTGAGAACAAACTGAGGGTTGATGGGGGTTGGGGGAGAGGGGAAAGTAGGTGATGGGCACTGAGGAGAGCACTTGTTGGGATGAGCACTGGGTATTGTATGGAAACTAACTTGACAACAAATTTTATATATATATATATATATATATATATATATATATATATATATATATATATGTCAAGGTTAACTATCATGTATAAATAAATGCACAAATTCTATGTACTTTGTTTCACAGTAAAATACTTCCAAAACAATTTTAGAAATAGTCTCGGGGCACCTGTGTGGCTTAGTCGGTTAAGCATCCGACTTTGGGTCAGGTCATGATCTCACAGCTCGTGAGTTCGAGTCCCGCATCAGGCTCTGTGCTGACAGCTCAGAGCCTGGAGCCTGCTTCAGATTCTGTGTCTCCCTCTCTCTCTGTCCCTCCTCGGCTCATGCTCTATTTCCTTCTCTCTCTCTCTTAAAAATAAATAAACATTAAAAAAAATATAAAAGAAATAGTCTCTATTCTGTGTTAAGAGAGCAACACAAATTCTGGAAATTTCATGTCCTTCGTTAAAAGATTGATGATCAAAGATCAACTTAAGGCAGCATTTGAGTGAAACATTTTCTCTTGGCTTCTTCTATTATCCTGTCCTTAAATATTTAAGTGCTATCAGCAATGTTTACTGGGTCTCCAATGAGAGAGATGCTAGGAATCTTAAAAAAAAAAAAAAAAAATTTGCTAAATCCTTGACAAGCCCATTAACATGGCTGATTTTTTTCTTAATGTTTATTTATTTTTGAGAGACCAAGAGCACAATCGGGGAAGAGGCAGAAAGAGAGGGAGACACAAAATCTGAAGCAGGCTCCAGGCTCTGAGCTGTGAGCACAGAGCCCAATGTGGGGCTCAAACCCACGTACCGTGAGATCATGCCCTGAGCCAAAGTCAGATGCTTAACTGACTGAGCCACCCAGGAACCCCTTAACATGGCTGATTCTTGAGAAGTCAAGCATTGTGGACATTCTTGAAAGAGAAACACTCTTTATTACTAATTAAGACTGTGTTCCCTGTCTTGGTGAACTGGGCTGTACCATTTCTGATCTTGAGAATCCCTTTTCTAAGCAAGAGGCAGACCAAATGTCCTTCCTGATCCTTTTCCCCTAAACAACCCCCATACTGACCTTGATATTTGAGATTTTCCTTCCATAAAGATGAGAAGGAGGATGCAAAAATCAGCCCACAGAAAGCCTTTTCCTAACAGCTTGAATAGTGCACTTTATCTTTCCTTCCCCTTAAACTCTGTCCTAATCCCAAGAAAACTTCCCAGTTGAAAGGCCCAAGAATACCCATTTCCAGACTGCTCTATTGTACCAGATGGTTTCTGGAAGACACAGAAGCAGAATGATATCCAAAGCAATCAACAAAGGAGGATAATACAATAAGAGAAAGAAGGCATCTAGAGAGAATTGGCCAATGAAAGATAAAATTTCCAAAACTCTGCACAACTTGACCCAAATGTGTCTGAATTTCCCCCCTCAGAAGGAAAGACTAGATTATGCTGTAGAAACATAAAATCTCAGTGGCTTATAAAAAGAAATGTTTGCTTTTGGTTATCACTATATGTCCAATGAAGATCATAGTTAAGCAAAGAAAAAAAAAGAGAAAGATTGACAGCCTTAAGCAGGCTCTTAGAGTTTCTGCTTCCACTCACATTCTCTGAGCCAAGGAAATCAGATGATCACTTCTGAGTTCAAAGGACAAGAAAGTATAATTCTGCTGGGATGGGCATCACATATAACATGATGCCAATGGAGCAGGGAAGTAAAATTTGCCCCCACAGAAAGGCAGTGAATATTTTGAACAAAAATACAATATGCCACAGGTTGTGTTTTTTGTCCAGTGGTATGTTATATTCTATGCTGTATAACAAATTACCACAAATTTAACAGCTTAAGATAACACATGGGTGACTCCTATAGTTTCTATAGGTCAGGAATCTGGGCACAGCTTATCTGGATTGCCTGCTTTGGGGTCTCATAAAGCCAAAATCAAAGAGTCAACCAGAGTTTTGGTCTCCTCTGAGTTGTAAGGTCCTATCCAAGTTCACACATAGTTGTTAGTAAAATTCAGTTCCTTGTAGCTGTAGATCTGAGGCCCTTGGCTTCCCCAGGCTGTCCTCAGTTCCTTGCCATGTGGGCCTCCCTTCCTGACATATGCAGCCTACAGTGTGACAGCTCCCTTCAGAGCCAGCAAGAGAGTCTCTGGAGCAAGTCTGTTAGGAAGACAAAGTCTTAAATACTATATTGTAATCATGAGAGCAACACACCATTACCACTGCCATCCTCTACCATTTAGAAGAAACTCACCAATTCCACACAAACGTAGGGGAGGGGATAATATAAGGGTGTGAACACCAGCAGATGGAGATCATGGGGCCCACCCTAAAGTCTGCTCATCACAGGTGGAGGGGTGGGGAAATAAGTGAGAGAACTTTAGACTCCCTCAAGGGAATATACTGTTAATATATACTTTAAAACCATGGCCAATAATATTCCAATTCTCACCAAAAACATTATATTATAGCTCCCAGTACTTGTAAGATTGTTTAGACTTGAGATTATGGCACCAATTTCATTTTATTTATTTTTTTTTTCTTTTATTTTATTTATTTATTTATTTTTTAATATCCACAATTTTATTTTATTTTTTTTTTTTTAATATATGAAATTTACTGTCAAATTGGTTTCCATACAACACCCAGTGCTCATCCCAAAAGGTGCCCTCCTCAATACCCATCACCCACCCTGCCCTCCCTCCCACCCTGCCCTCCCTCCCACCCCCCATCAACCCTCAGTTTGTTCTCAGTTTTTAACAGTCTCTTATGCTTTGGCTCTCTCCCACTCTAACCTCTTTTTTTTTTTTTTTTCCTTCCCCTCCCCCATGGGTTTCTGTTACGTTTCTCAGGATCCACATAAGAGTGAAACCATATGGTATCTGTCTTTCTCTGTATGGCTTATTTCACTTAGCATCACCCTCTCCAGTTCCATCCATGTTGCTACAAAAGGCCATATTTCATTTTTTCTCATTGCCACGTAGTATTCCATTGTGTATATAAACCACAATTTCTTTATCCATTCATCAGTTGATGGACATTTAGGCTCTTTCCATAATTTGGCTATTGTTGAGAGTGCCGCTATAAACATTGGGGTACAGGTGCCCCTATGCATCAGTACTCCTGTATCCCTTGGATAAATTCCTAGCAGTGCTATTGCTGGGTCATAGGGTAGGTCTATTTTTAATTTTCTGAGGAACCTCCACACTGCTTTCCAGAGCGGCTGCACCAATTTGCATTCCCACCAACAGTGCAAGAGGGTTCCTGTTTCTCCACATCCTCTCCAGCATCTATAGTCTCCTGATTTCTTCATTTTGGCCACTCTGACTGGCGTGAGGTGGTATCTGAGTGTGGTTTTGATTTGTATTTCCCTGATAAGGAGCGACGTTGAGCATCTTTTCATGTGCCTGTTGGCCATCCGGATGTCTTCTTTAGAGAAGTGTCTATTCATGTTTTCTGCCCATTTCTTCACTGGGTTATTTGTTTTTCGGGTGTGGAGTTTGATGAGCTCTTTATAGATTTTGGATACTAGCCCTTTGTCCGATGTGTCATTTGCAAATATCTTTTCCCATTCCGTTGGTTGCCTTTTAGTTTTGTTGGTTGTTTCCTTTGCTGTGCAGAAGCTTTTTATCTTCATAAGGTCCCAGTAATTCACTTTTGCTTTTAATTCCCTTGCCTTTGGGGATGTGCCGAGTAAGAGATTGCTACGGCTGAGGTCAGAGAGGTCTTTTCCTGCTTTCTCCTCTAAGGTTTTGATGGTTTCCTGTCTCACATTCAGGTCCTTTATCCATTTTGAGTTTATTTTTGTGAATGGTGTGAGAAAGTGGTCTAGTTTCAACCTTCTGCATGTTGCTGTCCAGTTCTCCCAGCACCATTTGTTAAAGAGACTGTCTTTTTTCCATTGGATGTTCTTTCCTGCTTTGTCAAAGATGAGTTGGCCATACGTTTGTGGGTCTAGTTCTGGGGTTTCTATTCTATTCCATTGGTCTATGTGTCTGTTTTTATGCCAATACCATGCTGTCTTGATGATGACAGCTTTGTAGTAGAGGCTAAAGTCTGGGATTGTGATGCCTCCTGCTTTGGTCTTCTTCTTCAAAATTACTTTGGCTATTCGGGGCCTTTTGTGGTTCCATATGAATTTTAGGATTGCTTGTTCTAGTTTCGAGAAGAATGCTGGTGCAATTTTGATTGGGATTGCATTGAATGTGTAGATAGCTTTGGGTAGTATTGACATTTTGACAATATTTATTCTTCCAATCCATGAGCAGGGAATGTCTTTCCATTTCTTTATATCTTCTTCAATTACCTGCATAAGCTTTCTATAGTTTTCAGCATACAGATCTTTTACATCTTTGGTTAGATTTATTCCTAGGTATTTTATGCTTCTTGGTGCAATTGTGAATGGGATCAGTTTCTTCATTTGTCTTTCTGTTGCTTCATTGTTAGTGTATAAGAATGCAACTGATTTCTGCACATTGATTTTGTATCCTGCAACTTTGCTGAATTCATGTATCAGTTCTAGCAGACTTTTGGTGGAGTCTATCGGATTTTCCATGTATAATATCATGTCATCTGCAAAAAGCGAAAGCTTGACTTCATCTTTGCCAATTTTGATGCCTTTGATTTCCTTTTGTTGTCTGATTGCTGATGCTAGAACTTCCAGCACTATATTAAACAGCAGCGGTGACAGTGGGCATCCCTGTCGTGTTCCTGATCTCAGGGAGAAAGCTCTCAGTTTTTCCCCGTTGAGGATGATGTTAGCTGTGGGCTTTTCATAAATGGCCTTTATGATCTTTAAGTATGTTCCTTCTATCCCGACTTTCTCAAGGGTTTTTATTAAGAAAGGGTGCTGGATTTTGTCAAAGGCCTTTTCTGCATCGATTGACAGGATCATATGGTTCTTCTCTTTTTTTTTGTTAATGTGATGTATCACGTTGATCGATTTGCGAATGTTGAACCAGCCCTGCATCCCAGGAATGAATCCCACTTGATCATGGTGAATAATTCTTTTTATATGCTGTTGAATTCGATTTGCTAGTATCTTATTAAGAATTTTTGCATCCATATTCATCAGGGATATTGGCCTGTAGTTCTCTTTTTTTACTGGGTCTCTGTCTGGTTTAGGAATCAAAGTAATACTGGCTTCATAGAATGAGTCTGGAAGTTTTCCTTCCCTTTCTATTTCTTGGAATAGCTTGAGAAGGATAGGTATTATCTCTGCTTTAAATGTCTGGTAGAACTCCCCTGGGAAGCCATCTGGTCCTGGACTCTTATTTGTTGGGAGATTTTTGATAACCGATTCAATTTCTTCGCTGGTTATGGGTCTGTTCAAGCTTTCTATTTCCTCCTGATTGAGTTTTGGAAGAGTGTGGGTGTTTAGAAATTTGTCCATTTCTTCCAGGTTGTCCAATTTGCTGGCATATAATTTTTCATAGTATTCCCTGATAATTGTTTGTATCTCTGAGGGATTGGTTGTAATCATTCCATTTTCATTCATGATTTTATCTATTTGGGTCATCTCCCTTTTCTTTTTGAGAAGCCTGGCTAGAGGTTTGTCAATTTTGTTTATTTTTTCAAAAAACCAACTCTTGGTTTCGTTGATCTGCTCTACAGTTTTTTTAGATTCTATATTGTTTATTTCTGCTCTGATCTTTATTATTTCTCTTCTTCTGCTGGGTTTAGGCTGCCTTTGCTGTTCTGCTTCTATTTCCTTTAGGTGTGCTGTTAGATTTTGTATTTGGGATTTTTCTTGTTTCTTGAGATAGGCCTGGATTGCAATGTATTTTCCTCTCAGGACTGCCTTCGCTGCATCCCAAAGCGTTTGGATTGTTGTATTTTCATTTTCGTTTGTTTCCATGTATGTTTTAATTTCTTCTCTAATTGCCTGGTTGACCCACTCATTCGTTAGTAGGGTGTTCTTTAACCTCCATGCTTTTGGAGGTTTTCCAGACTTTTTCCTGTGGTTGATTTCAAGCTTCATAGCATTGTGGTCTGAAAGTATGCATGGTATAATTTCAATTCTTGTAAACTTATGAAGGGCTGTTTTGTGACCCAGTATATGATCTATCTTGGAGAATGTTCCATGTGCACTCGAGAAGAAAGTATATTCTGTTGCTTTGGGATGCAGAGTTCTAAATATATCTGTCAAGTCCATCTGATCCAATGTATCATTCAGGGCCCTTGTTTCTTTATTGACTGTGTGTCTAGATGATCTATCCATTTCTGTAAGTGGGGTGTTAAAGTCCCCTGCAATGACCACATTCTTATCAATAAGGTTGCTTATGTTTATGAGTAATTGTTTTATATATCTGGGGGCTCGGGTATTTGGCGCATAGACATTTATAATAGTTAGCTCTTCCTGGTGGATAGACCCTGTGATTATTATATAATGCCCTTCTTCATCTCTTGTTACAGCCTTTAATTTAAAGTCTAGTTTGTCTGATATAAGTATGGCTACTCCAGCTTTCTTTTGGCTTCCAGGAGCATGATAAATAGTTCTCCATCCCCTCACTCTCAATCTAAAGGTGTCCTCAGATCTGAAATGTGTCTCTTGTAGACAGCAAATAGATGGGTCTTGTTTTTTTATCCATTCTGATACCCTATGTCTTTTAGTTGGCGCATTTAATCCATTTACATTCAGTGTTATTATAGAAAGATATGGGTTTAGAGTCATTGTGATGTCTGTATGTTTTATGCTTGTAGCGATGTCTCTGGTACTTTGTCTCACAGGATCCCCCTTAGGATCTCTTGTAGGGCTGGTTTCGTGGTGACAAATTCCTTCAGTTTTTGTTTGTTTGGGAAGACCTTTATCTCTCCTTCTATTCTAAATGACAGACTTGCTGGATAAAGGATTCTCGGCTGCATATTTTTTCTGTTTAGCACACTGTAGATATCGTGCCAAGCCTTTCTGGCCTGCCAAGTTTCAAAGGAGAGATCAGTCACGAGTCTTATAGGTCTCCCTTTATATGTGAGGGCACGTTTATCCCTTGCTGCTTTCAGAATTTTCTCTTTATCCTTGTATTTTGCCAGTTTCACTATGATATGTCGTGCAGAAGATCGATTCAAGTTACGTCTGAAGGGAGTTCTCTGTGCCTCTTGGATTTCAATGCCTTTTTCCTTCCCCAGTTCAGGGAAGTTCTCAGCTATAATTTGTTCAAGTACCCCTTCAGCACCCTTCCCTCTCTCTTCCTCCTCTGGGATACCAATTATGCGTATATTATTTTTTTTTAGTGTATCACTTAGTTCTCTAATTTTCCCCTCATACTCCTGGATTTTTTTATCTCTCTTTCTTTCAGCTTCCTCTTTCTCCATAACTTTATCTTCTAGTTCACCTATTCTCTCCTCTGCCTCTTCAAGCCGAGCCATCGTGGATTCCATTTTGTTTTGCAATTCGTTTAAAGCGTTTTTCAACTCCTCGTGACTGTTCCTTAGTCCCTTGATCTTTGTGGCAAGAGATTCTCTGCTGTCCTGTATACTGTTTTCAAGCCCAGCGATTAATTTTATGACTATTATTCTAAATTCACTTTCTGTTATATTATTTAAATCCTTTTTGATCAGTTCATTAGCTGTTGTTATTTCCTGGAGATTCTTCTGAGGGGAATTCTTCCGTTTGGTCATTTTGGAGAGTCCCTGGCGTGGTGAGGACCTGCAGTGCACTTCCCCTGTGCTGTGGTGTATAACTGGAGTTAGTGGGCGGGGCCGCAGTCCGACCCGACGTCTGCCCCCAGCCCACTGCTGGGGCCACAGTCAGACTGGTGTGTGCCTTCTCTTCCCCTCTCCTAGGGGCGGGATTCACTGTGGGGTGGCGTGTCCCGTCTGGGCTACTTGCACACTGCCAGGCTTGTGTTGCTGGGGATCTGGCGTATTAGCTGGGGTGGGTAGGCAAGGTGCACGGGGGCTGGAGGGGCAGGCTTAGCTCGCTTCTCCTTAGGTGATCCACTTCAGGAGGGGCCCTGTGGCAGCGGGAGGGAGTCAGATCCGCTGCCGGAGGTTTGGCTCCGCAGAAGCACAGAGTTGGGTGTTTGCGCGGAGCGAGCAAGTTCCCTGGCAGGAACTGGTTCCCTTTGGGATTTTGGCTGGGGGATGGGCGGGGGAGATGGCGCTGGCGCCTTTGTTCCCCGCCAAGCTGAGCTCTGCCGTCCGGGGGCTCAGCAGCTCTCCCTCCCTTTGTCCTCCAGCCTTCCCGCTTTCCGAGCAGAGCTGTTAACTTATGACCTCCCAGACGCTAAGTCGCGCTTGCTGTCGGAACACAGTCCGTCCGGCCCCTCCGCTTTTGCCAGCCAGACTCGGGGGCTCCGCTTGGCCGGCGAGCCGCCCCTCCGCCCCGGCTCCCTCCCGCCAGTCCGTGGAGCGCGCACCGCCTCGCCGCCCTTCCTACCCTCTTCCGTGGGCCTCTCGTCTGCGCTTGACTCCGGAGACTCCCTTCTGCTAATCCTCTGGCAGTTTTCTGGGTTCTTTAGGCAGGTGTAGGTGGAATCTAAATGATCGGCAGGACGCGCTGTGAGCCCCGCGTCCTCCTACGCCGCCATCTTCCGGACCAATCTCACCAATTTCATTTTAATCCCATAGTATTTCCCCTGCCCTGGGCTACTATTTCTCAAAACCATTTAAAAAAAAATATTTGGTCACAATATTGATAAGAACATTTTTGCTTCTTTACTTTTGTTTCCTTGAAGATTGTAATTATTTTAATATATACTGACCCTAAATACATTCATATCTTTTTGTCTATTCCTTATGAACTATCAATTAGCATTTCCACATTAGTCACAGACGATGTGTGTCATGAGAATAGCTAATAAACACAACCTATGCAAAGCAGCTTCTATCAAAGTAAGAGAATGCCAACCTCCTGGATTCCACAATTAATGTGTATTATGTGTTTACAAGACAACCAGTTCAAATAAAGACATTGCTAGAGATCATACTAAATAAAAATGTTTGCTTACCAAAAAGAAATTTCTAAATGTTAATTATGACCAATCTGCTTTTTCCCAAGACTAAAATAATGCTGCAAAAGACTGTCAAATATAAGTTGTCAACAATAAGTCTGTCCATTTGTAGCAGTGCATGATATATATACTGTGAGGAATATTTTGACCTAAAGAGTAAAATTCATTTCAAAGGAAAAGTGCAAACATTTTGCAGAGCACAAGTTGTGTTGTGTTTTAGTACTAATAAAGTGCCTGATAGATGGGAAATACAAGGTTTCTCTCACACTGTAATAACAAAAGTACCTTGGTCTCAACAAAGTTTCATAATAAAATATTATATTTACACACAACTACCAGACGACATTGGCAACACCAATGAAGATATGATTCCTGATCTTAAAGGTTACATGTTGTACTTATTCTCAAAGACACTGGATGGTAGCATGACAATCCAAATGAAAACTGGGCTTATTTAGCAGGTCAGAAGATACTCAGCTTGACTCATGAGTAATGAAATACTAATTCAAACAGTGAGATACAACTTTTCATCTAATATAATATAGGTCAAAGATCAAGGTTTTGAAAGTGCTGTGTTGGCCATGGTATGGAGACATAGGCACTCTCATGATATGTTAATGAGACTAGAAATTGGGACATCCTCCTTGGCAGTCAATTTAGTAATATCCATCAAAAAATTAAAATACACATAAACATTGACCAAGGAGTTCTGCCTAGATTTATACTTACACATCAGAGTAAAGACATTTTCTCAAGGATAACTTCCAAAACAATACCAGATTTAAAAATCTGAAAAAGGCAAAGCAGAGATGTATGTATACAAGATGGTCCCACTTTGTTTCAAAGAGGTGGTGTGTGTGTGGGGGTATATATTTATGCTTTTGTACACACATTTTTCTTTCCTTTCCTGGAAGGATAAACAAAAAACCTGTGAGTAACAGTTACCTCTAGCAAAGAGAGCTGAATTGTGAAGTAAAAATACATATTTCTTTTTATTTGTAGTTTCTAGTACTATTTGAACATTTTCTTTCCATTTTTTACAATTAAAAATAGAAAAAAATAAATAAGAAAATGAAACTGACTTCATCTGAATGAATCAGATACACTGAAAGTCATATTCTAATTAGAATTATGGAGTTACATTTGGCTTCTCAGACTACCCACATCTTAAAAGTTGTTAGGAGGCAAAATGAATGATAGGACAGTTGCCACTCAGAATGCTAATTGCTTTCGCTGGCATTCTGAGTGGTATTTAGGCTTTGAAGTCTTCAAAGCTAGCATGACCTCAAGAAATTCATCCTGTTAGGTTCAGAGTCATACTCTGAAGGTGACAGCATTGAGGTTCTGGGACTAGGACATGGTCTGGGAGACTAAAGCCTAGATGGTACCACTGTAGAGGGTAAGAAGTCATTTGTTGAGGAAGGAATCAAGAACCCACTCAAAGTGTGATTAGGCAAAACTGCTTTGAGAAGTTTCTTTATTCCCAACGTAGAAGGCATTCCAAAAATTGGACTCCCAGAGTCTGAAGACCAAAAATGGACCAAAAAACAACCCAAGTTCTCAAACACACTTCATCTATCCACTTACTCTCAGATTCAGACTACCCCCTGGTGGTTAAGTTTAAAGGAGAGATTCCTTTCTGTCTAACTGTGGCCATGGATTCAGAGGAATAGGACTTGTTTTATCATGAAGACAGTCATAACCCCAGATATGAAAAACATAACACAACTGACCATCAGGCAGGGGACAAATCTCTAGTATTGGCAGTATGAGTGGAGGCTGAGATGGGGAAGACAATAATTGGTAGGAAAAATTTTTATTTTAAGTAAAATATTTTAAAATGTTCCCCTGCTTTGTAAATGCCTTTTATTCTGGCCTCATTCTCCTTTCAAATGTCACAATTTTTATTCTGCTCAGTGTTATATGCCCCAGCCTCTCTGAGCTTCAACTGATTCCTTGGCCCTGATTTGTCCTCATATAGGTTAATAACATGTCACCTCAGTGTACTCTAAGTCACCAAAGACACACATGACTTCATCTTCTAAATTACCTAACACCCTCAGGAAGAATTTGAATCTCATGGCTAGAACTAATTCATGTATATTTATCTCACTGGATTTGGTGTCTTCTGAATTCAGTGTTAGAGTAAGCTATGGTACCTGAACATTATTTATGGAATACACGGCATCTTCATATAAATATCAAAATACCTATGGGCCCTAAGTGGCATGTGTAAATAAAAAAATGAAGAAATAGATATGTTTGCAGATTCTTTCAAGTGTCCAGCTATTTGTTCTGCTTTATTTAGTTTTAGTGAAACTGCAACTCTCCCTAAAGGGCTGACTTCTTGAAATTGCCTTTTTTCATCTAAGGTTGGAATGAGAAATATATTTTGATATCATTGAAAAACCCCTACAGAGTTAAGAGGTGGAGGACGAAGTCTCTCACATTTCTAAGATTAAAGATAAAATCCTCAGATCTTCCTTTCTTATATTCCTCCTTTTAAAAGCAAAACATTAAAATGTAGTCATGATTTTTTAAATTAAATAGACCAAAAGAAAATATTCTAAAATATGGATGAAAATTTTGACAACCAATCACTAAAATTAAAACTATAAAAAATCAAACAATTCAAAAATAGCCCTTTGAGCAAGAAATGACTCTTTCATGTGTTTGAATAGCTAAAAAGTGACTAACGTCTTCAGGCATTGTGGAGGTAGGATGTCCTGATTGACAGCCTCTCCCTAGATCCTAGTTTGGGAGTCTCGGCATCACTAACCATTCTCTTATGCCAAAGATTTATGCCTACAGCAAGAGGGGGTACATTCACACCTTCAGATCGCACATCCAATCACAAACCAATAATCAAACACCAACAATCAGCCTTAGTATTCTTCAACAATTAGCTCGTGGGACCACAAACCCTCTTTCTCTCCCATAGTTCTTTCCATCTTCTTAGAAAGTTAAAAACTATGAATTGGCCTTCACTAAGTGTTAAAAGAAGTTTGACCAATGGTTGCAAAGTATCAAGGTCATCACCCACAGTTAAGGCAAAAGCGGAAACTGAAAAGTCTTACTATGGCTTATAAAACCCTACAAAATCTGAACCCAGTTCCTCTGACCTGGTTCTTTTTTACTGTCTCCCCTTCTCCCCATGCTTCAGCCAAACTCACCTCCTTGATTATCTTTCACACAACTGGCACACAGCTGCCTCGGGCCTCTCCATTTGCTCCTTTCAGATACCCTCGAGGCAAGCTCCTTGTACTCCTTCAAATATCTGGCTCAAATATCACCTCAATGCCACCATCCCATCCCCCAGCATTCCTGATCACCTTACCTTGATCTATTTTTTACATAGTACTTACCAGCTTAATACTATTTAATTTAATCATTATATTTAAGTATTCCAGTCTATACCAAATCCCAACACACACACATTATAATGTAACCTCTACACAAATGGGTAGATTTGTCTGGGTTTTTTTTCACTGGTGCCTTATCTGTGTCCAGAAGAGTGTCTGGTATGAGCATCTGATAAATACTCAATAAGCCCAATGTTGTTAAATAAACAAACGAAAGCAAGAAGATATTAACAGTGTTCGGCAGATTGGTTCTTTTTGCTGTCTAAGAGCAAGTCCGGGTCAGAAAGACAGCCTGGGTCTGGAGCTCCCAAGTGGTGCAGTATACAAAATATACAAACAATACAAAACTGCAGAAGCAAACAGGGTCAAAGTTGGTGTAACAGAACTTGAAATCTTCAGTAGTTACTGCTAGAATAAGTCTAGGGTAACAGTCGCTTGTCCACTGCTTCTGAAGGATTTTTCTCCTTTTAAATCCAGAACGTGTCTAGTCAGTTTACTAGGCTAGTCACCCTGTCCTGCACAAACACTGCCTCTGGTTTAAAGACTCTTCATTCTCTGATCGTAATTCCTCAGTTTTCATTTCTACTTGAAGTAATGCCTTCTCTGAAAGGATAGAGGACCTTGAGGGCAAATCTAAATAACCCAGTAACTTGAAATTTGACCCCACTCATTCTTATCAGAACTATCCACCCCCAGGGACACCACTTTGATATTAGCAAGAAGATCTACATCATTTATATTCAGTTGACTGGGTCAGGAGAGATTCTTAACCACTCTCTTTTATTCCCTCAGAATCATTCTGCGGTGTATCTGAAATGCCTACCTTTGCAATGACTGTTTTTCTGCTGTGGATATATGTCTCCCTCTCTTATTTGCTCACAAGTTACAGAGTGAGTACATTTGTGTTGTGACCTCTTCCCTGCATCACTCACACTGTTCAGGACCCACATTCGATTGGTAATCAATATCACCTGAATACTAAGTCTTCTTGACAAGTGAATACAGTGAAGTATCCTCTGTATGAAGATACAAAGAGAATGAAAACTAATGCTTATTTAGCTACAGCACGTCACACATACTTTCCAGATACTGCCTTATTTCAACTTCACAAGGAATTTTCACAAGAAAATGCAGTATGTTTTACTCCATCAATTACATTATAAGCTCCTTGAATAAGTGACAATGCTTATCTTGCTCATCACTAGACCCACATCTAACAAGATCCCTAGCCCATAGCAGCTCCTCAGTAGTTTTAAATAAGTGAATGAATAAAATTATATCATGGGAATTTCTCTTACCTATAATTCTGGCTCAAATTCCAATTCCATATCCTGTCTTATTAGCTGTATTTTACTCACAGTGCTGAGCCTCACAGGATGGTGACTATGATCTTTTTACATCCCAAGACAGTTTTTTAATGCAAACACAGTGATCATTAGAAACTCAGTTAATATAGAAAAATATCAGGCTGTCTCAGCTTGATTTAATTTCACTGTGACTTAGTAGAGAATAAATGTCTTTAGTAAAACATCTATTATTTCAAATATCTCATTGTCCTGCTTTTAGGTGGTTCATTGAAGCAGCCTAAGGTGAAATTCAAGATTTCACACAATAAAGCATTTCATAAATATATCATATTATTAAAACATGAGCTTTCTTCAGGATACCTTCTGTCAGGTTATAGGTCATGGAAGCAGCAAAGCAGTTTATGAATTCGTTTTAATTCCCATCATTCCATTAGGTGTGAATTAGACAACAAATCTGCATCTGTTTCTCAGCTTGAATCTTTTTGTAAGATGTTATTGACATGCAGTTAAGGAACCAGTAATACACTTCACTCTAAGTTAAACATGACAATTAATGGATGACCTTTTTTTTTATGGTTTCACTATTTTTAGAAATAATAATAAATATTTGTTCTGGTCATAGGCCCACTCAGGGTATATAATACTAGAAAAATAATTTTAGCTTCAATTCCAATATTGAGTTTATTAAACTTCTATCCCTTATTAGCCTTAGAGACTTTTGTATGAAATAATAAAAAAAATAAGACCATTAAAGCATTATTTTATAGTAAACACACCAGAGTCCTAGTCTCAAAAAATCCTATTAATAAAAATTTAAGGGCAGTTTGACTTACATAGAATTAATTCAACCAGGAAGGCAACAATGAAGTACAATATTAATCTTTTGAATTAATCCAGCAAAAAGTAATTTGTGCACTAATTTTTTGAAATGTATGAGTTGCTATTAAACTGAACTGTCCAGAAAATTATTGCCAATATAACAACCACCAAAATAGGAAAGTAAAGGGCACTTTCCTGTTTGATTTTTCTTCCTCAATGTTTTCTTAACTATTTTTACCAAATTTATCTTCCAGGTAAACTTTAGAATCAAGGTACATTAAAAAGTCAAATTTTATTGCAGTTATTACATTGAACTTACAGATTTTCTCAGGACTAATTGATGTATTTACAATATTGAATCATCCACACCAGAAACATGTTATACCTCTCTGTCAGTATTTTCTGTATCTTTCAGTACAGATTTATATTTTTTGTAAAATATGTACCTTTAACATTTTTGTTAAAGTTATTCCTAGGTATCTTAAAGTTTTTCATGCTCTGGTAAATGGATTCTTTCCACAAATACATAGAGATATAAGAAACCAAAGCAAATTACATTTGAAATCTAATGTAACTGGACCTGATTATCAATATGACTCATGAGGTCAAGTCACAATCCAGGAGTGGTCTTTTTAAGCTTGCCTTTTTAACTCTATTAGAATATGGTGATTCCAAGAAACTATTCAAGAACTTCCTGATCAGAAACATATGTGCAATCTAATAATGTTTTTATATCAAACTTGAAACAGCAGTCGTAAGACAGAAAAATGAGAAATAAGCTGAGATAACTTCACAGAACATCCAGTTACACAGAGCTCACTGCAATGTACTAGCTCTTTCAGAGCCAAGGGAAGAGGATGGAAGGGAAGCTTTATTCCAGCAATAGCTGCCAAAAATTTTTATGAGGCACATGCAGAGAAAGTGGCTTTGAAATTTCAATTTCACTCACCTCCCCAAATCCTGTGCTAAACACCTGGTGACTGGTGAGTTTATCATTGCAAATGATAAACTGCAGCTGTAATCTCGAAAGGATTACTAAAGAGAAATAGGAGCCTTTTTATTAAAAATAAGATCTATGGATTGGGAACAGAATTGTGCTTATCATAAAAACTCCTATTTGCTGAGCTTTTGTAGCAACAGAATCATTTGCTAGACATTTATTCTCCATAGGCCCTAAGTCTCCTTTTTTTTTTTTTCATTTAGCTTTACAAGTCACATCTCCCACCTATTGAGTTCACTAAGAAGCCCAGTCATTTCCAACTCTTGTGAGATGAAGCAGGCACTTCGCAGAGCTCCAAGAATAGTTTGTCCTATTTAAGAAACACCAGATGGAACAGCTAATGCTGTGCCTTGCCTCATCTGTCCTGTCAACGTGGAACAACTTTTACTTTCTATCAAAACCAGGAAAGCCTTTCCCTCCATACAAAGAGAAAGGGAAGAAGCATCTTTGGATCTCCATCCTCTAACACAGCTGCACTGTGCCCTGAGCCCCTAACCCAGGATCAGTTTTTAAACAGCCATAGAAGAGGGATGGGTGAAATAGATGAAGGGGATAAAGAGGTACACATTTCCAGTGGTGAAATAACTAAGTCATGGAGATGAAAAGTACAACACAGGGAATATAGTCCGTAATATTGTAATACTGCTGTATGGTGACAGATGGTATCTTCACTTACCATGGTGAGCACTGAGGAAAGTACACAAATATCAAATCAGTATTTTGCACACATGAAGCTAACACTCTATGCTAATTATATACCCAAAACAAATAAACAACCAAATAAATCAGCCACAGAATCAGGATTGGTGATTATTAAATAAAATTTTGAGCAGGGGTTTGCATAATGGTGTTCAGTCGGTATTGAGATTTCAAAGCTAAATTACCAACATAAATCTAAAAGAAGGAAAAGGTGACATATATAAAATCTATTAGAAGAATCAAACACTGAGGTTTCTGATGGCAATGACCATGGGGGGGGGGGGGGGCAAAAAGTATCTAGCCCTTTCATCATTCTCCCCAAAACACCAATTCCCTCCTCCCCCTGAATGTGTTAATCATATACCTTTATTTAACTTCTACCAGTTTTTAAGGAAGACATAATCAAAGTTTACCCTTTCTAGGGACATATGTGCTGAGGGAAGATGTGTTTAAAATATATAAATAAGCGTATTAGAGAGAAACCTGGAATAGAGAGTACCTCAGATCAAAAGTCCAGCTCTATGTATTCCCTATCTAGATGCCTTTAAATGACACATGGAATTAACAGAAGAAGGTACTATGAAATAAAGGTATTCCTTAAGATTTTCCAACAGTATCCTAATACTACCAGCTGAGCTTAATGTTATGCACGGTTATTCCCAAGTCAGCTAACACTGCCATTCATGATGGGAATATAGTCCATAATATTGTAATACTGTTGTATGGTGACAGATGGTATCTTCACTTACCATGGTGAGCAATGAGGAAAGTACACAAATATCAAACCAGTATTTTGCACACATGAAACTAACACTCTATGTTAATTATATACCAAAAAATAAATAAACAACGAAATAAATTAACCACAGAATCAGGATTGGTAATTATTAAATAAAATTTTGAGCAGGGGTTTGCATAATGGTGTTCAGTTGGTCCCACTCATGATGTTACCCCAGGGAGAACTTGTTTCCCTGCATCAGTCATCTGCACAATCAGCATTTAAAAATCAAATGGACAGTTGTCATATTACAAAGAAATCAAAGGTCATTCCTTACCAGGAAAATTTTGGAAAGTTTCTTCTTACAGGTTTCAGAATACCTAACAAAGGGCAAAGTGCTAGATATCAAAGTTCAGTAATAGCTCTCTTCCGGAAAACAGAGTTGATCTCATATTCCCCATCTGTAAGAAGGAGGTAAGTTAGACCCACTGCACTCAGGATGCTACAGCTGACCAACCTCTTATATGAGCCTATTAGTGGAACCAATCTGTCATAAATTCCCTCTCTATTAAGTCTATCTCCTGAAATCAAAAATGAGAAGTCAAATAGGCCAAGGAATATACAGTACTTCAGACTTTTCTTTAAAGCTATTTGAAAGGGAAGAGAACTAGAGTAATTCACAGTTTGATCCCTGTTCATAGATATGCTGATTAGAGAAAAGTTGACAAAAGATCATGAGCTATCTGGAAACAAAAGCTATCCAATGGATTCTTCATAAATTAGATGAGCAGGCCCCTAACCCCCCAAATTAGATTACAGCCCCAAAGGCATTATTTTCAAGCAAAAACTGCCATTCTAAATTTTTGTGTTATTCTCTTATTCTAGATGACACTTCTAGAGATAATATTATGTTCAGTTTCATTATTTTATTATCTACTAAATCTACATGAGTAAGAATAAAACAATAAAGGCAAAGTACAAATGGTGAAATTTTATATTAGGACGGGATATGCTATGCTATGCTAACAAATACACCCTGAAATGTAAATGGTTTGACAGAACAAAGGCTTATTTACTGCCCACATCATAGATGAATGTGGGTTGGAAGGATTTCTTTCGTACTTTCATAAATTGTGACTTTGAGTTCTTACATCTTGAGACAATGACATCTTTAAAACACACAAACTTTGCATTCCCAGTGGAAGAGGAAAAGAGAATCAGGATAAGGAACATAAACCCTTAATTGCTTCACCCTGGAAGTCACACAAGTGCCTTCTGCTCCCAATTCATTGGCCAGAATTCTGTCTCCTTGCAGGGAGGCTGGGAAATGCAAGGACACAAATCACCATCTCTGCCACAAGAACTCTGCAGTTAAGCATGAGAGTCTGATTCCTATGGCACCTTAGGCAAGTTACCTAACCTCTGCTCATCTTAGTTTCACCGTCTGTAAAATGGGAATAGCAAAACAGCTGACTGGACTGTCATGATTAAATCAGCATCTGCATAATTATCTAAATTAATGCTCAAAATATATGGCAGCCATTGTTACCACTGTTTAAATGATTCAAGATTTTTGTAATGGCCCTAAGGCTAAAACAGATTTCAAGTTCAGCACCCTAAGATTATAAGACTCTTTCGGCCTTTAAAATCATCCTTGTGTGGATCTGAGCGTGTGCACTTTCAAATGCACTGCACCAGATCAAACTCTACACACACGAACATCCACCTTTAATTTACCACAGCTCTGTCTTCTCTGCTTTCTAATGAATGTTTCAGTTGCAACACTCCCAAGGCTTTTAACCTGATTGTTTACCTCTGAAGATCAGGCATTTGCTTTTTTCTTTCCTTGTTGGTGTCCTTGTCTCTCTCTCTGTCCCCCACCCCTCTCTCACCACCAATGGATTGAAAGCTTCACAGATAACATTCTGTTGATCAAATGCGTTTTTATTTCTGAAGGTTTACTATGTTTTCAGAAACTAGGTTGAAAAAAAAATTCAGAATCCCTGAATGCCTTAATAAGCAATGGAACCTAAGTGGCAGCCTTTTTATTCCTTCCCTAACTTTGCCTTCCCTCGTTAAAGAGCTCAATTTAACACAGGTAAATGAATATACCTTCAACATTAAGCACTCCTGGGTCCAAATGCAGAAAAGACAGGTCCCTCTTCCATCTTCAACTCCCTATTTCAAAACAACTCCATAAAAGTCTTACCAAAAAGAGTGGATGAGAGCTCTGGTGTTGCTTTTTCTCATTATGCCTTTAAGATTTGATTCACACTACAAAGATCTGTCAACACAATCATTCCGGTGGCAAGAGAGACAGCAGCTGCTGCCTAACTAGGAAACCAATATTATTCCTGGAGTGTGTGTTGTCCCGCAGGGTTTGGATTAACTCAAGATGGATACTTTCTCTCCAGTGCTTTGTTACAAATCACTTCTGGTAGTACCAGAGGTACCGCAAAGAAGCATTCAACACCCGCAAAGGAGTTATTTAAAATGAAATATGAAGCGTTCTGACTGCTTCTGGATTATCTTTGCTGTGTTTCTTAATGAATTTTTTAAAAGGAAGTAGCAGCTTTTCCTCTATCAGAGTTCCTGAAAATGTGTTTGTGCATATATCAACCTCGGTCAAGAAAATACTTGAAATATTAGCTTAGAAAATAGGAACCTATCCACTAGTCTTAGTTCTGCTTATACATTCAGTTAGTATTTGCTTTGTGATAACCCAGACAACTCTTACTCAAGCACGTTTGACTTCCACAGAGCGTCTGGGGGGTCCTCCAGTACTTAGACAGGCACTGAACTCCCAGCTCCTGCTGTTGTAATCCCTTCCTCCCTTTCACCGCCCCAGGCCCAACTAGGAAGAAAGTTCAAAATACTCTACAAACCATCTGAAGAATGTCTAATGCTCTAGGGCAAATGAGCCATCAAAGAGAAGTCAAAGACCTGATTTTCAATGGAGCAGGGCAAAGAAATTATACCTAAATTGTTCTAAAAACCCATGGTCTTTAGTTCCTCCAATTCCTGAAATCATCTTGTACCTTAAATCATGCCTTATATAAGGTGACTCTGCTGGGTCATTACAGACATCTCTAGGAATTGCTCCTAGTTATCATAACTGACTTCAAAACTTCCAGGAAAAGCGGGGGGAAAATCTTTTGTGGTTCGTCAACTCCTTGTGAAGGGAGTGTGATGTCACAAATCCCCAGAAATGCCTGACTCTTTTCTTCTCTCCTACTTGCCTCCTTAGATCCTCTTTGTATGCATCTGAACAAAAAGAGACAAGATAAAACAGATATCCTTTAACTTTGCTACGTTAGTTGCTAAGAAAATGCTTTGAGTATGAGTCCTGAGCAGATTTTATAATGTCAGCTGCTGCTGGCTCCTCTGAGCATGGAAAGTTTGCAACCAATTCAGACCACATTCTAAGTGGCCTTGTCATTCACCCATAAATAGGGCTCCATCAGTAACAGATCCTGGAACCCAAGATAATAAGCATAGCAAGAAGGAGCTATTGTCATCATGTACTAAATATCTTTTATGACCAGAAGAGCAAGGGGTCAATTTAACTGCATGGCCTGGACAACTCCTATCTACCTCCTCCCTGAATCTTAGCCCCTCATCTACAAAATAAGATTTTCCTGACCTATTCTTCAGAATAACTCAGGCATGAAGTAATAGTTTTGTCTAATGTATTCTGCTATCTCATGTCTGGGATAAAGTGAAAATAATAAGGACTAAAAGAAAGGTGCGTTAAGTTTCTTGTAGATATAAAATGGAGACAATTATTGGGCAAAACTACACAAGAAAAATGGAGTTACAATCAATGCCAAGGATGGCCCATCACATGGATGTGACTTAAGGAAAACCATGGAAACTAACATGCTTAAGTGCACCTCCTCCAACAAGCTATCCCTGGTACCCCAGTTGAAACCTTGAGTCCTTTAAAAATCCTTGAGAGGAAAGAGGTAGATAGTAATGCCTTAGCTTTAATGAGTTATCAGAAAAGATTCAGCCCTTTGTGTCTGAACAGGTTACAGAAGGATTTGTAAGGGACAAGGCAGGCCCCCAGGCCCAGAGGAAATGGGGAGCTATGAACTGAGGTAAGGATTGGAATGCAAGTTTGGTGGGGAGAGGAGACAGAATCAAAATTCCTGGAAAGCTGGATACAAAGCAGGGACTGGATCACCAAAGAAATGATGGATCCAAAAGTCTGAGTTAGCCCTAAATGCACAGTAGGTGTTTCAGTGGCCCTAGCTATGACAAATGGTATGACAAATGGCCTCAAATTCAAGGAGTGATATACACAATTCTATCACCTTTCCACCTAAGGCTTCCTCTACTAGACTACAGTTTGAGATTAGTTCCCTACATCACTGGGCAATATTACCAACTCTTTTTGTTGAACACCCTCATCATCCTCTGATTCTATAAGGATTTCTGTGCTAGGTTTCTGAAACTCATAGTGGGACATCAAAGCCCATCATAGTTTTGGTCTTCTCCTTTCATGGCAAGTGGTCAATTGCCAAAAATCCAAGCTAATATTTAAAACCAGTAACCTAAACATACCAGAATGGTGAACAGGAAGGAAAATTCATTTCTTCACCAGTCTGTTTTTGATCTTTCTACACCTGAAACAGTACTTACCAGTTTTCAGCCAGGATAGTGTTTTAATTCTCTCATACATATGGGAAATTGTACAATGTTCTAAAGCCTCAGGCAAACAAGTAGACTCTTTCAATTTGCTACAACAATTATTTTGTCCCAATTAAAATAGCCCCACAGAACTCATAGCAGAGCTATGAATTTACTATATTGCTTCCAAGACCTAGTAAGGATAATAGCTAATATCAGTTCAGGACTTCTATGCTAAGTGATGTTCTAAATGATCTACATTTATTTACTTATTTAATCCTCATCCAGAGATTGCTGAAGTAGCACCATTCATAACTGCATTTTACAGATAAAACTGAGGCACAGAGAACTTCAGTAATTTGCTCAAGGATGCAGGAATAGTAAGTGGTAGAGCTGTGATTTGAAAAGATTCAGGTTGACTCCAGTACTTAACTAACTTGCTGCCGTACTTCCCATTGCTTGTACGTGCTGCTAAATTTCCTTCAGATGACCTTAGAGGAGACCTTTTCTTTTTTTTTTTTAATATATGAAATTTATTGTCAAATTGGTTTCCATACAACACCCAGTGCTTATCCCAAAAGGTGCCCTCCTCGATACCCATCACCCACCCTCCCCTCCCTCCCACCCCCCATCAACCCTCAGTTTGTTCTCAGTTTTTAACAGTCTCTTATGCTTAGGCTCTCTCCCACTCTAGCATCTGTTTTTTTTTTTTTTTTTCCTTCCCCTCCCCCATGGGTTTCTGTTAAGTTTCTCAGGATCCACATAAGAGTGAAACCATATGGTATCTGTCTTTCTCTGTATGGCTTATTTCACTTAGCATCACATTCTCCAGTTCCATCCATGTTGCTACAAAAGGCCATATTTCATTCTTTCTCATTGCCACGTAGTATTCCATTGTGTATATAAACCACAATTTCTTTATCCATTCATCAGTTGATGGACATTTAGGCTCTTTCCATAATTTGGCTATTGTTGAGAGTGCTGCTATAAACATTGGGGTACAAGTGCCCCTATGCATCAGTACTCCTGTATCCCTTGGATAAATTCCTAGCAGTGCTATTGCTGGGTCATAGGGTAGGTCTATTTTTAATTTTCTGAGGAACCTCCACACTGCTTTCCAGAGTGGCTGCACCAATTTGCATTCCCACCAACAGTGCAAGAGGGTTCCCGTTTCTCCACATCCTCTCCAGCATCTATAGTCGAGGAGACCTTTTCTTAAGCCAACAGGCTCCAGTGAAAACTGGAGTACCATTTCCCAAGTGGTATTTCAGAATTCTGTTCTCAAGGAGATCAATAAACATTCTGTGAAAAAGAGATCTCCATTGAAATAAGTGTGGGGATGTTAAGTACTATATTCCCTTGTAGAGAGTTACAATTCATGCGAGCATTTCAAAAACAATGAGAAGTTCTGTAGTAAAGACATTTGCTTAAATTTGTTTAACCCAGTATGTGTCAAGGGTACTTGACAATAGGACTCATTGTTTTTAACCCTGCATCAATTGACATTCTATGGAACAGTGTTTATGAAACATTGTCTTGGGAAAAGCTGGTCTAGAGCCATGACAATATATTTAAGCTCATCTAAACATGGTTTATGGGATATGTGAACCTTGAGGCCTGAATGGAAACTGAAAAACCAGCCCCTTCCCAGGTGACTTTAGAGGAGCACAGAGAGTAGGATGCATGGTCTTATAGTAGTGGTTCTCAACTGGGGAAGATTTTGACCCTAAGGGACATTTGGCAATGTCTGGAGACTTTGTCACAACTAAGGGATGGTACTGGTATCTAGTAGGTAGCAACTAGGGATGCTGGTAATCAGACAATGCACACGATAGCTCCCCACAACAAAGAAGTGTAGGGTCTAAAATGCCAATGGTGCCACTATTGAGAAAGTCTGCCTTAAAGGATATGACCCCACCTATTGCTGACCTATAATTAGGGAGAGGACCAGTCCACTGGACCATGTAAATCCCACGAACAAATATCTATATCATCAGCACATGGCTATTCCTATTACATAATAAACACTTTATGAATATTTGTTGTCTGATCATCTAAGCTAAAGGATTCTTCTCTAGCCTCTATAGTGTTTTCATACTAGAATCTTAGTACTTCAGGAACTTCTGGCTGAAGGAAACCCCTGAGAAAAGCCACTCTGATGCAGGGAAGCTGGCTGACTTAAGAGGGAAACAGGAGGAGATGCTAGGTTCAGGCATCCTGGTCAATGAGCACATTTCTTTTATGTGCCTCACAAGTGTAAGGAATATTTGAGAACTTGTGCCTATGCCTGAGTGCAATGGCTGGCTAAAATAGTCAATTAGAATTTCTTTGTACTAGAGACAGTGTCTTTCTCCCTGGCTTTTAGGGAAGGTTCTTAGGACAGGAGTTTCTCTAACCTTGAATAAATAGGAGAATCTGGCCCACTGGGTTTGGAAGAAACAGATTAAGCTGCATATTAAGATACTTGGCAAATAAATAAAATGAATGAGAATAAACTGAATTGTGTCCTCAGACCACCCAAGAATAATGTCCCATGGTCTTGGGAGGTCACCTAGAGGCCTGGGAGCAGTAAACTGTGATAGTTTGAGGTCACTCTAGTGCATGGATCCTCATTCATTATTAGGTATACAACATTGTTCTTGGGGGCCACAGATTCCCCCAAACTCAGCACACATATGTCTGTAATGAATTAGGTCTCAGCCTCTGAGCATTTAACTTCTTACACATTCCAAGTCTGGAGTAACTACACTGGGAGCCATCTGCCACTAAGCTTCTGGTTGGATTTGGACCTAATCCATCTCTGCCAGGTGCCTGATAGTCACACACTCTGAAACCCCAGTGCCAAAATTATATGTGAATCAAAGACCTAGGGTTTAAAATGGTCCAATTATATATTTTTAGAACTCAACTTAATTTTTCAAAGGCTTAAACTTTAAGGATTATTATTGTTACACAATCAGCAATCTTTTAAATGAAATTCAATTAGATATACTTTTTTAAACTAGAGCATTTCTCACTATGATTGGTAACTTTGTTAATACAATTAAAATATATCTATCTATACTTTTTTTCATAATTTTTTTAAAGTGGGCTTCACATCCATGCCGAGCCCAGTGTGGGGCTTGAACTCATGAACTCATGAGATCAAGATGTGAGAACAAGATCCGAGCTGAGATCAAGAGTCAGATGTTTAACCGACTGAGCCACTCAGGCACCCCTTTGTAATTAATACAATTTTTAAACACCTTTTTCAACATGATAGAATTCATAAGCCTTTGATTACATGGGCCATCATTTTGCCTCAAAAACAGGATTTTAAGTTTTCTGAGGAAAAATACCATGTCTTCCTCTTCTTTATATCTATAGTGTGATAACCATATAATAGGTATTTATTAAAGGTATTCATTCATAAATAGGTATTCATAAAGTAAACCTAAATTTCATTACCCCGTGATCTTACTAATAAAAATGGGTATAGCTAATGTATACTGTGAACTTTCTATTCCCCAGACATTGTGCTAAGCATACTTTACCTACATAATTTTCCCTAAAATCATCTGAGATAATCTCTGACTTTCCCCCATTTTACAAATAAATCATCTAGGGCTTAGAAAGCCTAAGAAAACTTCCAAAGAACACAAAGCTAGTAAATGGCAAACTGGAGTCACAAACTGAGATCTGAGTTCACATAAGTACCACATGCTAATGAATTGTGCTATTAGAGCTCCAAGATCTGTCTGACTTCAGAATCCACAGCCTTATAGTTTTCTCCTCAGCCATGAACACATCCCTCATCTGGTCTTCTATCAGCAGTAGGCCTTGTGGAAGAAGACTGTTACATATTCAAGAATTCCAGACAGCAAGCTAACATCTTGAATTGTATGTGCTGACTATGCCAAGGGCTTCCTGGGACACCACTTCTTCTATCTCTGTCCTGCCTTGGTATGCCACATCAACTACTCTCCCTTCGCAGAAAACTTCAGACCAGGCTTCCTGAGTTTTCTACAGAGTTAGAGGAACCACTTACTTAGTAACAAAGTAGGAACCACCATTAAGATAGTCCAACAAGACTACAAAAGTGTTACTGAGGTAAAACAAGTGTTCACAGAATATTCAAAAACACATTACAGATCAAGTTAAATCCTCATTCTACATATACAGGCTTATGAGGAGAAGGGATTTCCCTAACTTATACAGCCAATTAGTGACACAGAAAGACTAGATACTCATTCTCCTCTCTATCAGGACCTGTTTCCAGCATACCACACTCCCTTTCACCCTGAATCACTCCCAGGCAAACAAATACCAGTCTTTTTTGCAGGGTGATCCAAGGATTTTTCCAATGACCCTTCTTTCCATGGAACTTTCTAAAATTGGAGAAAGGAATTATTTATAGCCCTTATTTCAAGGTGCTTTTCAAATATCTAATTATCCAATGACCCACTCCTTAGCTGAAGGTGGCTAAGGACAGGGGACTTGGCTGTGTATTTTGTAATCATTCATGTGATGACCGAAACTCCAGTGCTTAGACAATGAATGCCCAGGTTGAGGATGCTAAGAAGTGAAACCAAACATCTGTGCCTGTCATTTAAGATGTACTGAGGGCAGAAAAAAAATCCTTGAAATGCTGTTAACCCATTAGAGGTAGGACACAAAATGTTTGAACTCTAAATGACATCAGCAAACTTTGCAAGAGTTGTCTGGGACAGATGTTGTTCCATTCTATTTTTCTTCAGTACTCTTTTTGGGCTTTCTAAAGCCTAAGATACAGTTAGGAGAATACAATTCTGAGTTGTGTAAGAGACTTCAACTGGCAGCATTTGTGATACAATCCACAAGTCTTAGAAATGTTTCCATCTACCAAATTAGACTACTTCCATCTGGCAGACACTGCTACTTGCTTTGGGAGATGAATGGAGCTGAAAAAGCCATGGCTGCTTTTCAAGGTTTCAATTCAGTGTAGGCAGCATTCTCATGCCCAGGTCTAACTTGGTTTCATTGCTCTGAGACTACAGCACTGCAGTTATTATAGCCCAAAAAGAAAGATTAACTGTTCTGGGAGGAACTAGACAAGACAAAATTATCATAGATCCTGGTATCTGGCTTCAGGTGTTAACAGGTATGAGCCAGAGGATTTCTTTCAAAAGAAAAAATAGGAGACATAAACAAAAGCAAAGATCATCAGAGTACAAAAATGTTTCCTTTTTTTTTTTTCTTTTCTCATTTAGACCTTTCGCAAAAGAGAATACCATCAGAGAAATACACTTGACCTTCCTTGTGCTTGAGGCACCATCAAAGGATGGAATGATGATAGTAAAAGTCTTGGGCTCTAGCCTCTACCAGAAATAACCAGAAAACACCAGGTTTCCCAATCTCTTCCTTGCTGGTGTGATTCTGTGATCACCCACTTGGGTTTCTCTTCAGCCACTAAAGTTTCCTTTTATTATTGCTGGGGGTTACTTCTCCATTCACTCCCTTGAAGCTCCTCTTCATTGCCTTTTATCTCTACTCTTGCTCACCAACTGGCTCCATGTTCTCCTTCAGAAATTACAGCCTTTCTGAGCTACTGCTCCCCATGCTGCACAAGTAGTTAGCTATAGTAAGTCACCATACTTACATCATTGCTTTCAATTCTGTGTAGTCCTCTACACAGAGCCTGTTTTGTGCCTGTGATTTCACATGTAATAGTGTGGGCTCAATAAGACAAAACCTTGGGACTTGACTTTGTCACAATGACTTTACTGATTTCTTATAGGACTTTTGTCAATATTCTCATTTCCATATGTAAGATTACAACAAAGGCAAAGAAAGCTAACAACATCCATAGAGCTACCACTCCTCTATTCATTCCATTTCACTTCTCCTTTCCTCTCCTCTCCCACTCTCTCTCATTCTTTCACATTCCTCAAGAAACAATCTTTTAGAGGTCTTGAAACACATTCTTCCAAAGTATTGGGCTAGAAGAGGATATGTATTACATTACGCTCTATCTAGTATAGCAGCCCAGATCATTAGCCTGTTTCCTTGAACTGAGTGTGATCACTTAAACCTTTTGTCATTCCAGAGTAAGTCTTCTGCCCATTAGAACACTATTTGGTGTGTACAAAAAAGGCTCCTTCTCCCTAATTTCATCCATGCACTTATAAGCTCAATTACCTCCAGGAATAACAACTCCCAATGGCTTTCCCAAATATGCCCCAAGAATTCCACCAGTGTAACATTAAGTAAGCACCTCCCCTCCAAGGGCTTCATTCTGTATGTGAAGTCACCAAATGAACCATCTCTTAAAATGAATTAATTTAAGAATCATTACAATAGCATGTGTCTGTGGAATTGATAAATTGATTGTACAGCAGGTCTTAGTCATGAAGACCAATAGTTTAGGTACAAAGTTTAAGAAATCTGTAATTTCTTACAAATTGAAGATTTTCCCATAAAAGTAAAAGACAAAACAAAACAACACCTTTCATGCTGTCTCTCTCAACTCAACTAGTCCTTATTATAACAGCCTTCATTTGAAAATTTATTCTTTCTTAAATTGTATTGCTTGATATTTTTGGCTCATCAATTTATTCAGCAAATATTATTAAGCACTTACCACAAGCAAAGTATTGTGTAAAGTCTCTGGACTTAATTCCTGGTTTGATATTTAACCACCTTATTCTTAAGTTGTTCTAAGGATTAACAGAAATAATAGGCTTAGAAGTTCCAGATTTCTGGATGGCAGCATGAAGACCTCCAAGACCCTCTCCCCAGTAAGACAATCATAACTAGTGAAAAATATTTTTTTAAAAAAACAAATGAACAAAAATTCTGGAAATGGGTTTAAGGGAATACAGAAAATGAAGAAACATTTCCTCGAGAAAATCTACTAAGTCTTGGTAAGAAGAGGAAGAGTTTGTGGCATTTGCATCACAAACATCCCCCATCCCAGTTCAGTATGATAGAAGCTCCGCTCTGGGCAAGTACAACCAGGAATACAGGGCTCTCTTTATCCCAGCTCCCAATTTAAGGCTACAGTATTTCTTCAAGAGGGGTAGACTGCTAGTATTTCCAACAGCTCTTCCACCCACCCACCCTCATCTGTACTGAAGGAATTCTATTTCAAGTAAAAACACCTGTGAGATCTGGGGTTTTCTTCCTCTAAGTAGACCCCACCCACAGGGTAGAAGCTCTACCCCAGACATATAGGTCTTTAATTACAGGGGCCTGGATCACCCTCACTTCAGTTAATTCATAGGTTATACGTTCCATATCAGGAGAGAGAAGCTGAGAAGACCAGTGGCTACTGTTCCAGTCCAGCACTCCGCTTGAAAATCTGGGGTGTCATTCTCCATACTCAGGTCTGGAGCAGTAGAAGAGAGGTTTTTCTCAGAGGGAGAAAGAGACATAAAACAGATCTCTGAAGATTTTCCAAGGGGAACTGATTTTATTTGGAAGTAAGGAAAGTTGCTATGTTATTTAAAATGCCCAATATTCAACAAAAACATATAATATATGTAAAAAAACAAACAAACAGAAAACTGGGAACTATGTCCCACACACATGGAAAAAAAAGCGGGCAACAGAAATTACCTTTGAAGGTTCTACATGTCAACTATAGCAAAGGCTTCAAAACAGCTATTAGATATCTGTTCAAAGAACTAAAAAAAAGTCTTTGCTAAAAGAAGTAAAGGAAGACATGACAACAATGTCTTATCAGATAGAAAATATTAACAAAGGTCTAGAAATCATTATTTTAAAAAATGGAACCAAATAGAAATTCTGGAGTTGAAAAATACAAAAACAGATGAAAAATTCACTAGAGGTACTCAACAATAGATTTGAGTTGGCAGAATAAAGAAACAGTGAACTTGAATACAGATAAATAGAAATGATACAATCTGAAGAACAGAGAAATAAAAATGAATGAAGAAAAATAAATAACCTCAGAGAAATAAAGAACACCATTAAGGGCACCTACATATGCATAATAGGAGAGGACACGAAAACACAGAAATGATAAGGAGAGAAGCAGAAAAAAATATCAAAGAAATAATGACTAACATTCCAAATTTGAGGAAATTATTCATTAACACATCCAAGAATTTCAATGAACCCCAAATTAGATAAAAACAAAGAGACGTGCACCCAAATACATCACAGTAAAAATGGCAAAGACAGGGGCACCTGGATGGCTCAGTCAGTTAAGCATCTAGCTCTTGATTTCAGCTCAGGTCATGATATCACAATCTGAGATTGAGCCTCAAAGTTGGGCTCCAGACTGACAGTGCAGAGGCTGCTTTGGATTCTCTCTCTCTCTCTCTCTCTCCCTCCCTCTCTCTCTCTCTGCCCCTCCCCTGCTCTCTCTCAAAATACCATTTTAAAAAATGGCAAAAGAGAGGTACAAAGATAAAATCTTTAAAGTAGCAAGAAAAACATAACCAATCATTTAAAGAATACCAAACTTGTCAATGTCTTTCAAAAAAAAAACAAAACAAAACAACAACCAAAAAACCAGAAAAGCCAAAAACACTTCCCAATTCTATGAGCTTATTATCAAAAACTTGACAAAGATGTCACTGCTATGAATGGAGTTGTGTCCTCCCCAAAGTTCTTAATCCCCAGTGTGACTATATTTGGAGATAGGGCCTTCAGGATGTAATTAAAATTAATTGAAATAAGGGTAGAGTCCCAATTAAATAAAATTGGTGGCCTTATAAGAGGAAAATCCCTCCCTTCCTTCCCTCCCTTCTTTTCTCTCCTTTCCCCCACCAACCCCGCCCCTTCCACAAGCTCAAACGAAAGGCCATGTGAAGACAAAGTTGCCATCCTTAAGACGGGAATAAAGCTCTCACCAGGAACCAAATCAGCCAGCACCTTGGTCCTAGACTTTCTACCCTACAGAACCCCAAGTAATAAATTTCTATTGTTTAAGCCTTAGAGACTGTGCTATTTTATTGTAAGAGCCCAATTAGACTAATATAATCACAAAATAGTAATAACACCTATAGACCACCATGAATTGCAATGCAAAAATCCTCAAGGCATTTCTATCAAACCAAATCTAACTCATTATAAATATTTTTCACTATACCAAGTAGGATTATCCCAGGAATGTAAGGTTAGTTCAATATCCAAAGCTCTATTAACAAACCATATCAGTATAATAGAGTATAAAAGCTACATGATCATCTTAATAGATATAGAAAGAAAACATTTGATAAAATCTAGTACCCCTTCATAACTAAAAAAAAAAGAAGAAGAAAACCCACACACAACAAAGTAGGAATAGACAAAAACTTCCTCAATATCATAAAGGGGTTCTACACAAAATAAGGATAATAATAATAACTACAGCCATCTGATAACTGCCCTATGTTCTGTGTTATAGATGGTATCACATACATGAGTCAACAATTGTTCCTTTTGACTACAAAGTCCGCACTAAAAGCATGATGACACCTGCCATCTTTACACCCAAATATCTTTCCATGTCTCTGTCAGTATACTACTTATATCCCTCTGTACCAAATACATGGGGAGACTGGCCGTTCTCTGGAAGACTTGCCCTTTCCTACTTTGTCACTTGCCTAATATGCCTTTGCATTTGTTGTCCTTCAAACTTGAACTGTCCTACCTACCCATGTCTATCTGTTCATATCCTATTTGTTCCTCAAGAGTGTGTTCAAATGCCACCTCTTCTAAGATGGCTCCCTCAATCTTTTCCCTCCCCTCCCACCCCACCATAAACATCTGTCCTTTTCCTGCCTTTCAGTAGCCCTTTGCACTTCAACTATAAATCTTATTATGTTCAACTTTGTAGTCCTTTCAGACATAACTTCTTGAAGTCAGGGATCTCATCTTCTGAAAGTTAGCATCCCAAAAAGAGACTATTGACTACCATGCCTTGCATATGTTAGGTGCTCCAAAACTCCTGAAATGAATTTAAAAGCTGATCGTGAACACATTCTTGGTAGCATGCCTGTGAGAGGCAAGTTCTGGTTTACATTCTAGGGGCTAACAGAATGTGCTTTGTGAAATGGTTCTAGAATAATCTGGAAGCACCACCATTTCATTTCAGAAAATGCCCAAAATAGTACCTTACCCTTCAGAAATTTCATGTCGACTGCCATAAAAATATATGAAATAACATGAAGTGAAGATAGTGTGCCTTCTGCTGAATTTAAATTTGTGACTTAAGTTAAAGGAAGAAATGCTGGAATGAAGCATTTGTGAATTCTAAATAAATCAGTAAAAAGAGGACAGACAGAAGACTTTCATATTCTCAAACATTTCCAGGAAAAGTGGTAAATTAAACAGGTAAAGAGAAGACTGAGGAAGACTTCTTCATAACCCTCAATCTACCCACACTACTAATCAGATTAAAGGGCTGCAGGCTAGGGGTGCCTGGGTGACTCAGTCAGCTGAGCGTCCAACTTCAGCTCAGGTCATGATCTCATGGTCTGTGAGTTGGAGCCCCGCTTCGGGCTGTGTGCTGACAGCTCAGAGCCTGGAGCCTGCTTCGGATTCTGTGTCTCCCTCTGTCTCTCTGCCCCTCCCCCACTCATGCTCTGTCTCTCTCTCTCTCAAAAAAAAAAAAAAAAAAAGAATAAATGTTAAAAAAAACGTAAAGGGCTGCAGGCTATTGTGGCAAAAACACACAACTATTCTTTGGGATTTACAGCAGAGCCAGTAATCAAGAGGTTGACAAAGTTGTGTGAGTGTGTGTTTGGGGTGAGGAGTGTCAGGATAGAGGGGAAGAGAATGATAGACTTCAATTAAAGGATTGTTCAATTCAAAATGAAGTATAAATGATGTTTAGAAACTATATTAATGTAATCTGACATGTAGGTGACTACCCAATTCCAGTCAAAATAATTGATTTGATTAATGTTTTAAGTATTTTCTTCTATCAAATCTCTTCTTTTTTCTTTCTTTCAAAGGAACCAGCATATTTTAAAGAGAACATCTCTCATCTTTGATATGACAAATCAATAAGAGAAGAAAGCTGAAAACAGGGATCCTAAAGATTCATACACTGAAAAATTCAGTCTTGCATATCATTTGACAATATTACTATCGTGCCTTTTATAATATCCCTTCCCCCATGATGTTCAAAGCCCTTAACAACCTCATTAAAGTACTTGTGTCAGGTTACAGCTCAAAAGAGGTACAACTCAGAAGTACAGAGTAAAGCCAAGTTTTAAATCCGTGAAGGAGAATAAAATGGAATTCTCATCTTAATTGTAGATACTACTAGTTAGAATATATACACCACATGCAGACAACATAAGGGTAGTAATTAACAGCATGGACTCTAGAATTAGAATTTGAAATTTGAACTGGGCTCCTCCACTTAATAGTTATGCGCCCTGCAACTTACTTAACCTGCCTCTGCCTCAGTTTCCTCATCTGTAAATAGGAAATAATACATACCTCAGTTTTTATGATGATTAAATATTTGAAGTATTTGTAAGTATTTGAGAAAGCCTAAAAGAGTGCATATGCTAAGCATTATGTAAAGGTCTACTAAATAAATATACATGGCAGTGAAACATCAAAAAAGTTAAAGAGCACAAGGAGTTCATACTAAAATCAAGAAAATAGTTCCATCTATGGTAAACATTATTTTGATTTGCTCAGGGCTAAGCAGTTCCTGAGGAGTGGGAATTTCAGTGCTAAAATCCAGAATCCAGGACTTTCAGTGAAAACCTAGATTGTTGTTCACCCAAAAGGGACTCAAGAGGGTAACAGGAATAGATTTCATTTTTAAAAAGTTTCTATCATGTACTAGTCAGTGCATAATTAGTCAGTATTACATCATTTAGTCTTTCCAACAACCCTGCAAGTAAGGTAATTTTATTTTCACTGTTTAAAAAAAGTTCAGCTATAGACCAATAAATTAATTTTCCCAAGGACGTACAGTGTTAGGAGGTACTATCAGAGATGGACCCCCAATCTGGCTGAATTCAAAGCCTATGTTTTCCAATGTTTTTCTCTACTCTGATAGCCTCCTCTAGAAAGGAGTGGTTTCACAACCCAACCAGCTAAGGACCATTTGAGAACAGACCTGGAGTAATGAGTTAATCAAAATGGACCCTTAACACTCAAAGGCTATGTGTCTGGCCACTTTGTCCCTGACTTTCCAGACAGTATGGTCCCTTCCTGGGGGACTTTGATAAAGCCAACTGTCAATGCCATAGCTGTACATATAGTAAGTAAGGAGTCGCGCCCCTGCCTTTTTGTTGGAATTTAATAAAAACATCAGAGGAAGTTCTATTGCTTACTACTCTCTTTACTCTTTATTAACAGTAATTCCCTTTGAAAAATGCAGCCTTGCTTTTAGCATAAAATTTTGAAATTTATCCATCCTTTCCATATTTTTCCTCCATCCTTGCTGTTATTTTGCTAGTACAACTGGAATAAAATAAACACAGCCAGATTCATTTTAATTTATTTTCTTTGAAACTTCTATTTGTTTTAGGACTCTTTCACTTCATAACTTATTAGCAATGGGATAATTATACACCTGGGAGAGGGTCTCACCCAACAACATCATTCTCAGAACAGGGAAGTGTAGCTCTGTCTCCATTTAGAGAAGCCACTGAAGCCACCCCAATCATTCCTAACTTCTAGACCACAGATGTAAGTGTGTGGATGGTGTGAATGCCATAGTTTGAACAAAGAGTAAAACAAATAACCCACACACTCTCTCTATTTGGGGAACCTGTTCTTAATTGATTTGAAATACCCAAGAACACATTATACTGTCTTCATCTTTCCATGCAAAAGAGGATAAAAAAAATGATCAAGGGTAGCTTTACTTATGGAAACCTCTAATAATAACTCTGATGTTAATTAAAAACTCTCTTGCTACTGTCAGAAATCTACTCCTTAAAGTGAAGGTTTTATTTATTCTAGCTGAGTAGCTGAAAAATATTTCTACATCCTTCCTTGCTGGTAAGTGCATGGGTTATGTTTTACAGTAAATGCTCACTCCGCCTTTTCTAGAAATAGCTGCAGCCCATACTCTGTCATGTTTCCACTCCTTTCCCTTTCCTAATCATACTGACCAAATTCAGAATATGAGACACTAGGCAGCATATTCATTGCCCAAGTAGATTCTCAGGATTTTCAAATAAGAAATATACAGAGGATGCCGTGTTGGTAGTTCCATCTTTGAAAATAAGCCCTTCTGCACCCCTGAGTCCTTGTCTTCAAAATGAGGCTTATGAACATTTTGCTTATGGGAAATCATGTTTGTTACAAAATAAAGGAGTGTCACCTCTAAACCAAGATAATTGTGTAAAGGCAATAGACTTTTTGTTGCTTGGGTTTTTCATTTTATTTAATGGAGTAATTTTCTTTGGGTGGGTCCAACCAAATTCAGGTCTTTATCATTTACAGTCCCTGAAGAAATTTTCTTAACATACATAGTGACAACATAAGTTTTAGTTGAGAATGACAGAATGTGCAAAATGGAATGAACTCATTAAATGAGGGTAAGAGTAATAGACTCCATTTTTTAAAAAATTTCTGTCATGTACTAGTCAGTGCGTAACTAGTCAGTATTACATTATTTAGTCCTTCCAACAATGCTGCAAGTAAGGTAATTTTATTTTCACTGTTTGGAAAAGAAAACTCAGCTATAGACCAATAAAGTAATTGGCCCAAGGAAGTACAGCCTTAGGAGGTATGATCTGAGATGGACCCCCAATCTTCCTGAATTCAAAGCCTAGGTTTACCAATGTTTTGTTCTACTCTGATAGCCTCTGTTGTGTTCTGACAGATATATACAGATGTATATGTATGTATATATAAATATATATGCGTATATATATTTATACATGTATCTATATACATTTATAATCCATAATATATATTTACATATGACACACAAATGCATGTTTTATACATAATGCATACATATAACATGCATTTATATATATATACACACACACACACAGCACACACAACACACATACATACATATATACATACATACACACAGAGCATTCCCACATTACAGATAACTAGTATGATGGTAGTGCTAGAGCTAAGCATCACTAAGGTGCTGGCGAAATCTTTGTCCTTCTGTTTCCACTGCTGTGACACACATAATAAATGGTAATATTGGTATAGCATACTGGGGAAAGCAGGTCATTTTCTCAATCTCCCAGTTTATCTCCCTTGAAATGATAATTTTCTCATATCAGGACATTTATGATAATTTCAGAGAATTTTCTATCTCTTTGCACTGGCTCAGAGTATACAGTTTAAACAGTTTCCATCAACTATTTTCACATAGCTTATTCTACTGGTGTCTCTAATTTGTTACAAATTCCTACACATCTTCTTGAGGAAGACCAGTACTGTAGCTACTCTCCCCTTTTTCCATTTTGCTACAGATGGACATGTTGCTTTGTACCTGATCTGCAAACATAGCAGTTCATTCACACCACAGGCCTTTGTCCAAGCTATGCCCTTTGGTAGCATTGTGCTCTCCCTTCTCTTTGAATGACTGGCTCCTTGTCAGTCAGAGCTTGCCTTAAATCTGATTGGTACTCCTTAATCACTAAATCTAAAACAACAATCCAGACACCCTGTAATGTTAGCCCAATTTACTCCCAGCTGGTATTATGCTTATTGTATTTGTTTATTGCCTATTTCCCTCCCCACTCCATGTAAGCACCATTAGAACAAGTTTGCGCATCTTGATCTCAAGTGTTCCCTGGAACCTAGAACAGTGATGGCATTTAGTCAACATTCAAATACTTCCTGAATAAATAAGTGTTAAATAAACTGTTCTCCTGCAACTGTTTCCTACCTGAGAATTATTTCTTTTTAAATTCCAATTTTAATAACAAGAGACCAAGTTTCCAGGGAAGTTCATTCGAATATAACTGTCCCACTGCACAGAACTTATTGATCATTTCTGAGACATGTTAATAATATCCTGAATTAATCAACAGGTCACTTTAAGTTTGTACTTTACTTCATGTTAATTTTTTATGTGAGGGTTATAAAAGCATTTTATAAATCACAAAGTCTTATGTAAAAATTCATTTTTTATCTATAGTCAGAGATGGGCACTGCCTATGCATGTTTTCAAAGTACCCTTAGGTCTCCTCACCCAATACATCCTAACAAGTATCTGTAATTCCCAGACTACTCATGACTTCAGGTTATGCTATAAAAACGATTTGAAATCCAAATGTATAATAAAGTCCCATACAGATCTAAAAGCAATTTCTAAGGTGAAAAATCACACTCAAATAAGTGAAAGTCTCTTACATTACCCATGAAGTATAGCATGCATATATGCCATTTCTCAGCAAATTTTACATCATTTTTTTCTTCCCCAGTATTATTGGAACAGAAAACTATTTCTTCAACTGATATCAAATGAAGTCGTTAGCCATACTACAGGAAATTAACATATATTTAAATTTTAGAATCAAATCCGGCCCATTTGAACATATGGGCATTCATGGAATGGAAATAGAACTTGAGACTGACCAAGGAGAAATATATAAATATATATACCTACATACATATGTAAGATATAGACAGGTCTGCCATTTTGTTCATCCTGATCATCCACAAATGGAATAGAATGGATGCTATAGACTGAATTTCGTCCCCCCCCCCTCAATTCATATGCTGAAGCTCTAACTCCTCATTGTGACTATTTTTGGAGATAGGGCTTTTAGGAGGAAATTAAGATTAAATGAGATCATAAGGGTGGACCCCTAACCCAACAGGATTGGTGGCTGTATAAAAAAGAGGGAGTTCTCTCTCTCTTCCCAACATGTGAAGAGACAGAGAGTTGGTGGCTATTTGCAAACTAGGAAGAGAGGCCTCACCAAAACGATACCATGCTGCACCCTGCTCTCTGACTTCCAGCTCCCAGGACTGTGAAATATAAATATATTTGGTTGAATAAATAGACTGTTGGTTAAGCCTCCCAGCTATGAGAGCTGACTGGGAGAATGGGGAACACATTATAACTCATTATCTTCCTTTCTCTCATCTTTTTCGATCTTCAAACCCTCTGCCCGTGCTTGATTTAAGTTAAATGTGCATATGATACAACTCTTCTGTAACACACTGAATCATAATTGATTAATGCTACCTTAAATGGGGGAATTGATCACATTTGTTAGCCAGATATCAGGCAAAGCCTGGGAGGAAGGAATATGCAAAAGCAAGGAGAACAAAGTAAAAGGAGTCCAGAAAAGTCAGGCACAAAGCTCTTCTGGAGGGAATTCTGAAATGTATGCTGGGGGGTGGATTAAGACTTGGGCTTTTAAAGGACAGCAGAAAGGTTGGGCACTAAGTTCTAGAAGTTTGGGAAGGAGATTAATAAAGGAGATAAAATAAAGATATGTTGGTAGCAAAGATAACTTTCTCAATTTTGCCTCAAGCTATTCCTGCTTATAAATATAATAACTGTGAGAATTGCTCTGTGTGTTATTAATCTTATAGCTGATGGATAAACAACCCCACTTACCAGTTTCTCATATGCCCTTCTCTATTCATCGTCTTAGAGGATGAAAGGAGAAAATTCACTTTCAGAAATGAGAAAAGGAAAGATTATCTATTCTTATTCGCATCTATATAAAAATTTAAGGACACTTATAACACAAAGGTAGAGGAATCCTCTCCAAAGTAAAATGGCTTCTGTGATCTTCAGGATGGGAAAAGGAGCCACTTCATTTAAGCCTTAACAAAATAGGGAATTTTAAGTTAGGGACATTGGATGCTGAGGATTTGAGATAACTTTTAAGTGACTTTAATGGATTCTTTTTTTGAGACTCTGTCCTTTATGGTCTTTTCGAATTTTCAATTTCTTCCATCTTAACTGTCAAAATAGAAAGGGTGCTCTGCCCATTACAGTAATTAGTCGAAATGAGGAGAGAGCTGGGAAAGGAATTCAGAAGCCACAGAACAGTCAGTATTAATGCTGTTTGTGTTTCAAATATGAACAATAGACAGCGATATGCATTCCAAATGACTGAAACACCCAGACATTTGGTCAATAGCATTCTTTGACATCTATTGTGTGAGAAGCACCATGCTTGGCTGCTGTCTGAAGAAAAGAAAAGAAACACAAGACAGCCCTTATCTTCCAGCTTGCCAGGCTGCAGGTCTCAATAGACCAAGACACTCAGAAAACTGAAGCTATCTCCACAACAAGAGGCTATTTTGTCAGACCTGATGTCAGCCCTTCCGTTAAGGGCAGAAATTGTATCTCTGTTACAAATAAATGTAAAGGTGTGTTCCCTAAATTTAAAGAGAACAATTAACTTTAGGAGACTTTAATCATCATTTTTCTAAGGAAAATCTCAATTTTGTCTATTAAATGATGTAGCTCAAGAAAAAAACATGCCCCATTATTAATAGTTCCTTAGCAACTTCTAGGGAAGTGATTGAGTAGAAGGATCTTAAACTTACCTTGTCCCATGGATACAACTAGACAACACCCACATCAGTGAAATAACCCAGAAAATGACCTAAGGACTGACAGAATAGATTCTCCACAGCTAAATGTAGAGAAGAGGTCACATCGAAAAGGGAAGGAAGGGCAGAGATGTGGTGGGAGCTAAATGGACCTGCATGAGTGTTCACAAGAGGGAGGGATGCCATGGACCTGGGGAGGACCAGACCCCACACCAGGCATGCAGGCACGAGGAACCCACATGGGTAAGGTGAATCCCCATAACATTTGGCTTTAAAACCAGACGGGTGTAACAATCAGTAGAGCTTAACACTTCGACCTTAAAAATCAGCAGGATCGGAGGAGGTTCCGGAAGATGGCGGCGTAGGAGGACGCGGGGCTCACAGCGCGTCCTGCCGATCACTTAGATTCCACCTACACCTGCCTAAAGAACCCAGAAAACCGCCAGAGGATTAGCAGAAGGGAGTCTCCGGAGTCAAGCGCAGACTAGAGGCCCACGGAAGAGGGTAGGAAGGGCGGCGAGGCGGTGCGCGCTCCACGGACTGGCGGGAGGGAGCCGGGGCGGAGGGGTGGCTCGCCGGCCAAGCGGAGCCCCCGAGTCTGGCTGGCAAAAGCGGAGGGGCCGGACAGACTGTGTTCCGACAGCAAGCGCGACTTAGCGTCTGGGAGGTCATAAGTTAACAGCTCTGCTCGGAAAGCGGGAAGGCTGGAGGACAAAGGGAGGGAGAGCTGCTGAGCCCCCGGACGGCAGAGCTCAGCTTGGCGGGGAACAAAGGCGCCAGCGCCATCTCCCCCGCCCATCCCCCAGCCAAAATCCCAAAGGGAACCAGTTCCTGCCAGGGAACTTGCTCGCTCCGCGCAAACACCCAACTCTGTGCTTCTGCGGAGCCAAACCTCCAGCAGCGGATCTGACTCCCTCCCGCTGCCACAGGGCTCCTCCTGAAGTGGATCACCTAAGGAGAAGCGAGCTAAGCCTGCCCCTCCAGCCCCCGTGCACCTTGCCTACCCACCCCAGCTAATACGCCAGATCCCCAGCACCACAAGCCTGGCAGTGTGCAAGTAGCCCAAACGGGCCACGCCACCCCACAGTGAATCCCGCCCCTAGGAGAGGGGAAGAGAAGGCACACACCAGTCTGACTGTGGCCCCAGCAGTGGGCTGGGGGCAGACATCGGGTCGGACTGCGGCCCCGCCCACTAACTCCAGTTATACACCACAGCACAGGGGAAGTGCACTGCAGGTCCTCACCACGCCAGGGACTCTCCAAAATGACCAAACGGAAGAATTCCCCTCAGAAGAATCTCCAGGAAATAACAACAGCTAATGAACTGATCAAAAAGGATTTAAATAATATAACAGAAAGTGAATTTAGAATAATAGTCATAAAATTAATCGCTGGGCTTGAAAACAGTATACAGGACAGCAGAGAATCTCTTGCCACAAAGATCGAGGGACTAAGGAACAGTCACGAGGAGTTGAAAAACGCTTTAAACGAATTGCAAAACAAAATGGAATCCACGATGGCTCGGCTTGAAGAGGCAGAGGAGAGAATAGGTGAACTAGAAGATAAAGTTATGGAGAAAGAGGAAGCTGAAAGAAAGAGAGATAAAAAAATCCAGGAGTATGAGGGGAAAATTAGAGAACTAAGTGATGCACTAAAGAGAAATAATATACGCATAATTGGTATCCCAGAGGAGGAAGAGAGAGGGAAGGGTGCTGAAGGGGTACTTGAACAAATTATAGCTGAGAACTTCCCTGAACTGGGGAAGGAAAAAGGCATTGAAATCCAAGAGGCACAGAGAACTCCCTTCAGACGTAACTTGAATCGATCTTCTGCACGACATATCATAGTGAAACTGGCAAAATACAAGGATAAAGAGAAAATTCTGAAAGCAGCAAGGGATAAACGTGCCCTCACATATAAAGGGAGACCTATAAGACTCGTGACTGATCTCTCCTTTGAAACTTGGCAGGCCAGAAAGGCTTGGCACGATATCTACAGTGTGCTAAACAGAAAAAATATGCAGCCGAGAATCCTTTATCCAGCAAGTCTGTCATTTAGAATAGAAGGAGAGATAAAGGTCTTCCCAAACAAACAAAAACTGAAGGAATTTGTCACCACGAAACCAGCCCTACAAGAGATCCTAAGGGGGATCCTGTGAGACAAAGTACCAGAGACATCACTACAAGCATAAAACATACAGACATCACAATGACTCTAAACCCATATCTTTCTATAATAACACTGAATGTAAATGGATTAAATGCGCCAACTAAAAGACATAGGGTATCAGAATGGATAAAAAAACAAGACCCATCTATTTGCTGTCTACAAGAGACTCATTTTAGATCTGAGGACACCTTTAGATTGAGAGTGAGGGGATGGAGAACTATTTATCATGCTCCTGGAAGCCAAAAGAAAGCTGGAGTAGCCATACTTATATCAGACAAACTAGACTTTAAATTAAAGGCTGTAACAAGAGATGAAGAAGGGCATTATATAATAATCACAGGGTCTATCCACCAGGAAGAGCTAACTATTATAAATGTCTATGCGCCAAATACCCGAGCCCCCAGATATATAAAACAATTACTCATAAACATAAGCAACCTTATTGATAAGAATGTGGTCATTGCAGGGGACTTTAACACCCCACTTACAGAAATGGATAGATCATCTAGACACACAGTCAATAAAGAAACAAGGGCCCTGAATGATACATTGGATCAGATGGACTTGACAGATATATTTAGAACTCTGCATCCCAAAGCAACAGAATATACTTTCTTCTCGAGTGCACATGGAACATTCTCCAAGATAGATCATATACTGGGTCACAAAACAGCCCTTCATAAGTTTACAAGAATTGAAATTATACCATGCATACTTTCAGACCACAATGCTATGAAGCTTGAAATCAACCACAGGAAAAAGTCTGGAAAACCTCCAAAAGCATGGAGGTTAAAGAACACCCTACTAACGAATGAGTGGGTCAACCAGGCAATTAGAGAAGAAATTAAAACATACATGGAAACAAACGAAAATGAAAATACAACAATCCAAACGCTTTGGGATGCAGCGAAGGCAGTCCTGAGAGGAAAATACATTGCAATCCAGGCCTATCTCAAGAAACAAGAAAAATCCCAAATACAAAATCTAACAGCACACCTAAAGGAAATAGAAGCAGAACAGCAAAGGCAGCCTAAACCCAGCAGAAGAAGAGAAATAATAAAGATCAGAGCAGAAATAAACAATATAGAATCTAAAAAAACTGTAGAGCAGATCAACGAAACCAAGAGTTGGTTTTTTGAAAAAATAAACAAAATTGACAAACCTCTAGCCAGGCTTCTCAAAAAGAAAAGGGAGATGACCCAAATAGATAAAATCATGAATGAAAATGGAATGATTACAACCAATCCCTCAGAGATACAAACAATTATCAGGGAATACTATGAAAAATTATATGCCAGCATATTGGACAACCTGGAAGAAATGGACAAATTTCTAAACACCCACACTCTTCCAAAACTCAATCCGGAGGAAATAGAAAGCTTGAACAGACCCATAACCAGCGAAGAAATTGAATCGGTTATCAAAAATCTCCCAACAAATAAGAGTCCAGGACCAGATGGCTTCCCAGGGGAGTTCTACCAGACATTTAAAGCAGAGATAATACCTATCCTTCTCAAGCTATTCCAAGAAATAGAAAGGGAAGGAAAACTTCCAGACTCATTCTATGAAGCCAGTATTACTTTGATTCCTAAACCAGACAGAGACCCAGTAAAAAAAGAGAACTACAGGCCAATATCCCTGATGAATATGGATGCAAAAATTCTTAATAAGATACTAGCAAATCGAATTCAACAGCATATCAAAAGAATTATTCACCATGATCAAGTGGGATTCATTCCTGGGATGCAGGGCTGGTTCAACATTCGCAAATCGATCAACGTGATACATCACATTAACAAAAAAAAAAGAGAAGAACCATATGATCCTGTCAATCGATGCAGAAAAGGCATTTGACAAAATCCAGCACCCTTTCTTAATAAAAACCCTTGAGAAAGTCGGGATAGAAGGAACATACTTAAAGATCATAAAGGCCATTTATGAAAAGCCCACAGCTAACATCATCCTCAACGGGGAAAAACTGAGAGCTTTCTCCCTGAGATCAGGAACACGACAGGGATGCCCACTGTCACCGCTGCTGTTTAATATAGTGCTGGAAGTTCTAGCATCAGCAATCAGACAACAAAAGGAAATCAAAGGCATCAAAATTGGCAAAGATGAAGTCAAGCTTTCGCTTTTTGCAGATGACATGATATTATACATGGAAAATCCGATAGACTCCACCAAAAGTCTGCTAGAACTGATACATGAATTCAGCAAAGTTGCAGGATACAAAATCAATGTGCAGAAATCAGTTGCATTCTTATACACTAACAATGAAGCAACAGAAAGACAAATGAAGAAACTGATCCCATTCACAATTGCACCAAGAAGCATAAAATACCTAGGAATAAATCTAACCAAAGATGTAAAAGATCTGTATGCTGAAAACTATAGAAAGCTTATGCAGGTAATTGAAGAAGATATAAAGAAATGGAAAGACATTCCCTGCTCATGGATTGGAAGAATAAATATTGTCAAAATGTCAATACTACCCAAAGCTATCTACACATTCAATGCAATCCCAATCAAAATTGCACCAGCATTCTTCTCGAAACTAGAACAAGCAATCCTAAAATTCATATGGAACCACAAAAGGCCCCGAATAGCCAAAGTAATTTTGAAGAAGAAGACCAAAGCAGGAGGCATCACAATCCCAGACTTTAGCCTCTACTACAAAGCTGTCATCATCAAGACAGCATGGTATTGGCATAAAAACAGACACATAGACCAATGGAATAGAATAGAAACCCCAGAACTAGACCCACAAACGTATGGCCAACTCATCTTTGACAAAGCAGGAAAGAACATCCAATGGAAAAAAGACAGTCTCTTTAACAAATGGTGCTGGGAGAACTGGACAGCAACATGCAGAAGGTTGAAACTAGACCACTTTCTCACACCATTCACAAAAATAAACTCAAAATGGATAAAGGACCTGAATGTGAGACAGGAAACCATCAAAACTTTAGAGGAGAAAGCAGGAAAAGACCTCTCTGACCTCAGCCGTAGCAATCTCTTACTCGGCACATCCCCAAAGGCAAGGGAATTAAAAGCAAAAGTGAATTACTGGGACCTTATGAAGATAAAAAGCTTCTGCACAGCAAAGGAAACAACCAACAAAACTAAAAGGCAACCAACGGAATGGGAAAAGATATTTGCAAATGACACATCGGACAAAGGGCTAGTATCCAAAATCTATAAAGAGCTCATCAAACTCCACACCCGAAAAACAAATAACCCAGTGAAGAAATGGGCAGAAAACATGAATAGACACTTCTCTAAAGAAGACATCCGGATGGCCAACAGGCACATGAAAAGATGTTCAACGTCGCTCCTTATCAGGGAAATACAAATCAAAACCACACTCAGATACCACCTCACGCCAGTCAGAGTGGCCAAAATGAAGAAATCAGGAGACTATAGATGCTGGAGAGGATGTGGAGAAACAGGAACCCTCTTGCACTGTTGGTGGGAATGCAAATTGGTGCAGCCGCTCTGGAAAGCAGTGTGGAGGTTCCTCAGAAAATTAAAAATAGACCTACCCTATGACCCAGCAATAGCACTGCTAGGAATTTATCCAAGGGATACAGGAGTACTGATGCATAGGGGCACCTGTACCCCAATGTTTATAGCAGCACTCTCAACAATAGCCAAATTATGGAAAGAGCCTAAATGTCCATCAACTGATGAATGGATAAAGAAATTGTGGTTTATATACACAATGGAATACTACGTGGCAATGAGAAAAAATGAAATATGGCCTTTTGTAGCAACATGGATGGAACTGGAGAGTGTGATGCTAAGTGAAATGAGCCATACAGAGAAAGACAGATACCATATGGTTTCACTCTTATGTGGATCCTGAGAAACATAACAGAAACCCATGGGGGAGGGGAAGGAAAAAAAAAAAAAAAAAAGAGGTTAGAGTGGGAGAGAGCCAAAGCATTAGAGACTGTTAAAAACTGAGAACAAACTGAGGGTTGATGGGGGGTGGGAGGGAGGGCAGGGTGGGTGATGGGTATTGAGGAGGGCACCTTTTGGGATGAGCACTGGGTGTTGTATGGAAACCAATTTGACAGTAAATTTCATATATTAAAAAATAAAAAAAAAAAAAGATATATGGGAGAAAAGTCACAAGATGCACCTATTTGTTTTTAAAAATTCGAGAATTTTGATTGTTCCTCCTTTTACTTTACTGTATAAATTTGTATAAAAATATTGTCTATATTTGCAGTCATTTTCATGCTACTTTACATGCATGTATATCTGTTAATGTTTACTCTATAATAAATTTCTATCAGCCAAAAAAAAAAAAAAAAAATCAGCAGGATCAGCTTGGGAGGGGGGTACTAGTAGGTTAGAGTCCACACCCTTAAAGAGACAGCACAACAAACAGCTCCACTAAGATACAACATAGAAGCAGCAGTTTGAAAATCGCCGGGGATACATAGGAAGGAGATTTACTTACTAATCTCAGAGCATGTGCTGGAGGGACAGAGATCTTTGGAAGAACTGTCCAAGAACCAAAGACTCTGAAGGTGTAATTTCTCCCTTCTGCCAACCAGCCTAGATACATGGACAGTGTGAACACTCTCTACCTAGCTTTTTAACAGGGCTCACCCCATCCCCACCTCCTCCTGCAGAAATGCCTCTTCCATCCATCCCTTGAGTTTTCCCAAGTGGCTATGGACCCTTCCTGCAGCAGACAAGCTCTGATCTTGCTGGCATCATGTGCTCTGCACCCATGTTCTCAGGCAGAATCACCTCCTCCAATATGCCCTTGGTCAGAGCCCATCCAAAGCAGTGTGAAAGCAGGTCCAAAAGGGGCAACTTCACTCCAAAGTGACTTCTGCCTGGGAAGAGAGGAAGAGCACCACACATAGCATTATAATTGTGACCCAAGTAGTGGGCTGGAGGCAGACATCAGGTGTGACTGCAGGCCCTGCCAACCAATAAAAGCTTCTCAGGGGACAAAACAGGAAAGTGCTCTGCAGTTTAGTACTACTACATTCCCAGCAAACACCTAGTATGACTCATCTCAAACCTCAAGATGACCCCAGACTGGCCCACTAACAACAAAGAGACCAAATCCTGCCCACAACAGGCATAGAGAAAATTGCAGATGACAAAATTGAAGGCAAAAGTGGCTCAGCCACAATAGTAGGACACATGCAATATGCATAGGACATACTGCTGAAGCGCCTGTTTCTGGTAAATGGGGGCCACTGCATTGCAGGGCATTAGGGGACCTCTTCTTAAGACCACTACTTTCAAGAGCAAAAGACATAGCTGACTTTCCTAACACAGAGAACCAGGCATAGAGAGTTAGACAAAATGAGACAGAAGAGTATATCCCAAATGAAAGGACAGGACAAAATCACAGCAAGAAACCTAAATGAAACAGAGATAAGTAACATACCTGATAGAGAATTTAAAGTAACATACCTGATAGAGAATTTAAAGATACTCATTGGACAGGACAAGAGTGAAGGACTTCAGTGAGACTCTCAACAAAGAGATGGAAAACACACACACACACAAAAGAACAAACCAGAGATGAAGAATTCAATAACTGAAATTAAAAATACACTAGATGGAATAAATAGTTGACTAGAGGAAACATAAGAATAGATCAGAAAACTGAAGGACAGAGTAATGGAAACCCACCAGGGTGAACAGGAGAAAGAAAAATCAATAAAGAAAAATAGACTTAGGGAACTCAATGATACCAGCAAGTGTAATAACATTCATACTATAGGATCTTAGAAGAAGAAAGAGAAGAGTGGGCAGAAAGTGCACTGGAAGAAATAATAGCTGAAAGCTTCCTGAAACTGGGGAGGAAACAGAAATCCAAATCTAGGATGCATAAGAGAGCCCCCAACAAAATCAACCCAAGCAGGTCCACACCAAAACACACAATATTTAAAATGGAAAAAAATAGTGATAGAGAATTTTTAAAGCAGCAAGAGAAAAACAAACAGTTAGATACAAGGGAAACACCATAAGGCTATCAGATTTTTCAACAGAAACTTTGCAGGTCAGAAAGGAATGGCATGATATATTCAAAATGCTGAAAGAAAATAACCTGCAACCAAGAATACTTTATACAGCAAGGCTATCATTCAAAATAGGAGAGATTAAGAGTTTCCAAGACAAACAAAAGTTAAAAGAATTTGTCATCACAAAATCAGTCCCACAAGAAATGTTAAAGGGGTCTCTGAGTCAAAAGGAAAGATCATAGGTAGGAGTAAAGAAAGTAGGAAGCACAAAAGCAGTAAAATTAACTATATCTATAAAACGAGAGATTCACAACATAAAAGGATGCAAAGTATGACACCATATACACAAAATGTGGGGGAGGGGGATAGAGAATGGGTTCAAACTTAAGCAACCATCAAGTTAATATAGACTACTATATGCTAAAGATGTCACACATAAACCAAATGGAAACCATAAATAAAAAACAGCTATAGGTATGCAAAAAATCAGGCACATCACTAAAGAAAGTCAGCAAAATGTGAGAGAAGAGAGCAAGAGAAGAAAGGAACAGAGAAGAACTTTAAACCATAAAACAAGTAACAAAATGGCAATAAGTACATATTTATCAATAATTCTTTTGAATGTAAATGGACTAAATGCTCCAATCAAAAGACATAGGGTGAAAGAATGGATAAAAAAGGAAGACCCATCTATATGCTACCTATGAGAGATCTACATGCAGATTGAAAGTGAAGGGATGGAAAACCATTTCCCATGCAAATGGAAGTGGAAAGAAAGTTAAGGTACCAACTTATATTAGACAAAATAGACTTTAAAACAAAGACTATATCAAGAGATAAAGAAGGACACTCTATAATAATAAAGGGGACAATCCAACAAGAAGATATAATAATTGTGAATATTTAGGCACCCAACAGAAAAGCACCCAAATACATAAAGCAACTAGAAACAAACATAAAGGAACTAATCAATAGTAATACGATAATAGTAGGGGACTTTAACACAACACTTACATCAATAGACAAATCATCCAAACAGAAAACTCAATAAGGAAACAGTGGATTTGAATGACACACTGGGCAAGATGGATCCAACAAATATACTGAAAACGTTCCATCCTAAAACATCAGAATTCACATTCTTTTCAAGTGTACATGGAACATTCTCCAGAATAGATCACATATCAGGCCACAAAAAATGTCTGAACAAATTGAAAAAGATCGATTAGCATTGAGGAGGGCACTTGTTGGGATGAGCACTGGGTGTTGTATTTAAGCAATGAACTATGGAAATCTACCCCCAAAACTAAGAGCACACTTTACACACTGTATGTTAGCCAATTTTACAATAAATTACATTAAAAATAATAATAAAAATAAAGAAAGAAAGAAAAAGAAAAAGATCAAAGTCATACCATGCATCCTTTCTAACCGAAATGTTATAAAACAAGTAATCAACCACAAGAAAAAAATCTAGAAAGACCACAAATAAATGGAGGTCAAATAACATGCTAGTAAACAATGCATCAGTCAATCATTACATGGAGACAAATGAAAATATAAACACAACAGTTCAAAAATTTTTGGGATGCAGCAAAAGCAATTCTAAGAGGGAGGTTTATATCAATACAGGTCTGCCACAAGGGGCAAGAAAATTATCAGACAAGCAACCTAAGGTAACATCTAAAGGAGCTAGAAAAAGGACAAACAAAACCCCAAATCAGAGAAGAAAGGAAATAATAAATATTAAAGAAGAAATAAACAAAATTTAAACTAAAAAAAAAGATGAATAAAACTAGAAGCTGGTTCTTTGAAAAGATCAACATCATTAATAAATCTGCAGCTAGACTCATAAAAGACAGAGATAGAGGACTCAAACAAATTCAGAAATAAAAGAGGAGAAATAAAAAACAACATAGAAATACAAAGGACCATAAAATAATATTATGAAAAATTATAGGCCAACAAATTGGATAACCTAGGAAAAAAAATGCATAAATTCCTAGAAACATGTAGCATCCCAAAAGTGAAGCAAGAAAATGGAAAATTTGAACAGATCAATTACCAGTAATAAAATTTAATTAGTAATCAAAAAACTCCCAATAAACAGAAGTTAATGACCAGATAGCTTCACAGGTGAATTGTACCAAACATTTAAAGAAGAGTTAGTACCTACTCAAAATGCTTGAAAAAATAGAAGAGGAAGGAAAACTTCCAAATTCTTTCCATGAGACCAGCATTACCCTGATACCAAAGCCAGATAAAGACACAATTAAAAAAGGAGAACTATAAGCCAGTATTTCTGATGAATATAGATGTAAAAATCTTCAACAAAATATTAGCAAACTTAATCTAAGTATACATTAAAAAAATCATTCATGACGATCAAATGAGATTTATTTCCAGTATGCAAGGTGGTTCAACATTTTCAAATCAATCAACATGATACATCACATCAATAAGGATAAAAACCATATGATTTTATCATTTCAACACCTGCAGAAAAAAGCATTTGACAAACTACAACATACATTCATGATTAAATCTCTCAACAAATTAGGTTTAGAGGGAACATACCTCAACATAGTAAAGGGATATATGAAAAACCTACAACAAATATCATACACAATGATGTATGGGAAGAGCTTTTCCCCTACGATCAGGAACAAGACAAGGATATCTACTCTCACCACTTTTATTCTACATAATATCAGGATTCCTAGCCATAGCAATCAGACAAGAAACACAAGGCATCCAAATTGGTAAGATAAAACTTTCACTATTTGCAGATAACATGATACTATATATAGAAAACCCTAAAGACCACAAAAAAAAAAAAAAAAAAAAAAAAAAACCAACTACCAAAACTGATAAATGAATTCAGTAAAGTCACAGGATACAAAATCAATGTATAGTAATCTGTGGCATTTCTATTCAATAATAATGAAGAGGAGAAAGAGAAATTAAGAAAACAAGCCCATTTACAATTGCACCAAAAACAATAAATACCTAGGAATAAACTTAACCAAGGAGGTAAAAGACCTGTACTCTGATATGAAACATTGTTGAAAGAAATTGAAGATGACACAAATGGGAAGATATTCCATGTTCATGGATTAGAAAAACAAATATTGTTAAAATGTCTATACTACTCAAAGTAGGATTTAATCCAATCCCTATTGAAATACCAATAGCATTTTTCACAGAACTACAATAATCTTAAATTTGTATGGAACCACAAAAGACACTGAATAGTCAAAGCAATCTGGAAAAGAATGAAAACTGGAGGGATCACAACTTCAGATTTCAAAATATACTACAAATCTGCAGTAATCAACACAGTGTGGTACTGGCACAAAAATAGACATAAAGTGGGGCGCCTGGGTGGCTCAGTCAATTAAGCATCTGACTTTGGCTCAGGTCATGATCTCGCAGTTTGTGAGTTCGAGCCCTGCATCTGGCTCTGTGCTAGAAGCTCAGAGCCTGGAGCCTGCTTCAGATTCTGTGTCTCCCTCTCTCTCTGCCCCTCCCCTGCTCTCTCTCTCTCGCGCGCGCGCGCGCGCTCTCAAAAATTAAATTTTAATTTAAAAAATTTTTAAATTAAAAATTTTAAAAAAACAATTTTTTTTAATTTTTAAAAGGGGGGGAGGTGCCTGGGTGGCTCAGTGGGTTAAGCATCCGACTTCAGCTCAGGTCATGATCTCACAGTCCGTGAGTTTGAGCCCTGCATCAGGCTCTGTGCTGACAGCCTGGAGCCTGCTTCAGATTCTGTGTCTCCCTCTCTCTCTGCCCCTCCCCTGCTCATGCTCTGTCTCTCTCTCTCTGTCTCAAAAATAAATCAAAACATTAAAAAAAATAGACAAAAAGATCAACACAAGAGAACAGAGATCCCAGAAATAAACCCACAATTATATATGGTCAGTTAATCTCCCACAAAGGAGGCAAGAATATGCAATGGGGAAAAGAAAGTCTCTTCAACAAATCATGCTGAGAAAACTGGATAGCTACACCAAAAAGATGAAACTGGACCACATTCTTATACCATAAACAAAAATAAACAAAATGGATTAAAGACATAAATGTGAGACCTAAAGCCATACAAATCCTAGAAGAGACCACAGGGAGTAATTTCTCTGACAGCAGCTATAGCAACATTTTTCTAGATATGTCTTCCGAGGCATGGGAAATAATGCAAAAATAAACTATTAGGACTAAATCAAAACAAAAAGCTTCTACACAGTGAGGGAAACAATCAACAAAACTAAAAGACAACCTATGGAATTGGAGAAGATATTTGGAAATGGCATATCCAATAAAGGGTTAGTACCCAAAATATACAAAGACCTTATAGAATTGAACACACACACACACACACACACACACACACACACACACACACACACAAATAATAATCCAAGTAAAAAATGGGCAGAAGAGGGGAACCACCCGGGTGGTTCAGTGGGTTAAGTGTCCAACTCTTAGTTTCAGCTCAGGTCATGATCTCATGGTTTGTGAGTTTGAGCCCTGCATCAGGCTCTATGCTGACAGTACAGAGCCTGCTTGGGATTCTCTCTCTCCCTTTCTGTCTCTCAAAAATAAATAAACTTTTTTTTAAAAATGGGCAGAAGACATGAAGAGACATTTCTCATGGAGACATACACATAGCCAACAGACACATGAAATGATGCTCCACATCATTCATAAGGGAAATGCGAATCAAAACCAGAGGAGATATCACCCCACTCCTGCCAGAATGGCTAAAATCAAGAAATAAGTGTTGGTGAAGATGTGAAGGAAAAGGGAACCCTTGTGTACTGTTGGTGGGAATGCAAACTGAGGCAGCCATTGTGGAAAACAGTACGGAGTTTCCTCAAAAAATTAAAAATAGGGATTAAAAATTGGGATTCTCTCTCTCCCTTTCTGTCTCTCAAAAATAAATAAACTTTTTTTTAAAAATGGGCAGAAGACATGAAGAGACATTTCTCAAAGGAGACATACACATAGCCAACAGACACATGAAATGATGCTCCACATCATTCATAAGGGAAATGCGAATCAAAACCAGAGGAGATATCACCCCACTCCTGCCAGAATGGCTAAAATCAAGAAATAAGTGTTGGTGAAGATGTGAAGGAAAAGGGAACCCTTGTGTACTGTTGGTGGGAATGCAAACTGAGGCAGCCATTGTGGAAAACAGTACGGAGTTTCCTCAAAAAATTAAAAATAGAAGTACCCTATGATCCAGTAATAACACTACTGGATATTTACTCAAAGAATATGAAAACACTGGGGTGCCTGGGTGGCTCAGTCAGTTAAGCATCTGACTTTGGCTCAGGTCATGATCTCACAGTTCATGAGTTCAAGCCCCGCATCGGGCTCTGTGCTGACATCCCAGAGCCTAGAGCCAGCTTTAGATTCTGTGTCTCCATCTCTCTCTCTCTGCCCCTCCCCCACTCGTGCTCTATCTCTCTCTGTCTCTCAAAAGTAAATACTTTTTAAAAACTTTAAAAAGAATAATTTGAAAAGGATATTTGCACCTAATTTGAAAGGATATATGCACCCCTATGTTTGTTGCAGCATTATTTACAATAGCCAAATTATGGAAACAACCGAAGTGTCCATCGAAAGATGAATGGATAAAGAAGATGTGGTATATGTACAAAATGGAATATTGGCCATAATAAAGAATTAAATCTTGACATTAGCAACAACATAGGTGGATCTATAGAGCATAATAATAAATAAATTAGTCAGGGAAAGACATATACCATATGATTTCACTCACATGTAGAACTTAAGAAAGAAAACAAATGAACACAGAGAAAAAGAGACAAACCAAAAAACAGACTATTAACTATAAAGAACACACTGATGGTTATCAGAGGGGAGGTGGCTTGGGTGATGGGTGAAATAGATAAAGGGGATTAGGAGTATACTTGTCATGGAGAACACGGAGTAATGTATGAAATTCGTTGAATCACCATGTTGTACACCTGAAACTTATATAACACTATATGTTAGCTATACTGGAATTAAAAGAAAATAAAGAAGAATCCATCTGTCCCCAGTAGAGGTACACCAAAGAAAAAACAAGAGAAAAAAAAGAGTCTCTTAGTGCCTTAACTGGTCATTTCCATAGATCCAATCAACATGAGTTATTCTTTGTGTGACTGTCACAGATTTCAAAGTGAGCTTTGACCTGGTACCAGTGGAACTCTTCCAGTAACACAAATTAGATGTACTCCAATTCTTTGACCATTCTATAGGAAAGACTTCCTTGACAGGCTCTCCTTCTAAAGTCTGAAGGAAATTAACCCGGCCTGATAATTCCATTTGAAAACAAAGTTTGTGAGAAATTTCAGCATCAATTAAAAATATGCCTGATTTGTCACAGAAATATTTTCAGACTAACATGAACAGCAATATCATACTAATCAGAGCTAAGCTGTGAAGCAGACAACATGTAACAAGCATGACTCATGGGGCAGAACTATAAACAACTTCATTTTTAACTCTCACAGTCTCTTCAAACGTATTCTTTTGGGTCATATTTGCATTGCCTCCAGATGAAAACTTGAGCATTCCCCATTACTTTTGCTGGGTATTCTTAAGTAATAAAAAGTTCTAGAGTCACTTTAAATTGCCAAACAACAACAACAACAACAACAACAACAACAACAAAGCATTTATTTATGTAATAAATCAAAAATCCAAACAAAACAAAGCCAAACCTTCACCTTTCCCACAGCAAAAGGCTAGAGGAGGAAAACACAGTTGGAGAAGGGCAAACATTTTCTTTTTCCATTTTGTGCTTCTACTTGTCCACCCCAAAGATAACATGGAAAAGCTAGAAGACAGGAGGTTCAAAAAAGACCTCATTTGACTGGTACTCTCTTGTGAGTTGGTATTGGTCCTCCCAGGTTTATCAACTGTTTGAAAGCGAGTTTTTTTGTGGATTCTTCTGAGATCATCCTCACACAAACTCACCCATATACGCAAAGCTGGAGCTCTCTCAGCTGCCCTTGACACAGGAGATGAATTCTCCACATCATCTGCAAATATTCTTTCCTCATCTCTGGGCATGTGGCAGTCTCTCCAGATTCCACTACTGGGGTCAGCTCCTCTTCTAGTGTCTTCTTACATATCACTTAAGATAACCCTAGACCAAGTCTCTCTAGGAATGGGAACATCAGTCACACAGAAAACAATCAATTAACCCATCAGCTGACTCATTCTTCAAATGTTCATGAGCTCTGATTAAGTACCAAGCCCTCTTATCAACATCATCTGCTAAAATATAAATAACCAAGCTTAAAGTGTACATTTTCTAAAGGGAATTTTAAAAAGGCATGATTTAGGGCATTTGGGTGGCTCAGTCGGTTAAGTGTCTGACTTGATTTTGGCTCAGGTCATGATTTCACAATTTGTGAGTTCGAGCTCCTAATTGGGCTCTGCACTGACAGCGGGGAGCCTGCTTGGGATTCTCTCTTTCTCCCCGCCTCCCCACTTGCATACGTGTGCACACACACTATCAAAATAAAATTAACATAATTTTTAAATAAAATAAAAAATAAAATGACAAAGTTTTTTTCAACCACATGAATAAATCACACAACCCTAAATATACAGATGGATTTACTCAACAAAGTGAGTCCCAAAAGCCTATGAAGAAGATACAGATTAGGACTTCTACATGGGGAGCACTCCAAAGGCAGCAATGTGCTCTGAAAGGTGAGGCCAGAGGGCTTTGAACTTTCGATGTACAACAAGACCCATTGCTTTTACTTAACTTGTGTGGTTATTTAGCATCATTTGAAGGTGGCTAATGGATTATGGAGAACAGAGGGGCTAAATCCCTTCAAGCTACCCTTGATTCTATTTTCACATATTTATAATTCTGTGTTCACATTAATTTTTAACAATAGAATCATAGAATATCTGTGCTGGAAGGGACATTAGAAGTTATCTGGTCAAAGTTTGTGTGTACTTACCTTTCCTGTGTATACGTACACAGGTTCTTTCTATACATGTGACTATGGGGATTTTTGTTACATAAGAATGTGTTCTGAGCATGTGTGCAAAAAAAACCCACAAAACACCCGCACCAGCTGCAATTCTTTTCAGCAGTTGTTTGGCAGCACAACCGTGTATACTGCATCCTCAGCTCACCAGGATGAAGCCTAAATTATTAAACAACAGATCTTATATATGAGGGGAACATAATCCAGTCTAGCTTGAGGAGTTTTATTTAGAAGAAAAAATTACAAGATGCTAGTCAGGTCCTTCCAGTCATAATTCTCTAGGGATCCTTGTGCCGGATGCTTGACATATTAAAACCTAAAGGAGGCTCAGTGGACGAAGGACTGGCTAGCACAAAGGCTTGGAGGTGGGAGTGTGCCTGGTCTGTTTGAAAAACAGCCAGGAGACCTGTGTGTCTGAATATATTCAGGGATTAGAAGAAAAAGGAGGTAAGACGAGAAGGGAAAGTGAGAACAAATTTCAGAGGACAGTGGTTCACAGCCCTGGATGTCTATTAGCATTACTTGAGGACTTTTCAGCAAGTATCAATGCCCCAGTCACAAAACCAATGAAATCAACATTTTGGGGAATCAGACACCAAAATGAATATTACTTTAAATCTCACCAGATTGTGTCCAATGTGAGCCAAGGTGGAGAATCTTTTGTAGGTGACTTTGGTTGAAATGGGGAACTGGGATGCCTGGCTAGCTCAGCCGGTTAAGCATCTGGCTCTTGGTCTCGGCTCAGGTCATGATCTCTCAGTTTCATGAGTTCTAGCCCCACGTCCGGCTCCATGCTGATGGTGCAGAGCCACCTAGAATCCTCTGTCTCCCTCTTTCTCTGCCCCTCTCCTACTTGCACTGTCTCTCTCTCAAAATAAATAAAATTTAAAAATTAAAAAAAGAAATGGCAAACCACTAGAGCAGGGATTTTGAGCAGATAAGTACCTGATCTTGCTTAGGTTTTAACAGTCCTTCTGTCTACTGGGAGAACATATTGTAAGGGGACAAAAGCCAGAACTTGTTTTAGAATACCTTTTGCAATAATCTGGAGGATAGTTGTTTGGTTCAGGGTGGGAGTAGTGGTGGTGTGAAAAGTGGTTGGATTCTGGTTATGTTTGAAGAGAGAACTGACAGGATTTGCTGATGCATCTGATGGGAGGTAGGAGATAAAAACAGAATCCAAGGAGCACACAAAGGCTATTTGTTTGCCCAAGTACATGCTTTCCTCTGACAAGCTCTGAAAGTGCCTGTTACCCAGACACTAACCTCTTAAAGCTTTTCTCTCCTCTCTGTAGTTAATCCATTCCCTCAGCACCCCTTTTCTTCTCCCCCACGTGTTTCCTTCTCAAGATCTTGCTCCTATGAAAAGATATTAAAAACTTCATCTGCTAAAATATAAGGGAGTAGTAAGACTTGAATTGTACCTTTTCCAAAGGGTATTTGCATTTTAAAGAAATAGAGTCTTCTAAACTTCATGAGGACTTATTTTGATCCTAATTGCACATTGATTTCTTCTATGCAGCAAGTCCTCATTAGGAGCAGATCTAGAGTTTCTACTTTAAAGAGGATTTAGAGACAGCTCTATGAGGTAGGAGACTGGTCAGGGAGTTTATCTTGAAGCTGAGTTTGAAGTAGTTTGTAGGTGACTGATGGATTAGGGGGCTAGGTGGAGGGGACGGAAAGGGCTAAAGTCCCACCCAGGCTGTGTCTTGGCATCATCATTATCTTCACATAGATTTTTTTATTTTTGAACAAAAAGAATATCTGAAATAGATGAGATCTCCCAAAGCATCTGTTTCACATCTGAAATTCCAGATAAGAACACTGAGCCTTGAAAAGGCTGAGTTTCTCAGCCATGGATCCATTGCTACATCAGATGCAAGGACCTTTTAACACTGGAGCAAAACTCAAGCTCTTCAGACATAAGATACAGTGGAAATCCATTCAAACTCCAAGCATCAGTGATCTCTTAACTAGAAATATGGTGTTTCTCTAAAATTTTATTTTTATTTCCTTTCATTAAAAATAATGTGTATTATCATAACTAGTGAAACAGAGAAGAGTTATACACAGAAAAAGTTAGTGATTTCCCATCTCCTCATTCCCTCTTTTCTAAGTTCATCTTTCTCATTATATATGTACATACATATATGTGATTATGTTATGTTAGCAAAGTGGGTGATATCATATATATGTGTGCATATACATGTGTTAAAACACATAAATATATAAATTACATTAAAATAAATATATGTATATATCTGTGTATGTGTGTATAAGTATATAAAATCACACTAAATTTATTTTCTCACCTAACAGTACTTCATATATATCTCTCCCAAGAAATATAAAGCTATTTTAAAATAGCTGTATAATATTTCATAGACTGGAACTATGACAAATTATGGAACCATTTTAGTTCTCAATAAACATTTTTGGGGGGTTTTGCCTCAAAAAACACTGAAGAAAAAAAAACCTGCACATTTATTCTTACATCCTGATGCTTTCCTTATTGCAGGACACATTCTCTGAAGGCTTGAATAAAATAAGTGACTATTAAAAAAGGTTCATTCCAATCTCCTTTCTATAAATCCATTCAGTAGACTCTAGTATTCTTAAATTCAGACTTTGCCTTTTCCTTTTATTAATTTATTCATTCTGCGAATATATATTTACTACTGTTAATGTAAATTGACCTGATCCTAAGACCTTTTCCTAGATCCTATATTTTTAGTTGGTATTTGAATATCAAAATGGTTCTTTTAATGTTCTTCACACATACCTCCATCAATTCACCTCCTATTGCCTACTGTAGTAGATAAATACCATGTAAGTATTTCAGACCTTAATCTGTGAAAAGTAATAAACTATTTCTAGAAATCACCCCATTTGCCTTGGGTTGGGACTTTCATTTTGCCAGAGAAAACACCTTGCAGAAGGGGCACTAGAAAATTATGAGTAGAAAGACGTTGATTAGCCTCTTGTCATCTTTCTTCCTCAAATCAAACCCTCAAGCAAGATCAGATTGCATTTACTTCATATATAAGTAGAACTGCTATTTGAAAATGTACCTTTCACTCTGGTGAGCTAAAGGTCCAAGATAAATGATCATGTGGGTTAACCAACATCTAGAGGGAGCCGGAAGTAATATTGATGGATTTCTCACACATACGTTCAGAGCACATTCTTATCTAAGAAATCTCCATCAACACTCTCTCTGCATAAACTCTCACATACGCAGAAGAGCTAGTGACACAGCCTTTTAGATATAAATAGAAAGCTGTTTTCTGACTATAACAAGGACATATTCTTTGCAATGGTTTGAAGGTAGTCCCAATCTGAATAGGCATCAGTATCCAATAAGAGACAATGTGACAGAAGAGGCACCGCGGTAGTGAAGACCATGATCTTTGGAGTCAGAAAGACATGGATCCAAAGCCTGACTCTACCTCACACCTGCATGTTGACTTAGGTAAGATATTAGAGCCTATAAAAGCCTTTCTCCCTTCATCCATAAATGATTATATTCTTGCTCAACTCTTACAGTGGTAGCTATCATTAAATGAGTATTAAACAGAATATAACAGTTGCCACATAGTAAATACTCAGCAGATATCTGTTATAATGGCAAAGGAACTTCAACTTCCTTATTAGCCCTTTTACCAGATAGAAATATCTTATATACAAAAAGTATTATACAAAGCTACTAAAGCCTTAGGAAAAACAACCATGAAATAAAGAATATACATCAAGGAGGTGATAAAGCTCAGAAAACAGCAAGCTCAGAATAGAAGACCAAAAGATAGCCCATAAAACATACTTCAGAGCTGTATTGTAAACCCAGGAACCAAAAATAACAGGAAAATTAAAAGCACAAGTAAAAAGACAAATCAAAAAGACTGGGAAGACTGCAGTTCGAAAACTAAAATTATGGTCTCCAAATTCCTCTGGAGATAGACATCTCAATACCATTCTCATTACTTGTCCCTGAGTATTTGTGTGGTGGGGCCAAGGAAGATGTAGGGGAAGACGTTGGTTAAGAAATGAACTAAGGGAGGAAGACTAGAGTCATGTTCTTCTATAACTTCAAGTTCATTTGAGAATTTCAATCATCAGGAATATATGGATCCAGGAGGCTACACAACTACATTAAAGCAGTCAATTCAAATAAATCTGATATTCAAATGTCTACAATTCCTTAGCTAAGTATGCTGAAGGGGAAAATCAATTACTAAGGTTCAAGGCCTATACTTTAAAGTCTAATGGTTATTTTAGAATGGTGGATAAAATCATAAAATTGCTGATTTATAATGTTCTGTGCTACCACTAAAGACAAAAGAAAAAACTGGACTCAGTTCTGTTATCCATGCCAACAAAATCATACACTGGCACACTTTATTTTCTTCAGAGATTAGATTTCATATCCTTTTAATTTCTGGTTCATTTCCTGGCTGCTGAGATGTTCTACACTCTCTTAGTCGCCTTAGCATTCCTCACATCGATCCTGAAGTCTTTGGGTCACTCAGCCAGTCAGCAAAAAATTATGGGACATATCCCATCACCGGCTCAGGGCAGTGGGGCAGGCACAACTTTAACTCAGCTGCAACAGAACTCTAATAAAATATTCAGGGAGACACATCACTCTGAATAGAGATGAGATCAGCCACGAAAATTCTAAATGGAAAAAGTGAATTTCCATTCCTTCTCCTTTAGTATTTCTAAATAACTCATTTTCAGACTTCAAGAGGTTCAAATGCTAAATTCCAGGAAACAAGGCTCTAGAGTGCCTGATAAATAAATACTGGTTTCATTACAGTACAGGCTCTATTTTTGCCAGGTGGACACAATCTTTAACAGAGTAGTATCAGAAATCTAAAGACAGTATGGCACAGTAGATAGATTCTTGGGTTTGGAGTTAGAAAATAGATGTGGAAACCAGACTGTGTCACATTCTATCAGTGTGATCTTAGGCAGGTTATTTTTTCTTTAAGCCTGTTTCCAGAGGGTTTTGTTGTTGTTGTTGTTGTTTTGGAGAATTGGGGGATAAAGTAAGTGAATATATTAAAAGTAGAATATTATTCATTCATGATAATTAAATATGGGGAAATTACTTTAATATTAGTGTATTTTCATTAAGATCATCACACATAAATATATATAATCACTATTATGTGCCTAGGCTAGTATTGGATTATAAAGAAAGTTTAAATACAATCCTTCCCCGTAAAAAGAAACCCCTAACATTTATTTGAGCTCTAAGTTATTGCTTGTATTTTACTTGGCTATTTGTCCCAGAGAAGACAGATTTATCAGTGGAATTTTTAAAATTAATAATAATTGGTTTTATTTAAGCCATAAATATAAAGCATTTCTAAGGTCTTAGGATGTGAAAAACTGAAATAAGCAAAGGCACAAAACCTGAGTGTGATTCATTCAAATACCTTAATCACTAGACTTTCCTATTTTTCACTCTACCAGTCTGTTTTCTCATTGTGCTTGTTATCCTCAAAAGACCATACCCTACATCAACCCATTGTCAACATGAGTAGATTATGTAAATTAACCATGTAAATGTACTTAAACAATTAAAGCCATATGGATATTCAAAGTTAAAGAACAAAAGCAAAGAAGCACTAATTCTAATTAGAGAGCAATCAGACACAGGCTTAATTTCTCTTAGCACCATTTACTAAGGGACTTCTTAATACCTACTGTGTATATTGATGTATTCACTTAAGTTTTTTAATGATTATATACCTGCATATGTTAAATGCATAAATATTAAAACTCCTTAAAATTGATTTGGTTTTTTTCTCCAACAAATTGTCCCTCCTCAAAATATATCTGCATACTTAAATCATTGTATTAATGAAAATGAGTCAGAAGCTAATATCATATAGTCCAGCTAACTATTATGGGAATATCAGGATCTGCAGCTGCCTTCCATTAACGCTATCAGACTGGACTTTCATTTGCAGAATGAAATCTATTGATTGTGTCAAAGAACATCAGTTTTGTCCTTTAATGATCCATGGCTCCTTTCAAAAGTAGCTCAGTAATGATTACTACATTAAAGCTTCAAACATGCGCAACCACAGATGAGTTTCTAAAGTAACACTTTCATCACCATCACAGGGTCATGTGGGAGGAAGAATATTGGCCTGGGAACCAACTGCTAGTGCGGACTCTGTTACAAACTCTTTACATGACCTTGGGCATAGGGTTGCCATAAAGAATACAAGATACCCAGTCAATTTCAATTGAACAAGTTACATTTTAATATAACTATGACCTAAATATCACATGAGGCATACTTATGGTAAAATATGATTCACTGGACAAGACTGCCTGTATTTATATTTATTTGCTGCCTGTAAGAGTCTTATTTCTGACCAAAGACACCTGCAAATTGAAAATGAGGGGATGGAGAAACATTTATCATTCAAACTGATGTCAAAAAAAAAAAAAAGCTGGGGAAGCAATATTCATATTGGACAAAATAGACTTTAAAACAAAGACAATAGCAAGAGATAAAGAAAGACACTCTATAATAATAATAAAGGGGACAATCCAACAAGAAGATATAAAATTGTAAATACTTAGGCACCCAACAGGAAAGCACCCAAATACATAAAGCAGCTAATAACAAACATAAAGGAACTAATCGTTAGTAAGCAACAATAGGAGACTTTAACACCACACTTACGTCAATGAATAAACCATCCAAACCATCAGTGAGGAAACTGGATTTGAATGACACACTGGACAAGACGGATCCAACAGATATATTGAAAACATTCCATCCTAAAACATCAGAATTCACATTCTTTTCAAGTGCACATGGAACATTCCCCAGAATAGATCACATATCAGGCCACAAAACAAGTCTCAACAAATTCAAAAAGATCAAAGTTACAGCATGCATCCTTTCTAACCACAATGTTATGAAACTAGTAATCAATCACAAGAAAAAATCTAGAAACACCACAAATACGTGGAGGTTAAATAACATGCTACTAAACAATGAATGGGTCAACCATTACATGGAAACAAATGAAAATGTAAACACAACAATTCAAAATCTTTGGGATGCAGAAAAAGCAATTCTAAGAGGGAAGTTTATAGCAATACAGGTCTCTCTCAAGGGCCAAGAAAAATAGCAAACAAGCAACCTAAGGTTACACCTAAAGGAGCTAGAAAAAGAACAAACAAAACTCCAAATCAGAGAAGAAAGGAAATAATAAAGATTAAAGCAGAAATAAACAAAACAGAAACTAGAAAAAAAAAAAAAAGAAGAACAGATCAAGGAAACCAGGAGCTAGTTCTTTGAAAAGATCAATAAAATTAACAAATCTCTAGAGACTCATCAAAAAAAAAAAAAAAAAAAAGGAGAGAGAGACTCAAACAAAATCACATATAGGAGATGAGAAAAAACATCTGACATCACAAAAATTTAAAAAGAATATTATGAAAAAATATATGCCAAAAAATTGACAACCTAGAAAAAATAGATAAATTTTTAGAAACCTATAACCTACCAAAATTGAGGTAAAACAAATGGAAAATTTGAACAAATTAATTACCAGCAATAAAGTTGTATCAGTGATCAAAAAATTCCCAACAAACAAAAGTCCAGGGCCAGATGGCTTGACAGGTGAATTCTACTCTTCTACATTTAAAGAAGAGTTAATACCCATTGTCCTCAAACTATTCCAAAAGTTAGAAGAGGAAGAAAAACTTCCAAATTCATTCTATAAGGCCAACATTACCCTTATTCAAACAAACAAAAACAAAAAACAAATAAAGACACCACTAAAAAAGAGAGAGAGAGAACTGCAAGCCAATATCTCTGATGAACATAGATGTAAAAATCTTCAACAAAATACTAGTAAACTGAATCCAATAACACATTTTAAAAAAATCATTCACCAATCAAGTGAGATTTATTCTCAGTATGCAAGGAGGGTTCAATATTTGCAAAATCAATGTGATACATCACATCAATAAAAGAAAGGATAAAACCATATGATCATTTGAATACATGCAGATATAGCATTTCACAAAGTCCAACATCCATTCATGATGAAAATACTCAAAAAAGTAGGCTTGGAGGGAACATACCTCAACATAATAAAGGTCATATATGAAAAACCCATAGCAAACATCATAATCATTGGAGAAAAAATAGGAGTTCTCCCCTAAATCAGGAACAAGACAATGATGTCCACTCTCACCACTTTTATTCAACATAGTCCTAGCCACAGCAATCAGATAACGAAGATAAAAGTCATCCAAATTGGTAAGGAAGAAATAAAACTTACACTATCGGCATATAACATAATACTATATATAGAAAACTCTGAAGAATCTACCAAAAAAAAAAAAAATATATACTAGGACTGATCAATGAATTCAGTAAATTCACAGGATACAAAAATAAATGTACAGAAATCTGTTGTATTTTTGTATACTAATAATGCAGCAGAGAAAGAAATTAAGAAAACAATCCCAATTTCAGCTGCACCAAAAATAATAAAATACCTAGGAATGAACTCAACCAAGAAGGAAAAAGACCTGTATTCTGAAAAGTACAAAGCACTGATAAAAGAAATTGAAGATGACACAAAGAAACGCAGACATTCCATGCTCATGGATTGGAAGAAAAAATACTGTTAAAATGTCCCTACTACTCAAAGCAATCTACAGATTTAATGCACTCCCTATCAAAACACCAACAGCATTTTCACAGACCTAGAACATTGTTATCCTAAAGTTTGTATGGAACTACAAAAGACCCCAAATGGCCAAAGCAGTTCTGAAAAAGAAAAACAAAACTGGAAGTATCACAATTCCAGACTTCAAGTTGTATTACAAAGCTGTAGTAATCAAAACAGTGTGGCATTGGCACAAAAATAGACACTACTGAGTATTTACCCCTAAAATACAAAAACACTAATTCAAAGGGATACAGGCACCTCTATGTTTATTGCAGTATTATTTAAGATAGTCAAATTAGGGGTGCCTGGGTGGCTCAGTCCATTGAGTGTCTGACTTCAGCTCAGGTTATGATCTCACGGTTCATGGGTTCAAGCCCTGTGTCAGACTCTGTGCTGAGAGCTCAGAGTCTGGAGTCTGCTTTGGATTCTGTGTCTCCCTCTCTCTCTGCCCCTTCCCCACTCATGCTCTGTTTCTCTCTCTCAAAAATAAATAAACATTAAAACATTTTTTAATTAAATAATCAAATTATATATATTATATGTATAATATATATACACACACAATGGAATATTATTCAGCCATAAAAAGAATGAAATCTTGCCATTTGCAACATGGATGGAGGTAGAGAGTATAATGTTCAACAAAATAAGTCAGTCAGAGAATGACAAATATCATATGAGTTTACTCATATGTGGAATTTAAGAAACAAAAAAAAAGGAGCAAAGGAAAAAGAGAGATACCAAGAAACAGACTTTTAACTATAGAGAACGGATGGTTCCCAGAGGGGAGGTGGGGGAGGGATGGGTAAAATAAACGAAGGGGATTAAGAGCACATGTACCAATTAAAAAAAAAAAAAAAAAAGGTACATGCAACATGTAAAGAACTGAGTAATTTATAGAATTGTTGAAATGCTATATTGTACACCTGAAACTAATGTAATACTGTGTTAATTATGCTGGCATTAAAATTAAAAAGTTTAAAATAAAATACTTAACCATATGATCCCTGAAAAATAAATGATTCACTGGTTTTCTGAAATTCAAATTTAACCAATCCTGTATTTTTATCTGCTAAATCTGGGAACTATACTTGGTCAAACTAATGGTGGCTCTATGTTTTGAGAAGTGCAGGGATTGGACAGTATGACATCCAAGTGACCATAAAAATTAAAAAAAAAATAAAAAAAAACTACTGGGTTCAAAGGCAAGCAAGAAGCAAAACTCAGTATATTTGTTTTCCTTAATTACTAAGCAGAGATTCATAAAATCCCTCACATTTAAAACCAAGCAAGCTAATGTTAGAGATAGGTATAATATCTCTGTAAATAATCCCAATGTAGACAAAAAGAAGACTCAGGTATTTTAAAGCTTTTGTATTTGCTATCTATTGTTGCGTAACTGGTTAAGACATTATCCCAAAACTTAGTGGCATAAAACGACATTTATTATCTCACAGTTTCTGTGGGTCAGAAGTCCATGAACAGCTTAACTGGATCCTATGACTCAGGGCCTCATTAAGACTACAACGAAGGTTTTAGCTGGGCTACAACCATCTCCAGGGTCAAACAGAAAAGGACACACTTCCAAATTCATATGTGTGGCTGTTGACAGGATTTGGTACTTTGCAGTTTGTTGGACTGACAGCCTCAATTCGTTGCCGGCTGTTGGCTGCCCTCAGTTCCTTGCTGTGGGCCTCCCCTTAAGGAAACATCACAAGCATTTATACTTGAGATCTTTAAAAGCAAATTAGCAGGTGTAGATGCAGACCACATCAAGGGGAGAGCATCATGGAAAACGTGAATATCAGGAGGTGGAGGTCATTGGAAACTATTTTAAACCTACCTACAACACTTGAAAAATGGTATTTTTGGAGGGGCCCCTGGGTGGTTCAATCCATTAAATGTCCGATTCTTGGTTTCTGCTCAAGTCATGATCTCACAGTTAGTGGGTTCAAACACTGTGTCAGGCGCTGCACTGACAGTGTGGAGCCTGCTTGAAATTCTCTCTATTCCTCTTTCTCTGCCCCTCCCTGACTCGTGCTCTCTCTCAAAATAAATAAACTAAAAAAAGGATTTTTTCTGGAAAAGTTACGGAAGAGCTATTTCTTAGTTAAGTTTAATCGATAATTCGTTAAAATGGAAGCTCTGTACTTGGGCCTTTAAAAGATGGGTAAGCAATACTAAAGACATCAAGCTTTGGATCTAAAGATCTCAAATATAAATGCTTCTTTTCCAGTATGAAACATGCACACTGAGATTTGGTAATTCTAGATGTGCCAAAATAGAATTTTGTTCATTACTCCAAACGTACCGTGTTTATTAGTCCTTACTTCCTTTGATGATATAATACATTTATCTTGCCCTTTATTTGATCACTTCAGGTTTGAAAGTGCTATTTTTAGTTAATAATCAATTCAGGACTTAAAATCAGTCAAGTCTAGAGACTCTCAAACTAGATGCAGAAAACGTTTCTAGGGATGTGTATTAGTTTCCTAGGGCTGCCACAATAAAATATCACAAACCAAGCTGCTTCACACAGAGATTTATTTTCTTACAGTTCTGCAGGCTAGAAGTCTGTAATCAAGGGGCTGAAAGAGCCATGTTCTCTCCATTCTGGCAGAAAATCCTTCCTTGCCTCTTCCCTGCTTCTGGTGGTTACCAGTAATGCTTGGCATTTTTTGGCTTATAGATGTATCTCTCCAATCTCTGCCTCTGTATTCAGAGGTTCTTGACCCTCTCTTTTCTGTGTCTTAACACAGAATTTTCCTGTCTGTGTCTCCTCTGTATCCGGAGCCTCATCTTATAAGGATACCTATAATGGAATTAAGTCCTATCCTAAACCAATAGGACCTCACCTGTCTTAACTCGATTACATCTGCAAAGACCTTATTTCCAAATAAGGTCACATTCACAGGTACCAGGAGTTTGGGTTTCAACACATCATTTTAGGGATCACAACACACAACAGGGTACTCGATAAAGATGCAGATTCCGACAACACAGGAACCTCCCATCCCTTGGGAATTTTGATTCTTTAGGTATCGGGAAAGGTATAGGGATCTGCCAGTTTGACAAAGCACTGCAGGTACATTCTATGGGAGTGGTGCACAGCCCACATTTTGGCAAACTCTGCTCAAGCCAACCAGCTAGACCTTCCCGCTAACTGTTGTTAGACAAACAATAGTTAAAGCCTACAGGCTTTTTCTCCTTGATTTTCTTAGTGAGAAAATGTAGGTGAAGGACAGTGTGGCAAAATGAGTAGATACTGAGGTTAGCATCAAAGGACCTAAGTCTGAATACTGGCTCCACACCAGCCATATGGCTGTAGTTCAGTCCCTCAGCATCTGATTCTTCAGCTATCTCACAAATTTTTCTTATAATTAAATCGAGTAACATTTGCAAAAGCATCTAGCCAGTTTAATATTATACTATTAGAACTAAAAATGATATAAAAATGTATTCATGCTATTTAATCTAGTAATTCCTCTTCATTCATCATTTATTTAACAAAAATTTATCGAATACATACCATATGCCAGACATTGAGCTTAGCACTGGGGATACAACACTGAACAACAAATATAGTCTGTACTTCATATTCTGGAGGAACTATAACTTAAGGAAATGATCTAAAATATTCAAATAAATTATAAACATAAAACTCTTCATGACAGCATTAATAAAATAGAAACAATAAATATCTAACAGTAGAAAAAATTTTTTATCTACTGAGTGAAATACCCCACCGGCATGTAACGAAGACTATGTCGTAATTTGGAAAAATGCATTTAATGTGAAATAAAAATTAAGGTACAAAACTACATGCATGCCATGATTACAAATACATAAAACTAATAATATATTATAGGGGGAAAGAATGGACTAACACTGACCAAAATGAAATCATGGTTAAGAAAATGAGGTAACATTACAAATGACTTCTTCTTTTTTTTTTTTTTTTCCTAACACTCACTGGATGGAAGCATTAGTTTCTTCCTTACCTGAGTTTGGTTTTTGTTTTGTTTTCAACTTCGACAGAGTAATTGTTTTTGAAATCAGAAAAAAGGAAAAAAGCATATTTTTAAATTAGTTGCATACTATCTGGTTACAGTGTGTGACAGTAAATCTACAAGTGTCAGGTAGATCCAGCATCCTACAGGTTTGTGAGGTCTTCCTGGAGGCAAGCAGCCCAGATGAATCTCTTCCAAGACCAGATGCACTGGGCTTGTGTCCAACATGCCCTCATGCTTACCTCCTCCTAAGGGGGCCCAGTATTTTGCTGGTCTTTCTAGCTAAAGCAGCACCAAAACTAACAGGCACTCAGTTTTTATATGTAGGATTGAACTGAAATGTTCTATGTGGCTCCAAGATTCCTTTTGCTCATCACAATACACACTATCATTATTATCAGGCAATAAACTAGAGTCTGAATTATTTTTCCCAGGTATATTATTTTTGGCTTCACTCACGCTAACAGGCAGCTTTCTCTCTGCCCTGTGCTGTGTGCTTGGTGATACAAATTTTTGACCAAGGACCCACTTACTCCCACTCCTCCCCCAGCCCTAATTCCAATTTTCTAAGATGGTTATTTACAAAATTACTTTTATTAAATAACTAATCTCTATTTTTATTAAAGATAAAAACTAACTTCTGGTCAGAGCTTTAGACAAATATGAGATAGTAAGATTCCAACTGAGAACAAGTATGTTTAACCATTTGGTTATCCTAGACAATGATTTGGGAAGGCAAAAATATGAATTCCATTAGGATTTTTCAATGTTAAAAATAACTGTCACATTCCCCATTACCTTGTCCTCAGATGCCCAAGGATCCCAAGTAGGAACATTTTTACCAGAACACAAATCTCACTCAAGACCCCATGATCCATGCAGAGATGAGTTTGAGAGGCCCAAATAAATTGTTTTCTAGTGGTACTCACTTCAACCCTTGGTAGGTAGATTAAAGGTAATTTTCTCATTGCTAAGTCCTGCATTTGGCATCTGAGGGGAAGATTTATTTTCCCTTATACTGGAAAGAATCTATCACGTGAAGAGGAAGGCTGGGCAGTTTCCTTATTTGTGTTGAGGTTGTTTTGTCTTCTTGCTTAAAGTAGAATTAAAACAGTACACTGGGCAAAGTGCCAGAGCACCAGAGCAGGGCTCTGAGGTGAGTTTATAATAAAGGACAGTAAAAATATTCCCCAATGGGCTTTAACTCTTTCTTCCTTATATATTAACGCATTTGAAGCTTTTTTATTCAATATTTTGCAAACAATGTAATAATTATAAACATCATTGCCTTAGCTGAGTTTTCTCGGAGGTAGACTCTGAAAAAACTATTCCAAGGAAAATAGTTTGTTATATATAGGAAATGTATAAGGAATAAACTCTAGAAATATGACATCTTTATCATTTTTTATGTACAATGCATTTATTATGACATGTTCCAGTCATAATAGACAAATAATTGTTTCCTACTCTCAAACTGCGTTTTTATAAATAAATTTCTAACTCTTCAATTTCCTTATATTTTTCTTTTTTTTTCCTAAAAGCAAGGATTTCACAAAAACTAATTAACCTGGAGTTCTGGTTGGGGCCTACATTGAGACACTGTGTAGTTGTTAAGAACCCCATGTCTGAAGCCTGGGTTCAATGCTGTGCTCAGACACTTACCAACTGTGCATCTTGAGCAAGTTATTTAACCTCTCAGTGCTTCAATGTCCTCATCTATAACACGGCTCATAATTTTATGTATTTGGTAGTGCTATGGTAAAATTTTCATGAGTTAGTATAAATAACCTAGAATAATGCCTGGCTCATACGGAGTCCCATATAAGTGTATGTTGAGTGGGAAAAAAAAAAAAAAAAAAGAAATAACAAGGATCATCAGTCTATCCTTAGTGCCACTGGCTGTTCTTGACCTTGTAGCTATGCAGATCAATAAGATACATGACAGCCCACTATGAACACAACAGCTTAGTAAAAAAGACTAAAATAGGTGGACAAATTCTAGTCAAATAGATAACTGTATCACCATATAGTAAGGACAATAAGAGCACAGAACAGGGAGCAACCAACCACTTGGGTGAAGCTGGGAAAAGTTTACCCTTGGAGTCCTTGTTAAAGGAGAAGCAGGCATTGGGGGACTGGAGGGGGTGATGGAGGCTCTGGAAAGGAGAACAGCCCGGGTAAGGAAGAGGACCTGTGACCTGGAACAGTACACTAGAGGAATAGTAAGAAATTGCAGTGTGACTGAAATTTAGGGTGTTGTGCATGAAGTAGTGTTAGGTTAAGACCAGGTTATAAAGGTCTTTGTCCACCAAATAAAGAATATTGACTTTTCTTCTATAAAAAAAAAGAAGCCAGAGTATGTTTTGCTAGAAGTGACATCTCAGGCTTGTTTCTCAGAAAAAAAGAATTCAGTCATCAATGGGAAGAACTGACTAGACTCAAGCAGTCAAAGAGTCTACTATGACTATAGGCCAAGTCTGAGGTTAACTAAGTCTAGGGCAGGGGGGATGAAGAGCAAATGGCTGTTGAAGGAAAGTTTTGGAGTTAGTGACTAATTGGATAGGTCTGGGTAGAGAAGAGGGAGGGTTTAAGAAAGATACTATGATTTCCTACTCTTGAAACTCGGCTGGCCATAGCATTAATAGGCATAGGAAATAAAGAAGACAATCAAGTTAGTAAACCAAGGGGGAGGGGCCCATGACAAGGTTAGATAATGACACGGTAAGTCTGAGGAGCCTATAGGAAATTCAGACAAAAGTTTCTATTTGGTTATCTTTTGGATTTGGAAGACATCAGCATGGGAGTATACAAATAGATGATCTCACCCAGAAATTATACTCTATCTGGAAGAAAATTCCAGTGCACCCTGGTGCCTCAATTGCACCAAAATAAATATGAAATGGTATATCTATTAAGCTGAATAACATCTCCATTTCCAGACTTTCAATGGATAAATCTCATATGGAAATCACTGTATAACATTTTCTCTTTCATGTTTACAATAAAGCTAGCTGGCCATTCCATTTTATGATGCTACTCCAATATATGCACTTTAAAACTGACAGGGAAAGTCAAATCTGGTTTCAAAAATATATGAGCCATAATTATTATTTTGTTCTGAAATTAATCTGTAAGTAATCATTTGATTTCCAAGATATATGTATTTATCCCAAGGTTGTACCATTGACAAAGACTTAAATAAATAAAGGAGGCTTGTGTTTAAAGCCTTGAACTGTGATCCTCTACTAGATCTCTGAAATAATAAGGCTGGGGGCACCTGGGTGGCTCAGCCAGTTTACCCTCCAACTCTTGGTTTCAGATGGGGTCATGATCTCATGGTTCTTGAGTTCCAGCCCTTCATCAGGCTCTGCGCTGACAACAGGGAGTCTGCTTGGTATTCTCTTTCTCTCCTTTCTCTACCCCTCTCCCACTTGTGCTCACATGCTCTCTCTCAAAATAAATAAAAAAAATAAAACAAAAAATAAAATAAAATAAAATAAGATAATAAAATAAAATAAAGAGGTTAATTCTCTTAATTAAAAACTGGATGTAACTCTAAGTGTTCTTCACCTTCATTATGTTGTGGTCATTCAAGAGGCTAGACATTTTTTCCCCAATGATGGTGCAATCTCTTAAAACATTAGAATTTTTTTAAGGATAAGCAAAGCCTACCACTCTTATTTGATGTACTTAGTGACAGAAAATTCTCATTCTTTAAAATTGGATTTTATTTTTATGATCACCTAAATATCATTTGCAACCAAGTGATTAAATAAACAAGTTAGAAAGTAAAACATAATCATAAAATAATAATAGTTTTCTTCTATTTTCCTTTTGCCATAGGCAAATCCTAAATACAAAATCTAAACATGACTATATTCTTAGAATCAATGACCACTTTGAGGGAAATATACATCAAATTATATGTCCTAGTCTGTTCATTAAAAGGAGAAAAAAAATCAATGTCATTACTTTGTTATAAAATCTTAGTATTTCACTATTCTTTTAGATTTTTAATAGAAAACTTCAACAAGACCTCCCAAAGAAATTAATTTTAGACAAAGTTAAATAGATGCTGAAGCTTTTTAAAAATATATTTACCTTGAGTCATTTGCACAATCATCATTAAGGATTTCAAGGCAACCCAATTTAAATTGGTTTATAACTAATTTAAATCTCCTTGTCCTTTATATATAATGTAATATGCTGGTAGTTTTTAGTTTATCCCCTACAACCACAACCTTAATTTAACCATACATCAACATTTCAGATAACACAGCTAAAATGTTAATGAACAAGTCTCAAATATACCACGGGCCAATTTTTCATTAAAAATAAAATACCCTTTGGAAAAGGGTCACAGATTGATCATGAATGAATAGTGTTCCCTTAAGGCAGAGAAATGACCTAAGTTTAATTGGTTCACATAAAAAGGAGGCTTATTAGCTAAATCTGACAGAAACCTTTGCTGAATGTCATCTTACCCTTAGATTTTTCACCAACTCCTTTTATAAATGCATAATTATAGACCAATGATTTATATTATTATATACAAAGTAGGCAACTTTTTTTAGTACCTACTAAGTATTAGGCATGATGATATATAGTAAAGACACAGTGGAAAGCAAGAGGACACAAGCATGTTTCTCAACCTTACAGAGTTTATGGTCTTGAACACATCATGAACAATTGCTGAATCTACATAGATTTTTAATCCCCCTTTTGTTCATCAAAAGGAATACTGACAATAATCAAATGTCACTTACATTTCACTTCGATGAAAGCTTCAAGTATGATCACCAAAATCAAATCAGAATAGGAGAGAATCTTAAATGGTCTTGAATTAATAGAAAGCATGAGTTAGCTTGATGACAATATACGCTAGTGTATACCTTACGAGCACATTTCTTCTCAGTGGCATTGTTTTATTGCATTTCAGGATCATAAACAGATTTTTTTGATCTTGTATTTCACCTTTACCCAGGAAAGAAGGAGTAAGTCAGTGAAGGTAACTTGTTTATAAAAAATCTCCACATTCATTTGGAATGTGGAACAGACAAAAGTGTAAAGGCAGAGAAAGATGGCAGAGGTACAGTCCAAAGCATAAGGACCACTTCATTTTTTATAGAGGTTTAAGATAGCATTTGAACAGCTTTTTGGAAATATTAAACAGTAACAGCTTTCTTATCCTGAAGTACTATGAAGCATTCTGCTTAGCATTTTATACAGGTTATTTCATTTAACTGCCACGACCACCCCATGAGGTAGGTATTATAGTCCATACTTCATAGATGAAGAAACTAAGGCTCAAAGAAGTAGTTTGCCAAAAGTCACATAGTTTGTATTTGTCTGAAATTAGATTTAAACTCAGGTCTGTCCAACTGTAAGTCCAATTCTTAACTTCTATGCTATACTGCTTTGCAACAATAAGAAGGAGGAAGAAGTAAAGGAGGAGAAGAATGTTTACTAGTGATCAATGTTGAAATTCATTGGTAAAGGCAGTTTTTACCATGCCAGTTATATTCATTGCCAAACAAATTATAGCCAAAAGATAGTATAGAAATAGTTTCCCATGTCTGATCTACATCCTAGAAAAAACTAAGAAAAAAGATAACTTTATACCTCCAGGTAGGTTGTAGGTTCCCATTAGCCTGTCATTTCAATTGTTATCTCTTTCCCATATTGAGTTGTCAAAAGCAATCTTAATATCAAATTCTCACTGGTGGCAGTTCTCATATGTGTTCACCTTTTTCTGCACACTGAGATCCAAAGCTATTACTAGCTCTTTGAAGTCGACTTCAAATTGATTGAGGATGAAAGGATAATTATTTTAGTCAATAGTTTCTACCTCAAACTCTTCAATCTTTTCATCAGACTGCTGATGAGTAGGAGAATTAACTTCTTCTCTAGTCATGGCAGAAGGTCCCAGTCCAAGAGTTAAGGTTAGCGGGGAGTAAAACCATGGGGCTGGCTGCTCAAAAGGATAGGAAAGAACCTCCACAGGGAGAGAGGAAAAAAAAAAAAAAAAGCTATGAAGTCATAGCCCCAGGAACAAGCAGACCAATAAAACATAAGGTCATACAAAAATGTAGAATCATAATCCAATTTTAGCAAATCTTAGCATTTTTGGTGGGGCAGGACATGCATCATCTCTAAGAGCTCAGATTGGGGCAAGGTAACCTTCAGGTCCTGCCCACAGAATTAGCCCACGTGGCAGTTTGATGCAGGAATAGAGAGACAGAAGCAATGTAGCCTGGGGGACAGCCTAGTAAAGAAAGCCCCAAACTAAATGGTTGAGATAAAGCTCTGGGCTGGCTCAGATGGCAGAGATGGGATTAAAAGAAAATAAGACAAGCATGTAGTCTAGATTTGCCCAAGAAGGTCTCTCCAGCAATCATAGAATCCTTATGTTATCTCATTCCCCCCAGTGGATGAACCTAGAATCAGGAAACTAGATCATCAGATCTAATCATTAAACAAACCAAACTATTTGGATAACAGGCTTAAATGGGCCACTGGTTCTGATCTTTATCAATCCTACCCCTTAGAAACAGCTCATAGCACAAGAGAGCTTGCTCAAGTCCATAGCAAGAGTTTCTCCTTGGAGAAGATGTAAAGGATTCCAAACAGTTTCTTGTGTAAGTTACTGGGAAGAAGAAGAGGAATAAGGAGGAGGTGGGGGAAGAAGAAGAGATATTTATGAGTAGTTATTTAATACAGATCAAACTATAAGCTAAAAATTATATAGTTTGGTGGTTCTCAAACATGTCCATTTTGTAATTATGGGAGCATTTTGAGTTGTAATAATTACTGAGGTCACTACTGGCATTTAGCAAGTATGAGCCAGTGAACTAAACAGTCTCACATAATGAAGAATCAATGAACCTGGAATTCCTGTGGTATCTCTTTTTGATACAGATATGATCTAGGCCAATCCTACTCCCTTGAAATAGCCCTGTGAGTTAGTACATTTGATCTTGACAATGTTACAATTGTCATCTTCATTTATTAGAGGAAAAAGCTGAGGTTGAAAGATGTTAAGCAACCTATTCTTGATTGTTGCTCACATCAGTGGCAGAACCAGGATAACAATACAGAGAATCTAGCCCATTATTTTTCATGCTTAAGCCCTGGGATCATGTCCACAAAATGACTCACTAGGGCTAAGTGTTAGGAACAGATGAAAAATTAAGAGAAGTGGCAAGGCAAGAACCATCTACTTCAATTTTTGTCAATAGGCAAGTGCTATTTCACTATCTAAATAGTGAATCTAAATAGCCATCCCATTGTTGTCTTGACTTGAGATAAATACGAAAAGTAGTAAAGGAAAGCTTTGGAAAGAACCTCTTATCCTGGGCCAAAACCATGTCCAAAACTATACCTTTTCTTTCTATTTAATGTGATATAATGAAAAGCACACAAGATTCAATCAGAATTGTAAGTTTATAACCCTGGATTGGCCACTAACAAATTTAGGCAAGTCACATTTCTCAGTTTTTTCCTAATATAAAATGAGATGTCTAACAATGATCTAGATCATTTTAAGATCTGGGGAGCAGGAGTGATTTGCTTTGAATGGTATATGAGACTAGATATACGTACAATATATTTTGCTTCACTCAACGTACATGTCTTTTAAAAGAAGCATGATTACTCAAGGAACAATGCTAAATATTGCATTAGCATCTATCTTCAAAATTCCATCAGTATCCAGAGTATCGCAGATACTTCTGAGTTCATAGGACTCAGTTTTGCCTATAACAACATCAATATTTCACATGTGCTTCTGTAAAATTTGTCAGAACCCTGCAGTACAAGATTAAGGAATGTTATTACTTGATGCATTTGAGCCATAAAATTTTAACAACCCACTGCTTACAGGAAAAACAAAAAACATTTAGGCTCTTTTGCTAAGGTTTTGCAATACTATTGACGCTTGCAATGTGGAATCCAGCATGAAGAAACAGAAACATCAAAGTCAACACCTCCAGAGTACAAAGAGTTAGGATCTGTCTTCCTGCCCAGATGAGCAGAAGATACTCTTAATCTCTGTCCTTTACTCTTTCAGAAAAAGGTGAGGTGTCAAACTCAAAATCATATGAACCAAGCATCTATGATTCTTGCCAGAACAAAAAGGGACACTAAAGTCCTCAACAAGTAGTTTCTTAAAATACATAAATGAACATTTTTAGAAATTCATAATTGGACTCATCAAAGTGGGGATATACATATAACATGATTCTCAAAAATCTCTCTTCCTTTCTACTCTGGCATTCTTTAAATGGATTTTGAACTGACTGAACCTGTATTTTAGTGAAGTATCTCTCATTCCTGTCTCTTCTTTCTTTTTTCTTTTAATTTTTCTAATGTTTATTTATTTTTTGAGAGACAGAGAGACAGAGAGACAGAGCATGAGCAGGGGAGGGGCAGAGAGAGAGGGAGACGCAGAATCCGAAGCAGGCTCCAGGCTCTGAGCTGTCAGCCCAGAGCCCAATGTGAGGCTCAAACTCACGAACTGTGAGATCATGACCTGAGCCGAAGTCAGACGCTTAACCGACTGAGCCACCCAGGTGCTCCTCTGTCTCTTCTTTCTAATTGCAGATCATCTGATTGGAACATATATGAGAGAACAAGCTCTTTGATTTTGACAAGTTGTTCTCTATATATATTTTCCCCCATGCTGTCTTACATAGATTAAAGCTAAACCACCGCCAAAAACACCTAGCAGTGAACAGCACATTTACAAACTCCCATTCTACATACAACTTTATTGAACAGATAGTGGATGTTTGTCTTTGAGAAGGGAAACAAGGGGGACGGCTCAGTCGGTTAAGCATCTGATCTTGGCTCAGGTCACTATCTCACAGTTTGTGAGTTTGAGCCCTGTATCGGGCTCTGTGCTGACAGCTCAGAACCTGGAGCCTGCTTCAGATTCTGTGTCTCTCTCTCTCTCTGCCCCTCCCCCACTAGTGCTCGCTCTCTCTCTCTCTCTCTCTCTCTCTCAGAAATAAACATTAAAAAAATAAAAATTAAAAAAAAGAAGGAAAATTAGGGGTGCCTGGGTGACTCAGTCAATGAAGTATCTGACTTCAGCTCAGGTCATGATCTCACAGTTTGTGAGTTTGAGCCCCGCATCAGGCTCTCTGCTGCTAATGCAAAGCCCACTTTGGAACTTCTGTCTCCCTCTCTCTCTGCCCCTCCCCTGCTCGTTCTCATTCGCTCTCTCAAAAATAATTTTTTTAAAGAAGGGAAATTAACACTTCAAATAAGGGTATCAATATGTGTCTATAATTAAGAGCATAAACATAAGCCTAGTTCAATACCCTTTTTCATTTTCTAAGTGCTGGCGCTGATTTATTCTCTAAGCAAACATTAGCCTAGGAGGCGTAAGAAGACAAAGAAGTAGGGGGATGCTGGGCTTTCCTCATCCCTCAAAACATTAGCCTGGGAACAGAAGAATAACAGTAGTCAGAATTTGTACATATCTTTGGTATTTGATAAGGGCTAATTAAGATATTCCTTCCCACTTGAATATGGAATTAAGAAATAAAAGATCTTGAGAGCAAAAAATGTCACTTATTACAAAAATAGCTGAATAGGTAGATGTGGCTTAGATCAGTGGAAGAGTTCTAATAATGAATCCAGAATTAGACTAATCTACCCAGTCATCGGCACTGCTGGGCAGACAGGGCTCTCCCTCCACATTCAGCCAATGAAGGGTAGAAACTTCACTGGTGAGGAGCAGAGCACATATTCCCTATAGGCAGCTGGCTTCCAAGAGGATTAAAGAAAAGAGTGGATCCAAGCATGCCCAGTTTACTTTAGCCAAAGTCACTAATCAGACATTGTTCAGTTACCCTGGAAATGGGTCAGCAAAGAGGCAGAGAGAGGCTAGGAATGTTATACCCTGCCCCTCCAAATGAAAGGACACATTAGGAATAGGGAAGAAATGTCATTCCTCAATAATGTTGTAAGCCAGACAGGCATTAGGTTTGGGGATGGGGTAGGTTGCAAATTCATATCCCCATTACCCAATATAACCTTTAAACAGGTATTAGAAAAATGTTTTATGTAAATTACCACCGTCTCACAATTCATAAGGATTAGATGTCTCACAACGTAACAGTCAACTCCCAGAGACATATAACACAGGGGCATTTATGTTTGATCAGAACTTTATAACTATTTTAGCAACCACCCTTATAGTCAGAAGGGAAAGAAGGAGACGCAGGTCCAATTTCAGAGAAAAGGATAGTATTAGTGTGATCTATTGTGATTTAAAAGTTCTTAGGAAAGTCTACTAAAATTACTTTCTTTTTCCTCTGCGATCCACATGAATTGTGAGAAAGTTTACCTAAACTACACCCAAATCAAGCTGAGAATTATTCCTGTTGGCAATCTGGGTAGGCAACTATTCCCATGTCTAGTGATGTTGCTTTAAAATCACATTTTCCCATCCTGTTAGCTCTCTAAAAACTGCTCCTCTCACACTGGGTAAATTTCTCTATTTTTAAATCATTTAGACTTAAATTAGTCACACACAACCCTTCTCACCTGTAAAAATAGTGACAAAACTGAACTATAGACTTTACCCAAAATAAGATTATATGGAATCTCTAGCCAAGAGCATTCTCAGTATTATGAAAGGTGCTATTAAAAAAAAAAAATGGAAACAAATTTTGTTTTTGACTGTCATTCCGGTATTTCAGATTTGTTTTTGGTTGTCAAAGATGTTGAAAGGAATTACTAAGTTCTTATTGTTTGAGATCCTTTAATCGATTTAATAAGAAATAGGATCATGATCTGATAAAGAATTTTTTTAAATCCCCAACAATATGCACACTTGTAACAATGATAAACACAATTTTGGAAACCTCTATTGAGTTATGGCAACTCAATAGTTTATGCTTTTTACAAAGCAAATTCATATTTATCTACTTCTCTTTGCTGTCAGTGACTACGGAGGGAGGAAAAATAGACGAGGTGAAGGTTGACAAGGACTGGTATGTTAGGGTAGTTCTTTTATAAACTTTTATGGGGTCATTCCAATCTCAAAGTTACTTGGGTTCATAATGATTTAATAGGCTTGGTCTTCTCTTGTACTCCATGAAAGAATCCTGTTTTTTTAAGTTTATTTACTTATTTTGAGACAGACAGGAACAGTGTGAGTGGGGGAGGGGTAGAGAGAATGGGAGAGAGAGAGAGAGGCCCAATCAGGCTTCGCATCATCAGCACAGAGTACCTTAGGGGCTCGAACTCACAAAACTGAGATCATGACCTGAGCTGAAACTGAGAGTCGGACGCTTAACCAACTGAGCCACCCAAGCACCCCTAAAATGTGTGCTTTCTTCTAATACTCCAACTGAGCCTAGACAAGATTCAGTGTGTGTGATAGTCTCACCTCTTCTCCCTCAATATAACTCAAAGGTAGAAAGAAAGCCATAATATTGTTGATGACAGCAAGGCATCTTGCCCCACCTCCTTGACTATAATCCCACAAATAATCCTAGAACATCAAAGATGTAATGGCAGTGATTACATGGACCCCTCATCTGAAAGCAGTGAAAACTGGGGATCTCAGATGGGAGTTGTCCTGCCTGGAGTCACATCTGGTGAAAGGAAGAGGCAGAGCTAGAAACAAGAGTTCCTCACCCAAGTCCCATGGCCCTCCATTTATTAAACCTGAGGCAAGAACAGAGGTCTAAATACCATTAGTAGAATAAGAAAAAAAAAAAACAGTTAAGTTGTCCTAAAATCCTACTACAAGAAGAGCTTTTCCAGAAAGAGTCCTTTACCAAGGATTTAAGACTTACCTTTGGATGGTGTTTATTAGGTATCTGAAAGTGTCTATAATATGATTCCATTTTTCCAGCCTCAGGAAGACAGATCTATACTTAAGTCTTTTAGAGCAAAATTTTGCCTCTGCTACAAAGCTATCAATGATCAAATGTGGGAAACGGGGGCCAAGGGATAGGAATAGTAGGTGAAAGGGCTGCATTCCAACGACTTGTTATTTGTGTTTTTGGTACATTTTGAAGAAATTCCAGTTCATTTTATTGATAGGATTTATGGGATGACTTAGTTTCATCAGAAAGTAACATTTTCTTCACGAATGTGTATTAATCCAAATAAGGTAACTCTGTCTTCATTTACAACCATCTGTTGAAAATGAATTTTTATGAGTTGTCTTCTCAGGACAGAGAGAAAACAGATGTACATTTAACCCAAAACCCCAGGATTGCTCAGCCTATTCTAAAGCTTGATAAGATGTCTAGGATGCCATATATACACATTAAAAATAAGTGTTTACCTTGTGTTTTTATAGTTTAATATTTCATGCAGAACCCAAGTCTATAAATAAAACTGTTTAACTTTCAAACCCAATACAGCCCAAGTCACCCTGCTTTCTGCAAACTCACATCATCACTGAGCCTTTATTTTTAACACTTTAAAAGAATTAAAATTGATTCAGGCTTACTAAAAGTGTCAGATTATTGTCCCGAGCTGACAATGAACACAAGGGTCCACAGAAGATGAATAAAACTGGCAGAAGTGGAGATTCACAGACCTTCCTACAGGACAACTTAGATCATAATGCAGGCGTGGTACAACTTGCACTCTGAAGTTTACACCACCTCAGTTGCAGAAGGAGACATTAGGTTGTTTCCTACTCATCAACACTGGACTGTCTTTCTACAAGAGTGGATAGAAAAGTCTTGTTTCCCGAATGTTAACAGAATCAAGAGAACTATCCTTCTGAAATGGTCTGTTCTGTTTTCCAAAACAGTGTGTACATATTCCTTTAGAACAGTACCAGATTTGAGGGTGATTTGCTTCCACTGTGCCCAGCAAATGCTTGGAGCCCATGAAATGCTTGTCAATGGTGAGGAGGATTATGACCAAATGTCATCTTAAAAGTTCCTCCCAAAACACTGAGCAGAGAGTCAGAGGACCTGCTTTCAAGGCTTCGTTTAACTATTGTATTATCCATGTGGACATCTCCTTCCTGAGTTTGTTTTCTCACCTTTAGAATTGATTCTCCCCATCTGTGATGCATACAAATTATCAAAATCCCATGAAATGTAGGGGAAAGAGACAGAAAAGAGATCTATTAAGAAGCAGTCCTACAGCAAGTTCATCTAGAAATCTCTATTATCTCTTGGACATGAAAACCCCAAGGCTATAATCATGTTATTTTATCCTTATCAGAGCCTAACCTACACTTGCTTCAGTTGAGGCTCCAGATGCATCTTTAATATCTCTGTATATGAATTTATAATTGATCCCATATATACCAGTTTATTCAATGAAATGTCTTTATATGGGCACACGTCTACAAATCATATTCGCAGCCCAGAGCAGCCAGAGATGCGCTAGAGGGAAAGCACTACAGACAGCACTGGTTTCTGAGTTCCAAGATGTTGGATTTTAGGGCTGCTTTTTACCTTTGGGAATTACTTAATCTCTGAGGCTCACGTTCCTCATCCTTTAAGTATATCTTCAAGTGATGTCAGAATGACTAAAATTAGCAACTCAGGAAACAACAGATGTTGGTGAGGATGTGGAGAAAAGGGAACACTTTTGCACTTCTGGTGAGAATGCAAACTGGTGCAGCCACCCTGGAAAACAGTATGGAGTTTTCTCAAAAAAAAAAAAAAAATTAAAAATAGAACTACCCTATGATCCAGCAATTGCACTACTAGGTATTTATCCAAAGGATACAAACATGCTGATTCAAAGAGGCACATGCATCCCAATGCTTATAGCAGCACTATCAACAATAGCCAAATTATGGAAAGAGCCCAAATGTCCATTGACTGTAGAATGGTTAAAGAAGATGTGATATACAAACACACAAATGGAATATTACTCAACGATCAAAAAAAATGAAATTTTGCCATTTGCAACAACATGGAAGAACTAGAATGTATTATGCTAAGCAAAATAAGTCAGTCAGAGAAAGACAAATATCATATGATTTCACTCATATATGGAATTTAAGAAACACAATAGATGAACATAGGGGAATGGAAGGCAACATAAGATAAAAACAGAGAAGGAGGCAAACCATAAGAGACTCTGAAATAAGGAGAACAAATAGAGGGTTGGGGGAGGGGTGGGGGGATGGGCTAAACTGGTGATGGGCATTAAGGAGGGCACTTGTTGGAATGAGCACTGGGTATTACATGTAAGCGACGAATCACTAAAGTGTACTCGTGAAATAATTATTACACTATATGTTAACTAATTTGGATTTAAATAAAAATAAATGAATAGAATAGAATAGGATAAAGTATCTTCAAGGGGATGGGATCATCCCTGTCCACTCCCAGAATTGGGCTAAGGTCATTAACATGAGGTAGTATGTGTGAACATGTATTACAATACTGTAATAAAAAGAGATTAGCAAAACTAAAAGGCAAGCAACAGAATGGGAGAAGATATTTGCAAATGACATATCAGATAAAGGGTTAGTATCCAAAATCTATAAAGAACTTATCAAACTCAACACCCAAAAAACAAATAATCCAGTGAAGAAATGGGCAAAACATATGAATAGACATTTCTCCAAAGAAGACATCCAGATGGCCAACTGACACATGAAAAAATGCTCAACATCACTCATCATCAGGGAAATACAAATCAAAACCACAATGAGATATCACCTCACACCTGTCAGAATGGCTAACATTAACAACTCAGGCAACAACAAATGTTGGCTAGGATGCGGAGAAAAAGGATCTCTTTTGCATTGTTGGTGGCAATGCAAGCTGGTGCAGCCACTCTGGAAAACAGTATGGAGGTTCCTCAAAAAGCTAAAAATAGAACTACCCTATGACCCAGCAATTGCACTACTAGGCATTTATCCACGGGATACAGATGTGCTGTTTCGAAGGAACATATGCACCCCCATGTTTATAGCAGCACTATCAACAATAGCCAAAGTATGGAAAGAGCCCAAATGTCCATTGATGGATGAATGGATAAAGAAGAGGTGATAGATATATATACAATGGAGTATTACATGGCAATCAAAAAGAATGAAATCTTGCCATTTGCAACTACGTGGATGGAACTGGAGGGTATTTTGCTAAGTGAAATTAGTCAGAGAAAGACAAAAATCATATGACTTCACTCGTATGAGGACTTTAAGATACAAAACAGATGAACATAAGGGAAGGGAAACAAAAATAATACAAAAACAGGGAGGGGGACAAAACAGAAGAGACTCATAAATATGGAGAACAAACTGAGGGTTACTGGAGGGGTTGTGGGAGGGGGGATGGGCTAAATGGGTAAGGGACCCTAAGGAATCTACTCCTGAAATCACTGTTGCACTATATGCTAACTAATTTGGATGTAAATTTAAAAAATATATAACAAATAAAATTTTTTGAAAAGTGATTGAAAGAAAAATGGAACAAATACCTTCATTATCTTCTAAAGTTTTTAAATGTTTTATTTTGCTTTGATAAATGGGCATAGTTTAAGTGATTGTAATCTTTGAGATGAGAAGACACATGAAAGTTAGAAAAGTAATTGTCATGGGGCACCTCAGTGGCTCAGTTAGTTAAATATCTGACTTTGGCTTAGGTCATGATCTCCCGGAAGTTCATGGATTAGAGCCCCATGTTGGGCTCTGTGCTGACAGCTCTGAGCCTAAAGCCTGCTTCAGATTCTGTGTCTCCCTCTCTCTCTGCCCCTTCCCTGCTCATGCTCTCTCAATCTCGATCTCTCTCTCTCTCAAAATATAAATAAACATTAAGAAAACTTAAAAAAAAAAAAGAAAAGCAATTGTCATAAAAAAACACAAATTGGCCACCATGTTCACAGCACTACACTCCCTCCCCAACTGCGATGCACAAAGCATGTAATTCAGGGTTTGTTACAAAGTAACCACCACATGAAAAACTACTTGTTCCTTCTGGATTTATTGTATTCTATTTACTACAAAAGTACCAAAAGTTACCTATGAGCCACCTGTGAGACAGTATGCTTCCTTTTAGTAATGGTATGTGTTGTAGAGAGTGTTTAACCTATTAACAGTTACCACTTACTTATCTATATTTGGATTGCTCACTTTGTGGATTTTCCCTGGCAAACTTTAAATCCCAAAATGGCTTTCTTTTGTCATTCCCCTACAATGTGGGGAGCTAGTTCTCTCCACCCACACACATTCTTGGGTGTGTATTTTGGAAATGAAAACCTATTTATTATCCTAAGCAAAATTAAGTTATGATGGTAAATCGGCTGCCAAAACATGGTCAGAACATCTTCCAAAGGCAAATATAAAATGATTTGAGGTCATCCGTTTTTACTCTTCTGTTCCTCTTTGGGGAAATAGTCTACTTTACTCTTGGTTCAGATGTCTTTTCCTTTAGTTTGCTGTCTGTTGTGCTCCTTGAAATCAGCATTGTTTGGTCAAATTGTGCAATGATGACCTTGAATTTGAAGTGAATTAATAAGAGTCACCACACAAACAGGTTTTAAAAATAGAATCTCAGTCTTTCTCCCAGATAGGCTAATCACTGGGAATATACATTTTAAGGAACACATTTTGACACATTTGGAAAACTACCTACCTCATGCAGATCGGGACAGACCCACACTGGAGTCCCTATATCCCCTCACTCACTTGGGTCATTGTCTCAGCCCTCTGAGAGCTTTTAGTGTCTGCATCTTGACAGTAAGAACTTTTGTCTCAGAGCATCTCAAGCAAATCAGCTGCACTTTATTTTGGACCTTATTTTAGTCTTGGATATAAATATTGCAAGGCCACCGAGTTGTCCAAATTAAGACACACAGACACACAAAGAGGACTTCTAAATGTGACCTACTTAAAGTTAGCAGGGTCTTTATTTTTGAAACCTATTTACCTACTTCAGCTTCTGTTTTCAAAAACTGTGTTGCCTAGAAAACTCAGCTGGGGCAATTTACTTCTCTAAGTATTCAATCAGATTTTCATACCAATTAGGATAATTATCAGCACAATTTAAACAGATTTCTTAATTATAGCTACAAATATCTCTCTCAGAGAAAACAAGTCCCAGAGCTTTTAACAAAAAGAGTTTCCTATAAGTAGGAGGTGAGCACTAATTTCCATGCCTCAATCGGTGGGAAGAAATATTCCTTCTAGCATTCATTTGCAGGTCATCAAGAAACCATTTATCCTCACTCATAATACTGTATGCTCAGGCCTACATCTCTTGGTGTCTGATATTTGGGTACACATCACTTCACACTGACACTGGCTAGCAAACAACACCTAACCACCTCATTCATTAATAAGTAAGTGTTAAGGTGTCTTAGATTCCCTTTCGTGCTTAGCCTGGAGGGTCTCATTTTTATTTCTTGTTAAGGAAACACTTGCCTAAGATGCAAAGAAGTCTTATGTTCACTGTGCTGGCACTTAGCTTCTCTCTGCTTCTGCAGAGAGAGTCATGGCATGAAGCACACTACTCAATCATGTCAGACACAGATTCATGTTGAGTGAGAGTGTGCTGGACCAAATGCTTCAAGGAGGAGTTTAGACAGGTTAAGTTCAGTGAAAGGCCAGAATCCCCTTGAGCACAGGCCAAATGATCCATGTTCTAAAGATATGCCAACTACACAGGGAGAAAATGATGCATAATTCATCACCATCTTTTTTTTTTTTTTTAGCCAAAATATATGTTGCCATGAAATTTCCCCTTTCATTTAGAAATCTAAGTATATGTCAAGGGAAATGTAACCACACAGCTCAACTCTGTGAAATGTAGTCTTTGGGGAAGTTATTTGAATAATAGTATTCACTTTAATTAGCACTTCTGAATATCCATGGAGGCCCCTGAACGCATCAAACAGGTGTTCATAACACAGAAAAGACACTGCCCTATGAACAAATGTCAGGTCAACAGAGACTTGTCAGTTCTATATATGCCAAGATTAGTAACTGAAATTAATACATCAAGAAAACATTAAAAAAAATTTTTAATTGTAGGATAGTAAGAGCTAGAAGGAATGTTAGGTATCAGCACACATCATTCCTACTTTGTAGAGGAGAAGTATGGCCCCAAATGGTAAAATGATCAGAAAATAAATCTGAAAAAGTGGTAAGAGTACCCAAGCATTCTAACTTCTATATGAGTTTCATCCCTTCATACTGCTCCTAACCAAAAAGAAGCTCCTATGAGAAAATTATATAATTCTCTTTCTTTCAAAGCCTTACATATTCCTATCTATACATAGTTAAATATGGAAACATATCAGACTTTGACTAAACTCAAACATGGCTGGGTTGGATTACAGGTAGTTTTAGGTAGTTACTATTGGATCATCACTAGCTCAAATTACATAGACACTGTAGATACCGTATAAATCTAAGTCTCAAGCTCCAATATGTAAAGAGTCTAAGCACGTACTACAAACGACTGAAGCAAGACCAGAGGAGACCATGGTGAACCAGGGCACGCGCATGTTTCCATCATTTGTTGTCATGAGGGTGTATGAACACAGGGCTGCCAGATTGTTCTAATTTTCACCAGAATCACAGGTATAAAATTTTGATGAAATCTCACTTTTCAATAGTAACAACTAATTCAAAATGTCAAAAACATCGTGAGAGCCAAATAAAATACATATGCAGCTTAGACTATTGGGAGCTGCTAGTTTGTAGTGTTTAAGTGGAGCAGGTCTGGGCAAAGACAACATGAGGAATGAGGCCAGATCAGAAACACTTAAATTTTTAAAGGGAAAAACTGTTACTTGCATTTAACAGAAGAGTCATGTTAATTCAAATTCACAGTTCAAAATGTAAAAGCTTAAATTAATACAAAATTAGTACTGCTTCAACTCACATTGATGCACTAATAGTAAAGTTGTACAAGGCATTGTGCTAAAGGTTGTAGAGGATATAAAAAGAAGTACATTATCCTTGCTCTTCAGAAGCTTATTCTTTAGTACAGAGGATAGGAAATTAACAGAAATTATGAGAATAGAGAGAAGAATGTGAGGTCGTTAGAGAGTAAGCATAAGGTCTGAAGGAAGGGAGAACTTATATTTGGATTGGTAATCCAAAATGTTTTCTCAAAGAGTAAGTGAACCGGCAGGCAGTGGAGACCGGGTTGTTCAGTCCATCAGCAGATGGCAAATACCTATTGAGCACCTTTCAGACACAGTCTGGGTATATGGGCGACAGCAATGAACAAGGCACTACACATCTGCCCTCAAGGAACTTATATTTTAGTGTGGAGTGATAAATAATAAAGAACACAAACCAGAAAAAGATTATTTCAAATACCACTGAAAAGTATTGAGAAGAAAATCAAGGATCCGTAGTAGACCTCTTCATCTATTTACGAGGGTAACTTCATTCACTCTGCACATCCAAACAGGAACTCAGGGGCCCTGAAAAGCCAAACCTACACCTGATAACAGTTTGTACTCTCTCCTCAAAATTCCCTGTCACCTCTAAGAAATATCTACCTCCTCAAACTATCCGTTATGGTCTTTCCATCACACATAAAATAATGAGATAGAGTACTGGGGCCTATATAGGGTAGGCAGGCAAAGTGTCTACCATAAGTAATTCTGAAGAGTGTTCTGTGTGGGAGGAACAGCAGGAACTAAGTCCAAGAAGATGAAGAGCTTAACTTACCTCAAGAACACAAAGACGACCAGTTTAGCTACAACAGTGAACAAAATGTAGTATAGAAAGTTTCGGGTCCGTGAGGTACTCAATGGCAAGTATTGCAGTCTTTTAAGCCATGTGAGGAGTTTCATTTCTTCTGGGTGCAGAGCAAAGTCCCTGAAGGATTTAAAAGAGGAAAATAACATGATGTAATTTAGGCCTTTAAAAGGTCGGTCTAGGGGCCTCTGGGTGGCTCAGTTGGTTAAGCGTCTGACTTCAGCTCAGGTCAGGATCTCTCAGTTTGTGAGTTTGAGCCCCGCTTTGGGCTCTGTGCTCACAGAGCCTGGAGCCTGCTTCGGATTCTGTGTCTCCCTCTCTCTCTGCCCCTCCCCCACTTGTACTCTGTCTCTCTCTCTCTCTCTTTCTCTCTCTCTCTCCTCTCTCAACATTAAAAAAAAAAAAAATTCAGTCTAACTGGTCTTTGAAAAGTGACAATGAGGAATGAGGAACAAATATGGAAGGCCAGGCACCAGCTAGAAAGCTACTTAGCACTTTCTACCCTGAACTGTGTTTCGGTAAGCATGCCGTCCCTCCTGCCAACAGGCTATGCCTCTTACCTGTCGATATAACAGGTGTTAGCCAGCAACATACCTCATCACATGACTAAGTTAGTTCTAGGATCCCTCTGATAGACATTGCCATGACAGTATTGACAAAAATACATTTTCGTATTTTAATGTTTCTTTTTGAGAGAGGGAGAGACAGAGCTCAACCATTGAAAGGGCAGAGAAAGAGGAAGGCATAGAATCTGAAGCAGTGTCCAGGCTCTAGCTGTCAGCACAGAGCCCATCGTAGGGCTTGAACTCACGGACCATGAGATCATGACCTGAGCCAAAGTCAGACGCTCAGCTGATGGAGCTACCCAAGTGCCACTACGTGTTCATATTGATTAGCATCTGTTGGCATGCCTGTGAAGGGTTTATGGTATACCATGTGACATGGCATGACAACTGATAAACACGAAGTTAGACTTACGTTAACTTGAAGACTTAACTAGAAGATAAATTAGCCATTTTGGGGAACAGTTCTATGAACAAACAAGATTGAGAGGGTATTATATGCCATCCCAACACTTACTATGAACTTTAAATATTAAATACTATTAATATTTAAAAACACTAATTTAAATAATATGCCTAAAATGCATAACAAATCACAGCCTACCACAGGCAGATTTTCATTACGTTCTTTTTCTAATGGTGATAATATTTTCCTCCAAGGAAACATCAACATTTAATTTTTAAACTGAAAATTGGAGAACCCCAACATAGCAAATGTCCCTTTCCCAATGGATAACAATTATTCAATAACTGAACTTAAGATATAACCACTAAAATAGTTAGATACTTCTGATTTAAAAAAAATAAGACACAATAAAAATTAAAGTCAATTTGAAGTCAAGAAGGAATGAATGATTTTTTTCTGAAGTTAGATGTAATCTATATCCAACTGTATATCTGAAGACATAGAACTGATCCAAGATGAAATGGTTATCTAAGTAGACCAATAACTATCGAGGACATTGATAGAATATTCAAAAGTCTACTTTTAAACTGAACAGAACACCTTTATAGTTTAAACTTCTAAGGAGTAGATAATCTCTATCATATATAAACTCTTCCTGAAGAAAAATTATACAGCTTACGTTATAAATCAGGTATAATCTTGATAAGATAACTAGAAGAAAACAGAAGAAAAAATGGGAAATGAACTGTATAACATCTTTAAAAAATGTTATAAAATTGGAATCAAAAGTAATTTTTAAAATAAAAATGCATCATTACCACAGGGAATTTATCATGAGAATGACAGGATATTTTCACATTAGGATATTTATCAACATACTTTACTACGGTAATGGATGAAAGGAGAAAAAAGCATATGGTTTATTTCAACAGATGCTAAACAAGAAAAAAGCATTTGAAAAATTTAACTCCTGTTATATAATTAGGAAACTAGGAAAAGAATGGCATTTCCTAAACTTAATAAAGATTATCTGCTAAAGCCATATAACAAACATCTTACAAATGGTGGTACTTTAGATATATTCCCATTGAAGTCAGGAAAAGACTGGCCTCACAGCTGAAACACTGTGCTAAAGGGCCTAGCCAAAACCAGAAGCAAGACAAGGGGGAAGGGATATAAGGATTGAAAAGAATAGGTTCTGTTTCAGATAACAGAAAACCCGAAGGGCCAAGAGAGTAGTTTGGTTTTTTATTTTTTTCTCCCCTCCTATAAATAAACTTTAGGGACCTGGACAGATAATAGACTTGACAAGTAATAGGGATTCACAACCTACTTTCTCTTGTGGATTTGACATCTTCAACATGCAGTTTGCACTTCCTGGCCCAATATGAATGCTCCAGCACCAGCCATCATGTCTGCATTTCATACAAGGAAAGGAGTGGTGGGAGATTATACACGTCCCTTCAAATACACTGCCCTGAAGTTGTATACACTCCTTTTGGTTACACCACCATAATGAAAACTTAATCATAAGGCCACACCTAACTATAGGAACACCAGGGGAATTTAGGCTTTATCCTGTATAACCTATGCCCAGGTAACTGCAGTCTTCAAGAGGAAAAAGGATATTGGAGGGAAAAAACTGTTCTCTGTCACAGAAAGACTTTAAATATTGTCATTATTTGGGTTCATTCTCCAAAGAAACCCAAAAAGAAAAAAAATATGAAAACCCAGGTAGTTTAGTAACATTTCTCAAAACAGGATCAACATTCAAAATTAATCTTTTTTTTTTTTTTTTAATGCCAGTAAAAGCTGCTTTGGAAAAAGAAAAAGAAAAAAGAACTAATTCACAGTAGCAGTTTTAGTATATGAAAAATCCTAACCAAAAATGTATGAGACCATTTTGGATAAAATGATGAAACTCTTTTTAAGTCATAACATAAGCGTAATAAAAGGTCTTCTCCCAAAACTGACCTAAAATTGAATGCAACTCCAAATAAAATTATGATAACATTTTCATGGAACTTAAACTAGTTCTAAACTTCATATATTAAGTAAAACAAAATAGCTAAAACAAATTTTAATAAAGAAAAGAAGGTTCTTGCCTATAGTAATTAAAATGGTATGGTGTTGATACCGTAATTGTCAAATAAATCAATGGAATAGAAGAGAAAGCCCAGAAACTGACCCATAAATAAAGAACATGGTACATAATGTATGTATGAATCAGTGAGAAAAATACAGAGTTTATAATAAATTATGTTAACAAAAGTGACTCTCCTGGGGTGCCCAGGTGGCCCAGTCAGTTAAGCATCTGACTTCAGCTCAGGTCACGATCTCACAGTTCACGAGTTTGAGCCCCACATAGGGATCTGTGCTGAAAGCTCAGAGCCTGGAACTGCTTCGGATTCTGTGTCTCCTCGCTCTCTGCCCCTCCCCTGCTCATTCTCTGTTTCTGTCTCTCTCAAAAATTAACAAACATCAAAAAAATTTTTTTTTAAAAAACGTGACTATCCTAAAGAAAATCTGATTTACTATTTCACAACATAAACAAAAATTAGGCCCTGATACATTAACTATCTGAATGTAAGACAGAAGCCTCTAAAATATTGGAAAATATATTTATAAGATAATTAATTATAAATAAGACCCATTAAAACACTGAGTTTTAAGTAAACATTTTTTATTTTAGTTATAAAGTTAAAATAGAGATGGAAGTTTTTTGCCATGTATTATGCAAAGCAAGAATATCCTAAATATATGAAGAACTTCAACTAATCAATGAGAAAAAGACAAATAATGATGATAAAATGTGCAGAATAGAAAACACATTTCCAAAACAGTAACTCAAAATACAGATATGAAAATATGCTAATTCTCTCTTGTTATCAAGGAAATACAGATTAAAATAACAGTGATATTTTTCTATCATGCTTGCAAAATGTTTTAATCTAATAAACCATTGGCAAGAATTTAGGGGAAATGATATGCACACTTTGCAAAAAAGAATGAGAATTGTTATAGCTACCTTGGGATGTAATCAGCAGTATCTAAGATAAATGCAAATATACCCCTATCCTATACCTCAGTGACAATGGTCCTGAAGGTGTGATGTCCAGAAACTCTCATAGAAGTGCACACACAAAAAATTTTTGAGCTATACTTATAATCAAAAAAGACTACAAAGCCCATGTCCAAAAGTGATGCATAAATACACAAGATAGAATGTTACACAGCCAGTAAGAAAAATGAACCAAATCTAGTATATATCTATATAGATTAGTAAAAACCAAAAATACAGAAAGTATGATGCTATCAATGGATATATATGGATATATAAGCATTTATGTGTGCATATATATGTTTATGTAAATGTATAGATATTATGGACATATCTACAGAAAAGTGTAAAATGGAAGAGTATTAAGTTCCTGATAATGATTATCTCTGAGATTGGAAAGAGAGAAGGAGATTGAGGGTAGGGTTAAGGTAAACTTTATCTCCAACTTGATGGAGATATGTATATGTATGTATATGTGTATACACACATACACACACATGCAGAAAATAGGACAAGATATTTATAGTTGTAAGTGCAAATATATTTTTGTGAGCCTTCTTCATTTTTTTATTATCTTAAAAGATAATGACAAATGGCAAGTAGGTCAATTTTGAAGAATTATGTGAAACGTAATCAGTTGTTACATTTCACAAATCCTCTTCATTGCTGAACCCAAACTCTTTGAGACTAAGAAAAACAGAATGCACTACATTACATTTGAGATAATAGAAGGTGAAGGGAATAGTTTCTCAAACATGCCCAAAAAAAAAAAAAAAAAAAAAAATCCCTTCTCCAGCAATAAAACCATGACAGATGATAAACAACCTGTGAACACTCTAACATTCCCTGGACATGGTCAACCTTGAAGGTTCCTTTCTACTTCTGCCGAGCCCATAAAAAGAGTAATCTCAGATCCAATGTTTGCAAACACAGTGTGTTTTCCAATGGGCAAGTCCACTGACATTCTTTTCACTGACAAGACAATAGCCTAGTAGAAACTAGGGAGACCTGAGAATGTGTGAGCATGCAATTAAATAATGCTGCTCTCTGCCCACTAAAATAATTCAACAAAATTCACACAAATGAGAAATAAAGCAATTATGTCTCTGGAGTGATTTTTCCAAGGTAATCCATGTATCACCATGATTAGAAAGAATATTTTCAGAAAAACACTAGTCTTAAAAGATGCACCATGGGGGGGGAAATCGTTGCAGTCAAGTTAGGGAAGTACCAATTCTACATCTGTTTCTTGGATATTTACAATAAATGTTTTAGCATTTGAAGGTTCTAAGAAGTGTTACTACTGAGGAAACCATACTTTGTTCAACCCATGAATCTTCACATTTACTTACACAGTTACTTGTTTTTAGAGGCACCAAGTGACTAGCACTGCCATGCGTAACAACTATACTGTAGACCACAGTGTGGATGATGCTGATTTATCTGGATGCATAGAATTTAGAATATATTCAATAAGTAATACCTGTTAAACACTGCTGCCACCCATAGTGCCTAACACTTGGCAGTCCGTCAGGGTTGGGCAGGACAGATAAAGGACAGGGTCAGAATGATACAAATCAATTTCTCCGCTTCTCACAGTGCCTTCGCGGCAAGAGCACAAGCTTATCTCAAATTCTTCCTAATGTGATTCTCAGGACATGTCTCCTCTGTGCTTCATGAACCAGTCCCTTTAGCTGCTGCCTAGTAACTGAATTTTCCTTCTTCCTTTTCAGCTCCTGCTCACTGCAGCATTGCTTCCTGTAACTGCTGAAACCCAAACCCATTTTTATACTGCCACCACTAAACTGGGAATGGTCTCTGTTGGTGACACCCAGGACTGCCATATTGACTGCTGAGGGCACCATGGGCCCCAAGGGTATGGTCACCAGGCACTCCCAAACTGAAGCCTCTGCCCATCACTGGCATCCGACACTCCACTGGACACTTGCAAAACCACAGTCAAGCTTTCTCTCCTCACCCTATGCATGAGTGCTTGGGCAGGGCCTGTGGACAATCTGCAGGACAAAGGGCTGGCGTCAGAACTGGTATGTGCACGTCCTGTTCCTCTTCCTTGGAATGTGTCTCCAGTCTTTGAAGCATATCCTAAACCTAAGACAGGACAAAGCTTACCCATATTGTCCATTAGCCCCTTTTGGAAGGAAAGCTGTGAAACGATCCTACAATCCTAAGTGAAAATGTTCTTACAACTTTGGGTTCTTTCATTATTATAAAAACTTAATTTTCCCCCCTGCTTCTATGACAACAGATGACCACAGAAGTAATAGAAAAACTTGGCATTTTCTGGGTGTGAAGGTGTGAATGCTTTCAAGGGTCTTATTTGAACTAGGTAAATTGGTTGAGATTCAGATCAATCCCACACAAACCTGATCCGCAGCTCTGCCTCCTCCACACCCATACCTCTCAGCTCTCAAAGGTCTCCCCAGTCTGGCCTCACTCTACAGCCCCAGCCTCACAGCTCTCTGCTACACAGCAGCTGTGCATTTAAACAATGAACAATACTTATTGATCAGCCACTCTATGGTAGCCAGGCACTAGACTGAGTCCTGCAGTAAAAACAACACCGTTGCTGTTCTCTAAAGAGCTTTTACAAATAGCTCTCTTCTGCCAAGTGAATTTCCTTGGAGTTTCATAAACACACCATATTCAACTGTCCTTCTGTGCATTTGTTCGTTCTTCTCCCTGGGCATGCAATGGCCTTCATCATTTTAAACACGGCTTATATATGATGTAGCTAGGGTTGCCAAATAAATGCAGAACACCTAGTTAAAATTATCAGATAAATGATGAAAAATGTATGTCCAGATTATTGCATTTTGTTTGCAATATTACATGATACATATTTATACTAAAAGAATAGGTATATATGAGGGAGTTAATGTCAAAAGGATATGTTATCTTTCACTCTAGATATTTGTTATAAAAGGGAATCACACAAAGTAATGGAAAAAGATATTTGGAGAAATAAAATAACCTGGATTCATGTGCGTTTCTTCATAGGAGTTCTATTTTTTGTAAACAAATCACATCACTTTGTTATGTTTCAGTTTTATTTTCCCTTTTTTAAAGTTTATTTATTTTTGAGAGGGAGGGAAAGAGAGAGAGAGAGAGAGAGAGAGAGAGAGAGAGAGAATCCCAAGCAGGCTCCACACTGTCAGCACAGAGCCCAACATGGAGCTGGATCTTGCAGTGTCAGCACAATGCCCAATGGTGAGATCATGACCTGAGCTTAAATCAAGAGTTAGATACTTAACCAATTGAGCCACCCATGTGCCCCTCGGTTTTCTTATCTTAAGAAGCCATACAAGGTGTCCTGGAGCCAGCACCTTTTTTCTACTCCATGTTCAGTAGCAAAGAGCCTTGACAGCTTAAATTAAGTCATGGTTACAGTATTTACCCCACGGAAATAGGCAGATGCTAAAAATCAGGGTTTTACTTTTCTCCAAAAACCCATTGTTATTCTCATGGGTAATCAAAATGCTTCTTTATATGTCTTAATAAGTTGTTGACAGAAATAATATGTACACATATGTACACATATATAGACATTTGTGTTATATACTTTACATAAGTTATATGTTATAAGCATACAACATAGATATATGTAAATATACAGAGACCTTAGATATTACTACCAACCGGTTGAGATGTGTATACTTTTCTTCAGTTTTTATTAATGAATATACTTATATAAATATTTAAGATCAAATAAAAGGAAGGCAAGCAAAGAAAATACTCATTTTCATTGGAGCATGAAATAATGTAACCAATAATCCTACAAGAGTCATAAACCCCATAGGTCACATTTAAAGAGAATAATTCCTTGTTTCTTCCAGAACAATTTTCCCCAAGTACCATTGTTTAAAAGTCCCCAAATTGACACAAAGGCTTCTCTGCACAGCAGTAAGTAGAAATTCATTTTCACAGACAGCTGACAGAATGTTGTAATTACATCTGCTATTGTTCCTGGTTTGATAAGAAGGGAATGCTTTCCTAGTTGTCATTCATTGTAGCTCCTGTGGACAAGAGCCAGAGCAATTCATGGCATATGCTCATTAGCTAGGAAATCCATATGCCAGCTTCTGCCATATTTTGTATAGCCTGGAGAATTTGTTTTTGGGTTTTTTTTTTCTGTTGTTGTTTTGGTTTTGTTTTTTTAGATAAAGCTCCCCTTCTTTTCGGGTTCATCAAACTTTGATTTCAAGCATCCCTGGGCTGTAAGGACATAACTTTAAGAACCCACCTGATCCTTTTAGAGAATTGCTTATCAATTTTCTACTTATTGTTTACATTATGAAATGAGAAAGTACGTGTACTTCTTCTAGAGCTTGTACTAAATGACAGAGAAGAATTACAGCCTGGAAACTCTTCTTCCCTCAGCCTCTCATTTCATACAAAAGTAGCCATTAGGTGACAAAATCGAGTTTTCTCAACTTCTAGTCATAATTACTGAGATATCTTCTATACTGCTTTCTACTCTCCTCAGAAATAGCATGACACTCAACTACAACTGAAGTCACTTCCACAATTTGACTCTGGACTGGCTGCATACTATGTGGGAAAGTATTGAATGTTTGATTTTTTCAAAATTGTGTCCCCTACATAATATACTATAAAAATGGTAATAGGAAAAAGATAAATAATGGATATTATGCCTACTCTACAAGAACTTATAATTTAGACAATGTATAAAATAAGCAAAGACCACCACTACTCTACATGAAGATATTCAGCTATTAACGTTTCTCTTTTAAACATAATTGTCTTGATTATTATAACATTTTAATCAAACTTTCTAAAATGTATTCTGTATTGTTCTGTTTTTATAAACAGTGTACAATACCAAATCAACATTTTTCTTAACTCAGGTTTATCAATATTATACATTTGATAATGTCACTAGAACACATTTGAGCTATATGTAGCTCAAGCTGCTACATGGCCCAAAGTATAAGACTTGAGAGTTTTTACTTCTTTTGGTCATCTTTCAATCTATTCCTTTATTGTCAAAATGTCACAGAACACTAAAGCAAATAAACAAGACAAAAAAAAAAACAAAAAAAAAACCAGGAATCCACGACCAGCTTGGTGACTGATCAGCAATGGAATTTCAAATTCATCATTTGAGAACTAACAGAAACTCATTTTTATAAATGAAAGAGTTAAAAAAAAAAGATGCTTTCCAAGTTTTCTTCCATCTCTAAGAGCCTATCTCAAAGACTACTGGGGAAAATATAAATGCTTGTAAATTGCTACAAAAATTCTGGAAAAATCTTTATCAAGTAGAAGAATCATGCATACTCTATGATTCTGGAATCTACTCCAGCTAATTTCACCTTGAGAAATGCAGGAATGGTTGAAACATCCAAATATTAATCAACAAGATAATGGATAAATTATTGCATATGTAGTCTGTAGAATACAGCAATGAAAAGGAATCAATTATAGCCATACACAATGATGTGGATGAATATCAAAACTAAGAAGTTTAAAAGAGAAACCTAGCTGGCTCAGTTGATAGAACATTCAACTCTTGATCTCAGGGTCATGAGTTCAGACCCCATTGGGCATGGAGTCTACTTTAAAAAGTAGGCTTTGTTTTTAAGTCAGAAAAAATACATACACTACATGCTTTCATTTCTATAAAGTTTTCAAAATTCAAAACTAATATAGAAATGTGTATTTAGGTCATTAAAGTATAAAGATAAGGCAGGAAAAGTTACTATAAACACATGATGGTAATTTTAGAGGAGGGTTTGCAATTAATAGCACAGGTATTTGCATTATTGAAATTCATTAAGCTGCAAGCCAAGCAGCTATTGAAGTAAGTTGGCCTTTGAGTATAAAGACCACATATTGTTATGAATAAGCAAGAGTTCAGGGTACACTGTTTCTAAGAGCCCTCCATGAAGAAGTTTTAGAAAACAAACTTCAGAAAAGTCAAAATGTGCAAACATTGACATAAAGACTAGTGGTGAGCATTAAACATATTTAAATAACTAAGAACTAAAATTAAATGATGTTTATAAAGGAGACTGTATGTTAAGTAGTGGCTATATAGTCTGGCAATATATAGAGAGAGTGTAACTAACAAAATTTAGGAAAGAATGGGGGAATTTTACAGAAAGTAGGATAAACTCATTGATTATCTGACAGAAATTAGCTTGGAATAAAATTTGTGTACAACTAGTTGTTCAAACCTTTATATATAACCAAAAATACAAAAGAGAGAGAGATCTACCAATACCAAAGAAAAAATATATACCATGTAATGGAATATTTTATTCATGTTTGTGTAAAATATGGAATTTAAACTAGACAGATCTCAGATAACCTAAAATTGAAAAACAACACTATGCTTTATATAAGAAACATATCTAAAATTTTAAATGGGAGAGACTCAGAAAGGTTAAAAATAAAAGGATGAATAATGTATACCAGAAAAAAGCAAATAAATGCAGCGGTCACAATGTTCATATTTGAACAGTAAGAAATCAGAACAAAAAATATTAAAAGGAGAAAGATAATAATTATTAAAATTTATTTTCCCAGTAACACATCAAAACCTTTCATAAAGTAGAAACTACAGAATATTCAAAGAGAATAGAGAAAAACATTTCAAATATACTTAACATACCTCCTAAAAGAAATACAGAAAGAACAAGGAAAGCCCAAAGTTAACAGAAGGAAGGAAATAAAAAAGATCAGAATGAAAATAAATGAAATCGATACTTAAAAAATAGAAAAGATAAATGAGACTCAGAGCTAATTCTTTGAAAAGATAAACTGATAAAACTTTAGCCAGACTCATCAAGAAAAAAAGTACCTAAATAAAATCAGAAATGAAAGAGAAGTTACCACTGACATCATAGTAAAAAAAAAAAAAAAATCTCAAGAGATTACTATTGAAATTATATGCCAATATTGAGGAGGGCATTTGTTGTGATGAGCACTGAGTATTGCGTGGAAGCAAATTTGACAATAAATTATATTAAAATTAATTAATTTAAAAATAAAGAAATTATATGTCAATAAATTGAACAACCTAGAAGAAATTGATAAATGCCTAGGAATGTATCATCTTCCAAGACTGAATCAGGAATAGAAAATATGAACATATTCCTAGCCTAAAATCAATCAATAATCAAAAAAATCCCAACAAATAAAAGTCTAGGACCAGATGGTTTTACAGGTGAATTTTACCAAACATTTAAAGAGTAGTAATACCTATCTTGATCAAACTATTTCAAGGAGGAGGAGAAGGAAGAGGAGGATAATTTTTCCAAATTAATTTTATGTAGCTAGGATTACCCTATTACCAAAACTAGACAAAGACACTACAAAAAAAAAAAAAGAAAAGAAAAGAAAATTACCAATATCCCTGATGTAAATAGATGCAAAAATCCTCAAAGTATTAGCAAACTAAATCCAACAACACATTAAAAGGGCCGTTCACCACAATCAAGATTTATTCCAGGGATACAAGAATAGTTCAATATATGCAACTCAACGTGATATGCATTAACAAAATAAGAGGTAAAAATCACATGATCATCTCAATAGATGCAAGAGAAGCATTTGACAATATCTATTCATGATAAAAAGTATCAACAAAGTGGGTATGGACTAAGGAACAGACCTCAACATGATAAAGGCCATACATAACAAACCCACAGCTAACATCATACTCCATAGGAAAAAGCTTTCAGTGTTTTTTAAATAAGATCAGGAACAAGATAAGGACGTCCACTCTCACTTTTATTCAACATAGAACTTGAAGTCCTAGACATAGCAATCAAGAAATAAAAGGCATCCAAATTGGTAAGACATGGGGCACCTGTGTCTCAGCTGGTTAAGCGTCCAACTTTAGCTCAGGTCATGATCTTGCAGTTCATGGGTTTGGGCTCCCCATTGGGCTCTGTGCTGACAGCTCAGAGCCTGGAGTCTCCTTCGGATTCGGTCTCCCTCTCTGCCCCTCCCCCACTTGCACTCTGTCAATCTCTCTCTCAAAAATAAACATTTTTTAAAAAAATTGGTAAGAAGTAAAACAGTCACTATAGGCAGATGACCTGATACTATACATAGAAAACCCTAAAAACTCCACAAAAAACTATTGGAATTAATAAATGAATTCAGTAAAGTTGCAGGATACAATATACAGAAAACTGTTGCATTTCTATACAGTACTAACAAAAGAGCAGAAAAGGAAATTAAGAATATAATCCCATTTATATCTGTGCATCAAAAAGAATATCTAGGAATAAGTTTAACAAAAGAAGTGAAAGATCTATAAACTGAAAACTGTAAGACACTGATGAAAGAAACTGAAGATGACACAAGTCAATGGAAAGATACGCCATGCTCAGGGATTGGAAGAATATTGTTAAAATGTCAATATTGCCCAAAGCAATATACAAATTCAATAAAATCCCTATCAAAACATTAGTAGTATTTCAAAGACTTAGATCTCAAATATCCTCAAAATTGTATGTAACCACAAAAAAAATAAGTTAAATAAATAAATAAATAAGTAAGTAAATAACAGCCAAACAAAACAAAAACAAAAACAAAAAACCCACACAAATAGCCAAAGCCATCTTGAGAAAGAACAAAGCTGGAGGTATTGCAAGCCCAGATTTCAAACTATATTACAAAGCTGTAGTAATCAAAATAGTATGGTAATGGCACCAAAACAGACATGGACCAATGGAACAGAATAGAAAGTCTAGAAATAAGCTCATGCTTATTTGGTTAATTAATCTAAGACAAGAAGGAAAAATATGCAATGGGGAAAAGACCATCTCTTCAATAAATGTTGTTGGGAGACTAGACAGCTACAGGCAGAAGAATGAAATTGCACCACTTTCATACACCATACACAAATTCAAAATGGATTAAAGACCTAAATGTAAGATCTGAAACTATAAAACTCCTAAACAACAAAACCCAAACCATAGACAGTAATCTCTTAGACATTAAACTTAGCAAAATTTTTTCTGGATAGGCCTTTCCAGGCCAGAAAAAAAAAAAAAAAATTGGGACTGCATGAAACTAAAAAAGCTTCTGCACAGTGAAGGAAACCATCAGCAAAATGAAAAAGCAACCTACTGAATGGGAGATATTTGCAAATGATCTGTCCAATAAGGGGGTAATATCCAAAATATATAAAAGAACCCACACAACTCAACACCAAAAACAAACACCACCACAAAACCCAAATAATCCAATTTAAAAATGGGCAGAGAACCTGAATAGATACTTTTCCAAAGAGGCATACTAACGACAACAGACACATGTAAAGATGCTCAACATCACTCATTATCAGAGAAATGTGAAATCAAAATCACAATAAAATATCACCTCACATTAGTCAGAATGGCTAGTATCAAACAGGCAATAACAAGTATTGGCATGATGTGGAGAAAAGGAGCACTGGTGCACTGTTGGTGGGAATGTAAATTGGTGTAGCCATGGTAGAAAACAGTGTGGAGGTTCCTCAACAAAAAACAAAGAGTAGAACTACCATATGATCCAGCAATTCTACTTCTGGATAGTTATCTGGAGAAAATGAAAACACTAATTTAAAAAGATCTATGCAACCCATGTTCATTGCAGCATTATTTACAAGAGCCAAGGCATGTAAACCACCTATATATGTCCACCGATAAATGAAGACAATGAGATCTCTCTCTCTCTCTCTCTCTCTCTCTCTCTGTCTGTCTCTCTCTCTCTGTCACACACACACACACACACACACACACACACACACACACAGAGAGAAATATTACTCAACCATAAAAAAAGATGAAACCCTGCTATTTGTTATGGCACAGATTCACAGAGGGGGTAATAGCTTAAGTGACATAAATTAGACAAAGACAAATACCATAGATTTCACTTATGTGTGAATCTAAAAAACAAAACCCAAAGACAAAAAGAAACTGACTCCTAGAAAACAAACTAGTGGTTGCCAGAGGGAGTAGGGTGAGGGAAAATAGATCAAGAAGTACAAACTTCCAGTTACAAAGTCATGGTGATGAAAAATATAGGGAATATAATCAATAATACAGTAATAATAAAGGAAAACAACTTAACATACCTCTCAATCAAGACCAAGTAGACAAAAAAATGTGTAGGAATACAGAAAACCTAAACAACAAGACCACATAGATGTGTATCAAACTGCAAACCCCAATAATAGAGAACACACCTTCAAGGGCGAACATAACATTTATGAAAATTTCCATTTAATACCCAAATTGGGAAACTGTCAATTAATGCTCAAATTAGAAATACAGCATTCACAGGGCACCTGGGTGGCTCACTCAGTTGGGTGTCCAACTTCAGCTCAGGTCAGGATCTCACAGTCCGCAAGTTCAAGCCCCGTATCGGGCTCTGTGCTGACAGCTGGGAGCCTGGTGCCTGCTTTGGATTCTGTGTCTCCCTCTCTCTCTGCCCCTCCCCTGCTCATGTTCTGTCTCTCTCTTTCTCAAAAATAAATTAAAAAAAAAAAAAAGAAATACAGCATTCGATGACCAAAATGTTAATGAAAACAAAGGAGCTTTCTCTCTGAAAATTAAAAGCATTCTATAATGAGCTATTAAACAACTCAAATGAAAAGAGAAGTATAGGGGCACCTGGGTGGCTCAGTCGGTTAAGCGTCAGACTTCGGCTCAGGTCATGATCTTGCGGTATGTGAGTTCGAGCCCCGCGTCGGGCTCTGTGCTGACTGCTCAGAGCCTGGAGCCTGTTTCAGATTCTGTGTCTCCCTCTCTCTCTGACCCTCCCCCGTTCATGCTCTGTCTCTCTCTGACTCAAAAATAAATAAACGTTAAAAAAAAAATTTAAAAAAAAAGAGAAGTATAACACCAAATTACAGAATTTTATGTTAATAACAATGAATATACAACATCTGAAACCATAAGATGGGCTAAAGCAATTCTAAGAAGAAAATTTATAACATAAATACATATCCATAAAACTGAAAATATCTAATTTAAAAGGCTACCAAGAACAAATGAATTATCACCCCCCTATCCCTCCAAAAAAAGCAGTAAGATAAAAACTGAAATCTCAGGGAAATAAGAAATGAATATAAAAGCTAGGTCTTTATGGAGAGTCTGGGTGGCTCAGTTCCTTAAGTCTTCTGCTCAGGTCATGGTCTCAGGGCTCCTAGGGCTTTGTGCTAATGGTGCAGAACCCGCTTGGGATTGTCTCTCTCCCTCTGCACCCCCCCTCTTGTGCATGTTCTCTCTCTCAAAAGAAATAAATAAACTTTTTCTTAAAAAAGGCTAGTTCTTTAAAAAACAAAAACAAAACAACAACAACAAAAAAACCCAAAGCAAACCTAATTCAAAAAAAGGGGAGGGAGGAAAAAGAAAATCAAAATAAACAATGACAATGAGAAATGCCAAATGGAACACTACTATGCAAACACCTTTGCACATAACTTTGTAAACCTAGGTTAAACTGATATTTTCCAGAAAATGCAGTTTACCATACACATTAACAAGGTCTTTTATTTTCTGCATGCTGATGCTTCAACAGCTGGGCCTTGCTGTCCCTGGAGGGACTGTCCTTCCCAGAGTCAGACAACTCTTAGATGAGGCAAACTTGCCCCAGAGCACAGTAGGCCTTTTACATGCAAACCTTCCAATCCAGAAGCCACACCCTCAACCACCACCTCGTAAAGCTCTCACCCTCAGGACCACAATTAACTGCCTTAGTCACCCCAAGGTCAGGTACCAGATACAAGGGACAGCCCCTCTCCCCCAGAGACTGTGAAATGATTCTATTTTGCAATCCTAAACCTGCTAACCCTGTCTTGCCTCTTTCTGTCCCTGTAAACCAGGATAAAGGCTCTCACCACAGCTTCCCCTCTCCCTCTCCCTCCCCACCATCCCTGAGGCTTCCCTTCATAGCAGCAGGGCACAGCATGCTGCATCCTCTTAGTCTGGGAGTGTAACCAACTTTTTCAATGGTGGTCATCTCCTCATCTATTGGCCTTGCCATATCTAAATAATAATAATAAAACCTGTATTTTAAAACACTATATTGGCCTCGGGAGAGAAACAAAGTCAGAAAGGTCCAATCTCCATACAGGAAATAGAGGTAATGATTGAAGAGCACCTCCTTCACACTTCACCAAAACAAAACCCAGGAGATTCAGATGGCTTCACTGGAGATTTCTACCAAAACTTTAAAGATCAGATAATACCAATTAGATGATTCTAGAACATAGTAAAAGAAAGAAACTTCCAAGTGTTATAAAGTGAGTCTAACATGGATTCAAAACCATGAAGATTGCACCAAAAAAGAAAATTATAGATCAGTCTCACCTTGGCTATCAATGCAAAAATACTAAACATATGTTATTTTTATGTGATATTATAATCTTGACTAACATATCTAAATGAGTTGATTCTAAGATAGTAGGGGATCTATTAATGAAATCTATTATATTAATTGAGCTAAGGAGAAAAGATCATAGACAACTCCATAGGTTCAGAAAAATCATTTAACAAATTAACACCTGTTCATTATACTAATACTTAATAAAATACAAATTGATGGGCGCTTCCTTAACATAAGGCAACATTTTATTTAAAGAAGAAACACAAGAGGCTTTCCTACTGAAACTAGAAACAAGTAAAAAAAATCTTCTCTTCATAATTATTTAATACTTGTTGGAGATATAAATTAATACAAGGAAACAGAAGAAAGCTATTAGAGGTATAAGAACCAAGAAAGAAGTAACACCTATTTACAGATGATATGATCATACATCTGGCAAAACCCCAAAATTACTGGAAAATTACTGCAAACATAAGAAAATTTAGAAAACAACATGTTTTGAAAACCAACAGACGAAAACCAATAACATTATTTACACACTTTAAACTTAAAAGAGTTTATTTTCAAAAGTGAGAGAGAGGAGAAAGAACATACCTAGGCACAAACTTAGCAAGAACGGTCTGAAATCTATGAAAAATACTATAAAACATTTCCAAAAAACATAAAACTAGACTTGAACAAATGATACACATATAACATCCTTGGAAAAGAAGACCCAAAGTCATAAAGATGAAAGTTCTCCTTAATTTCTAAATAAAACATAAATCCAATAAAAATACCATTTTTCCCCTGGAGCTAGATAGCTGTTTTTAAAGTACATTAGAAGAAATAAAAACAGGGGTGCCTGGGTGGCTCAGTCGATTAAGCATCCAAATCTTGATTTTGGCTCAAGTTATGACCTTGTGGTTTGTGAGTTTGAGCCCCACCTTGGGGCTGTCAGCACAGAGCCTGCTTGGGATTCTTTCATTCCCTCTTTCTCTGTCCCTCCCCACTGGTGCGCACTCTCTCTCTCTCTCTCTAAATAAAATAAACTTAAAAAAAAAAGAAATAAAAGCAAGCAAGCCAGAATAACTTAAAAAGAACAATGAAAGGAGACCTTCACAACCAGCTATTAGAACATATCATAAAGCCTCAATACTTTCATTGGTGTGCTCTATGTTTGAACAGACATACAAACCAGTGAAGTAGAACACAAAATCCAGACATAAATTTAATTGCTTATGGAATTTTAGAGGATAAGAAGTGGCCAAGAAACCAGTAGTTTAAAGTATATTGTGATAATTAGAGCTTTAAGTACAAAATTTGATCCATTTCTCAACTATACAACAGCATGAATCCCATCAGAGATCTGAAATGTAAAAAGTTGTATCATAAAAGTATTCAAGAAGAATATTCAAAAAGAATTCAAGAAGAAGCACATGTGAATAGCTTTATTACCTAAAGTAGGGAAATTTTCCCTAAATGGGCCTAAAATCCAGTAATGTAATTAAAAGACTGATAAACTTCGTGATAATGTTCTTATGGCACAAAATATTCAACAACCTAAACCAGGTAAAAAGACAAATGACATACTGGGAAAATACATTTGCAAATTATATTACAAAAGTTTAGCCTCCTAAACGTAGAGGGGAAAAAAAACCTAAAGGGACAAAAAATGTCTGGAGATATGGAAAGAATTCACCCAAGGAGGAATTCACATGGTTCTTACTCATTTGAAAACATGATAAATTTCTCTCATAGTAAGAACATAGTAATATAAGAGTAAAGAAGATACAATTTTAGCAAAAAAAAAAAAAAAATCTAAAACTGGGCACATACACTGTCGGTGAGGCTATGGGGAAACAGGCATTTTCACATATTGTTAATAGGAATGCAAAATATATCAATCCCTCTGAAGAGGAATTCGAAACTATTAAGCAAAAATATGATTATATTTAACCTTTGACTCAGCACCCCTTTTCCAGGAATCTATCCCCAAGGTGCCCTGACAAAAATACAAAAGGACTTTTTATAAGGTTGCCTATGGCAACACAGTTTGTAATAGCAAATAAAGTGGAAACATCCATCAATAACAGACTGATTGCATACCCTGTGGAATAGTCATACAGTGGAATGCTATGCAGCTATGAAAAGAAGGAATCCCTCCTCATATCCATGCAGGGACTCCCAGTCTACACTATACTATAAAAAAGCAAGGTAGAGACAAGTATTTAAGTTATTCTATTTATCTAAGGGTCAAAAATACACACACACACTAAAAATAGAAGGATTAAAAAGTAGAAAGATAAACCACAAACATGTTTGCAGTTACTTATAAGGGAAGGAGAAAAATGGTGAAAGACACAGGAATCTAGAAGCTAGATTTTCCTGAATAGATCTTATTTTTATACAGTTGACTTTGGAACCATGTAAATATTATATGTAAAACTAAGTCAGCTTTATACAAACGACAATTCTTCAAAAATGTGAAATAAACAAACCTTAATTTTTGAGTTGATAGTATAACTACACAGAAAGCAATTATTTGGTTGTACAGTCCTAGAGATATTTGCTTTCAGAACTGTTTTTTTTTAAAAAGAAACCCTTAAATTGTTTCTTATAATCATAGTATATGTGGCAGTGTTGATATTATTCTGTTTTTGTGAACTGTAAAGAAAATAAGTGTGCAAGTGTTTTACAGAATGATGTTTTTGACACACGAAAAGAGACACAAATTTAAAAAAATACATGTCCTAACTTGACTATCTGAAGAAGCCTACACACAATGACCAGCCCTGTAGTTATCAACACCACACCACCCAGACCATAATATCTTAATATTTTACACCAAAACAAACAAACCAGAGCTTTTTGAAGACAAGTCTGATTTCACGTCTTGGCAAGAAAATATTGATGACTAAAATGACTTAGGAACTAACTTGATGAAGCTCCCATTGGCCAAAGAGGAAAATTTGAGCATAGGTAAGAATAATATGTATAGCACACTGAAACAAGTGTTTAAACTTGAAAGTTGATAATGATTCTCAGAAAAAGATCTTGTTAGTCCCCTTCAAAAGATGTTAGAAAGGGGATTCTTGCTATTTTGAATTATTTTGAAAAATAATTATTTTGAAAATTTTTGAAAAATTGTAGTAAATTGAAAGATTGCATTCTTTACTTCAGAGTAGGTAAGTGTATTTTGGAGTAGCCTAGAGTTAATGCAGTGCTATTCCTTTTTACAGAAGTATCCCAGCAAATAAAGAAGAAATGGTAAAGTAGAATACCACCAGTTTATAATCCCTAATGAGTAAGTGGATTTAGTCAATGTGTACCAACGGCTGCTAACATCATAAAAGAAGCAAAAATTTCTAATAAAGTATTTAATACTATTTACAACAATTCTAGATAAAATATTTGAACCTGAATCTGATTAAGTTTCTAGATGCAATCACCAATTTGCAATAACAAGGTAAAGGATGCACTATGGGATAAAATTAGCAAAGTTCATACTATGAGACTCCAAAGTCATAGAACTCAGTTTTTTTTAAAAAATTAAATCGGAGGGATGGAGGGAGAGAAGGAAGCAACTTATGGATTAAAAGGTTTAAACAACATGCTAGCCAGTTACACTGCACTAACCCTATTTAGATCCTATAGCAAACTAACCTTAAATTATACACAACTGGGGAAACTCAATCATTAACTAGATAATATTAAAGAACTGTTAAATTTTTGGACTATAATGCAATTATTTTGTTTTTAAAACAAGTCTTCATCTTTGTAAGAGACACAATGAAATATTCACAGAAACTGGTAGGAGGTCTATAATTTTCTTAATCTAGAAAGGGTGGGGTTTAGATGAAACAAAATTGACCACAAGTTGATAAGAGTGAAGTTTAATGGCAGATTATGAGTGATCATTTTATTATTCTTTCTACATTTGAGTTTTATATTTTGCATATTAACAAGCTAAAGAAGAAAAATCTACACAGCTTTCACTGGTTTTATTTTGAAGATTTATTCGTTTTCTCTGTTATACCATTAACTTCCAGCTGGTTTGTAGAATATTAAAAATAATTAACATTATTTTTATTCTTTGTTAATTTCATTGTACTGAAACTGAAAATATACATATTAAACATCTATTTTTCCTCAGAACAATGTGTTAAATGCAATTGAAACCACAAAACAGGAGGAGCCACTAATCCTTTCTCTGAGAATGTTGAAATTTATTAGGAAGAAAGTATGTATAAACATCTTAGGAAACTGATCCATGACCTTATTAAATAAGACCTCATTTTGCACAGCACATTAAATTTCAAATGTGTGACCTGCTTATGATTTATATCATTAGGAGTACTGTGAATTAAGTGAGAATGTGTACAAAGCACTCAGGTTCATGCAACGCATATAATACATGCTCAATAAATGGTGGCTATAAAACCACCAATCCTTAGTCCTTGGATCTCATTACTAAAATGTTCTACCATATTAAAATGAAATTTTAGGGGTGCCTGGGTGGCTCAGTCAGTTAAGTGCCCGACTCTTGATTTCGGCTCAGGTCATGATCTTACAGTCATAGGTTTGAGCCCCACATCAGGCTCTGCACTGACAGTGCAAAGCCTGCTTGGGATTCTCTCTCTCTGCCCCTCCCCCACTCATTCTCTCTCTCCCTCTCTCTGTCTCTCTCTCAAAATACATAAACATTTAAAAAAATGAAAATGTAGGAAATGGAAGGATGAACAATAGAAGAAGATAGAGAAAACAGTCATCCTTTTTAAACAGTAGAGTCCCTGGAAGTGAATTCTAAACTGGGGATTTATGTGAAGGGTAGATATGGACTGCAGGAGAAGGCATCTTTGACCAGGCATATTACAAAAATCAAGGCACAGAGACCATCTGTAGCAAGCCATATCTAATGTAGTTATAAGCTGAAGTGAAGAGGTAAAACTGGAGAGAGGTGGCCTGGGGTGGGGTGGGGGAGTGCTGCAGGGATAAAAGGGAAGGAGGACATGCCTTGCAGGTCACATTCAGGATATGAAGGTTAATATTTTAGGGAGAAGGGCTCCTTCCCTACTTCTCAGTTATTCTTCAATGTGAATCAAGCAGGCCTACATTTGAAACTTGGTTTCTTTTAACTGATTTCTTCTTTTTGGAAGAAGACTGGCTTGTGTGGTCCAGAAGTTTAAGAATGGAAAATGCCCTATACAGCTCCCCCCAGCATGTCCCCCCCTCTTGGCAAGCCACCTGTACAGTCACATACAATTGTGTTCCTCGCAGAGGGTTCTGTTGTGGTCCTACACTTCTTAGGGGAAGAGAGGGCCCATTTGGCATTCACACAAAGCACGCCTCTAAAATTAGCCTTTAGCAGTGAGGACAATGAGGTTTGGCCTTCATCTACCTTCCCTTTGTCTTATTTAACATTTTGTTCAGGACTTGGGTTGAGAGGAGGATGCTAATTATTGAACCAACTCAAAGACTTCATTAATAATATAAGCAATAGAAATATACTAACGGTCCTTCAATAGAGGAGATAAAAAAGCTTTAAGTAAATTATCTCAGCCATTTTGTGTGGAAGGAGCAGAGATAAGAGCTAATTAATTTAGTTATAGGAAACAAGGATTTGAACTACACGTTTCTAAGACAGAGGCTGGCAAATTTTCTGTAAAAGGCCAGATACAAATTCTGTAGACCTTCTGGACTACATCTGGGTTTTGTTGTATTTTAATTTTAACCCTTTAAAAGTATAAAATCTATTCTTAGCTTCTAGGCTTACAGAAAAAAAAAGGCTGTAGACTATATAAAAAAACTGATGGTAAGCTACATTTGGCCTGTGAGCCCTGGTTTAACTTCATTTAGGGAATAATTCCTTGGAATAAGGGATTATGTCCTTGCAAAATTTATTAACTGAATTCCAATAAACAAAGATAGCCAAGTTCTGTCAGTCAATGAAATTGACTAGTTAAAACTACTCTGGGGCTCTGGCCCCTGCTTAGTAATAGAATCAGGCTTTCAGATGTTGCTTGTAAGGCCCCTATACATAATAAACACACCACAACACACACACACACACACACACACACACACACACACACACACACCTTCATACAACCACATTGGTTATTGATTTTGGAGGCTGCATGCATGGAGTGCTCTACTAGGAAGGCTTCACTGTTCTCATTGACTAACACTAACCATCACTTCATGTGGTTATTATGCTACCCGAGAATCTAAGTGGATCTGGTGGTTCAAATTAAAGAGACAATAAATGCCATATTAGAAATGGGGACACAGAAAAGCATTAACTTTATAGGACTAATTATTTTCTCCTTCCAACAATGTCCTTAGTACAGATAAAACTATTTCATTTCACATCAATCTGAATATGACACATTCAATTCCTTCTATTTGCATTCACATAAATTTTAGAAGTAGTCTCTGTTCCTGCACAACTATGGTTATTGCATCAGTAAGAAGCTTGAGATATTAACATGTCCCAGAGGGAGGAATTTTTTTAACTGTAGTCCTTCTAAGAGACTTGCATTCGAGAAAACTGGATGTTTAACTGCAGTTATTTATGATTTAGGAGTGTTAAAATACCTATGGGCTAAATACAAAAAAATAATATCAGTGTTTTTATTCTTAGTCTCATAACTCATATTTGAAGAAATTGAATTTCACAACCCTTTAAGATTTACCCTTGAGCTAAGACCAAGATTAGAGCCATTTCAGACTGAAGACAGCAAGGTATTGAGAAGGTAGAGAGGAATGAACAAAGGAGGTTTCTAACATAAAGCTTGTGTAATCATAATAGAAATGCAGGTGTGTAGTTTCCCTAGGCAATGCAAAGCTCATTGTTGAGGAAAGCCCCTTAGAACTTCTAGTGACGCCATATGTATTATAGGGCACAAGGTACACCTTTTATTTTTTTTAATTAATAGACCATTTTCTAGCAATTTTAAGTTTGTAGAAAAATTACAGAGAATTCTCATATGCCTCTTCTCCTACCCTAAAACAGTTTCCTCTATTATCAACAGCTTGCAAGAATGTGGGACGTTTGTTACAACTGATGAACCTTGATCATTATTAACCATAATCCACAGTTTACATTAGCACTCACTCTGTTTTGCATAGTTATGGGCCTTGAAAAATGCATATTGTCCACCATTACCATGTAATACAGAATAGTTTCGCTGCCCTAAAAATGCCTTGTGCTACACCTATTCACCTCTCCTTCACGTCCTCCCCATGGATCCCTGACAACCACCAACCTTTTTATGGTCTCTCGAGTTTTGCATTTTCCAGAATGCTGTATAGTTGGAATCATAGAAAGTAGCCTTTTCAGACAGGCTTCTTTCACGTAGCAATATGCATTTAAGTTTCCTCCATGTCTCTTTGCGATTGATAGCTCATTTCTTTCTATCATCAGCCCGTTTTTAAGACAGAAAAAATAATTCTCAAAAAATTTAAGATCTCACCAAAAGGCATTTATTGAAGAATGTTAAATAATTCTGAGTGAGGGGTGGCTGGATGGCTCAGTCAGTTGAGCATCCAACTCTTGATTTTGACTCAAGTCATGATCCTGGGGCTGTGGGAAAGAAAGATTCTTTCTCTCTCTGCCTCTGCACCTCTCCCTCTCTCATGCTTTCCAAAAAAAAAATTCTTAAATTATATATGTATATAATTCTGAGTGACTAGGTGAGCTTACCAGTAGGATAAACATTTTTCTGCCAAAAGTTGTTTTCACAGGTTCTTCATATAAGACATTGCTACAAAATTTTGCTAGACAGAATTTCCAAATACAATGGCATCCAAAAAATTAAAAAATGGCAAGAAAATATTTAATACACATTGTCTCTCACTCCAGGTTAACATCAAAGTCAGGTGCCACCAGAATAGAGAGACATAAAGGCGATAAACGTACAAGCCTATCTTCAGAATGGTATCCATTTGCAAATAGGTACAAATAGACTCAGGAAATGGGGAAATAATCCATTAATCCATTTTTCAATTAAGTCTGTGCCATTGTAGGACACCCATCTTATAAAAGAGCTCCACTTTGAATAGCTTGTATCTCAGCAAATAATGATGGAACTAGCACAGGACACTAGTCCCTGTTCTGAACCTTCCTCGTTCTGATTTCAGCAAATCACTTTTCTTCTGTAAGCTTCCAGACCTTCATTTGTAGCATGGAGAAAATTGTGCTGCCCTCCTGACTGTAAGCTATTGTGAGGATCAAAGGAGACTGAGATGAATACAGGAGATAAAGGTGATGCATGGAGAAACACTGCCAAGCCTCTGAAAGGTTTACTCTGTTGCCATGGTAATAATAATGTTAATGATGTTTTTATTTGATCACCTTCCCATTCCAACTCCTTTACCACCCCCTCTTCCATCCACTGACATTCATCCCAGATAAGATGTTGTCTGGGAGGACATCATAAAAGAACCTGCTTAAGTAGGAAAACAAAAGACCCTGTAAAACAATAAGTAAGTGTCATGGGAAAAGACAAAGAGTTATGCCTCAAAAAAGGAAGTGTCAAAACCTTTCTACAAGGAAAAGTGTTGTGATTGCAATGTATAAACTAGGGGTGAATCACTAGGCTTCCAAAGTAGCAGGCCAGTCTGAAAGGCAGAACACAGCTGGTGGCTAAAAAGCAAAGAGGAAGCACAACCTAAAGGTCTCAGGACACTCTTTCACTGCAGCGAGAGAAAGGGGGCATCCTGGCAGAACACAAAAGTGTGATTAAACCTGATTTCTTCCCGTCGCTCCAGCTGCACAATTGCACTGCCCTGAATGGCTGAACAGAGACAACTATTTAAAGCACAACTCTCCTTAAGTGAAACTGACTCACCTAATCCAAGATGGTCACAGACAAACCAACACCTTACATTCAAGAGAAAGCCCAATAGGCACCAACCCACCCGAACGAAGTAGTGCACCTAATCGTGGTATATGCTGGCACCAAAAATCTATAACTCGACTTTCAAATGCATATGTATCCAAACCAAACACTGAATGTAAACATGGGCAGTCTACAAACGGCTTCAAAAACAAAGGTAAGAGTTCTAGTCAAAATGGTAGGAGTTCACACCTGAATAAACCATCTGCATTCCAAACACGGAAATGATAGAGTATTAAAGAGGCAACAACTCATATATATAAAACCAAGATAAACATCTCTTTCTAGTGGAAATTGAACAAACACACAAAGCAGTGAAGAGAATGGAGGCCTTGAACCTACTAAGTGCTGGCAGGCGGTTAGTGCTAGAAGCTCAGCCCCCATCATTTGAGAGTTAAAAGCACCCCCTGTGAAAAGGGGAGCTGCAGCCTGGCTGGTTGTTTGAAGTGAGGCGTCAGAGGTGCCCTAGAAACCCAGTCCTCAGAAAGGGAGCTAAATGAAACTAGTATCAACTACCACCTGTGGCTACAGTTTCAAACAAGCTGTGGGACAAGGAAGACAGAGGGCACAGACAGAATCTAAAGATCAAGAAATGAATCAAGCCACCCACTGGCTCTGTGACTAGATCTGAAACTTCTTATCACAGGACAAGAGCCTCAAAGAAACAATACAATCTGATTCCAGGCTGCAGACCCAGGGGAAAAGGAAAAGTGAGAAGGGGTAAACAAAACTGCCCAAAGTAAAAATATATGTGACATTAAAACAAAGGAACACAAACTCACCACACAATTTACAAAATAGTCTGAAAAAGGCTTTAAATTAAGTATCCTTGGAATGTTCAAAAAGATAAAGAAAAAAAACCCTCCCATTTAGAAAAGAGAAATTATAATAAAATAGGGGCAAACACAGCAAACACAGAAGAAAAAAATGTATTTTTGAAAAGAGAAATATGGCCAGTGGAAAATATTAACAGAGATGATAAAATGAAGGAGGGCCACTGATAGATGAAACAGACATCTAGAGAGCTGCAAGACAGGAGGGAGTAATTTACCAGAATGCAGCATCAAAGTGCACTCAAGAGATATCAAGCAAGGCTCCAAATGGACATTTCAGGAAAAGAGAAAGGAAACTCATGGTGGAGGAGCATTATCTGAAGAGATAGTAAAGGAGAAATTACCTGAATCAAAGAGAATTCCATGCAAAACTGCATTTCAAGAACCTAACAGGAGAAAAGTAAAATGACATCTAGGCACACCACCGTGGAATCACAGAATACCAAGGAAAAAGACAAAAGCTTACAAAAACATAGTTTACCTAAAAGGAAAGCACACATAACAAACTATTATAAATTATATAAAGTAGTGAAACTACCCTCCAACCCTAGAACCCCAAAGATTAGCCTTACACTAATGGCAATGGGGAGCTGGATCCAAGACTATCCCATTAATTCAGAAATAGGTGAAGGGGACTACATGACGTAGTCAGAGATTGGTTGCGCCCCCTGCAGCCCAGCAGAAAGGACATACATACACATCCTCTCATCAGGAAAGCATTCTCAAGTTAGACCCCAGGAGGCTCACAGATTAATTTCAAATAAACATGAACTCACACTTAGAGTTTATCAAACCCACAAGAATACAAATCACGTGGTAAAGTGTCAGCAAAAACAAGAAACAATCCCCAAATACTTTAAGTATTTATATTATCAGAACAAAAATTATAAAACATATATGAGCTATTTACGAGATAAAAGATGTCTTCACAAAAATGAGTTATCAGTGTTGTCAAAAGTGACCAGGAAGATGTGAAAAAGAACCCGGCAAAATTTTTAAGAAATTAATTTTACTTTATTTTTAAACCAAAAACACAATGAATGGTGTCAACAGCAGAATTCATGAACTAGACGATAACTTTGAAGAAATTACCCATATGTGGCTTGGAGATAAAAGTAGATGGGAAATACAGAAGAAAATTTAAGAAATAAGCAGGACAGGATAAGAAGTTTTAATTCAAGTTCAGAAGGACATTCAATACCTTTACTCATATAGGACCAGAGATCTGTATTATCTGATTCACTTGTGAACCTTTGAGCCATTTTCTACTGAGCCCTTCAATAAACAGCTTAAATTTCTTGACTGTGAAGCTTTGATTTCCCACCCATCTCCTCTGTCTCTCTTTTAAAGTAATTATCCAGAGCCACTAATTACATTATTTGTTTCACATTCTCTACTCTTCTGTTATCTCTTAGAGAGTCGGTCCAAGAATATGTCATAAATTCATCTTGTTGGGAAATATTACAGCTGAAGAGTTCTCTCATTATACAAGTTCCACCAGGTAGAAAGGAAAAATAAGGGGGAAGAGAGTTAAGTGGGGGAGGATGGTCACTCATAACAAAGGACAGGGATCAATGTCTTAAACAGATGAAATAAAAACATCGGCCTCTTTTTTTTCTTTTTTCAAATTCTTATTTGAATTCTAGTTAGTTAACATACAGTACAATATTGGTTTCAGAAGTAGAATTCAGGGATTCATCACTTACATACAATACCCAGTGCTCATCCCAGCAGGTGCCCTCCTCAAAGCCCATCACCTGTTTTCCCCTCCCTCCCCCACCATCAACACTCTGTTCTCTGTATTTAAGAGTCTCTTATGGTTTCTCTCCCTCTCTGTTTGAAACTATTTTTTTTCCCTTTCCTACCCCCATGGTCCTTCTGTTAAGTCAGTCAGAGAATGACAGATATTGTATGTATTCACTCATATGTGGATTGTGAGAAATTTATTTCACTTAGCATAATCCCCTCCAGCTCCATCCACATTGTTGCAAATGGCAAGATTTCATTCTTCTTCATTGTCAAGTATTATTCCATTGTGTGTGTGTGTGTGTATATATATATATATATATATATACATATACACGCACACACATATATATACATATATACATATATGTATATGTACATATATCACATCTTTATCCATTCATCAATTGATGGACATTTGGACTCTTTCCATAATTTGGCTATTGTTGATAACATGACAGTACTGCTATAAACACTGGAGTACATGTGCCCCTATGCATCAGCACTCCTGTATCTTTTGGATAAATTCCTAGTAGTGCTATTGGTGGGTCATAGGGCAATTCTATTTTTAATATTTTGAGGACCCTCCAAATTGTTTTCCAGAGTGGCTGTGCCAGTTTGAATTCCCACCAACAGTGCAAGAGGGTTCCCCTTTCTCCACATACTTGCCAACATCTGTTGTTTCCTGAGTTATTAATTTTAGCCACTCTGACCAATTTAAGGTGGTATCTCAATGTGGTTTTGATTTGTATTTCCGTGATGATGAGCAATGTTGAGCATCTTTTCACGTGTCTATTAGCTATCTGGATGTCTTCTTTGGAAAAGTGTCTGTTCATGTCTTCTGCCCATTTCTTCTCTGGATTATTTGTTTCTTGGGTGTTGAGTTTGGTAAGTTCTTTATAGATTTTAGATACTAACCCTTTATCTGATATGTCATTTGCAAACATCTTCTCCCATTCTGTTGGTTGCCTTTTAGTTTTGTTAATTGTTTCCTTTGCTGTGCAGAAGCTTTTTATTTTGATGAGGTCCCAAGAATTCATTTTTGCTTTTATATCACTTGTCTTTGGAGATGAGTCAAGTAAGAAGTTGCTATGGCTGAGGTCAAAGAGGTTGTTGCCTGTCTTTGCTTCTAAGATTTTGATGGTTTTCTGTCTCAAATTTAGGGTTTTCATTCATTTTGCATTTATTTTTGTGTATGGTGTAAGAAAGTGGTCCCGTTTCATTCTTCTGCATGTTGCCATCCAGTTCTCCCAGCACCATTTGCTAAAGAGACTGTCTTTTTTCCATTGGATACTCTTTCCTGCTTTGTCAAAGATTAGTTGGCCATACATTTGTGGGTCCAATTATGGGTTCTCTATTCTTTTTATATGTATATTTTTTAATGTTTATTTTATTTTATTTTTTTTTTTTTTTGAGAGGGAGAGACAGAGTGGGACCAGGGGAGGGACAGAGAGAGAAGGAGACACAGATTCTGAAACAGGCTCTAGGCTCTGAGCTGTCAGTACAGAGCCCAATGCAGGGCTAGAACTCACAAACCATGAGGTCATGACCTGAACCGAAGTCGGATGCTTAACTGACTAACCTACCCAGGTGCTCTATCTGGGTTCTCTATTCTATTCCATTGGTGTATGTGTCTGTTTTTGTGCCATTACCACTGTCTTAATGATTACAGCTTTATAGTACAGGCTAAAGTCTGGGATTGTGATGCCTCTAGCTTTGGTTTTCCTTTTTACATTACTTTGGCTATTTGGGGGTCTTTTGATGTTCCATACAAATTGTAGGCTTGTTTGTTCTATCTCTGAGAAGAATGCTGGTGCTATTTTGATTGGAATTTTACTGAATGTGTAGATTGCTTTGGGTAGAATCGACATTTTAACAATAATTGTTCTTCCAATTCATGAGCATGGAATATTTATCCATTTATTGTGTCTACTTCAATTTCATTCATAAGTTTTCTATAGTTTTCAGTATACAGGTCTTTTACCTCTTTAGTTAAGTTTATTCCTAGGTATTTTATGGTTCTTGGTGCAATTGTAAATAGGATCAATTCCTTGATACCTCTTTCTGTTGCTTCATTATTGGTGTATAGAAATGCAACCAATTTCTCTACATTGATTTTATATTCTGTGACTTTGCTGTATTCTTGAATCAGTTGTTGCAATTTTTTGGTGGAGTCTTTTGGGTTTTCCATGTAGAGTATCTTGTCATCTGCAAAAAGTGAAAGGTTGACAATTAATCACAAACATAAGCAAACTTATTGATAATAATACAGTAATTGTAGGTGACTTTAATATTCCACTACAATAATGGACAGATCGTCTAGGCAGCAAATCAATAAAGAAAAAAATGGCCTTGAATGATACACTGGAACAGATGGACTTGGCAGATATATTCTGAACTTTTCATCCAAAAACATCAGAATATACATTTTTCTTGAGTTCACGTGGAACATTCTCCAAAATAGATCACATACTGGGTCACAAAACAGCCCTCAACAAATATAAAAGGATTCAGATCGTACCATGCACAACATGTGATTTCAGATCACAATGCTATGAAATTTGAAATCAACCACAAGAAAAAATTCAGAAAGCTTCCAAATGCATGCTACTACAGAATGAATAGGTCAACCAGGAAATTAAAGAAGAAATTTAAAAATATATAGAATCAAATGAAAATGAAAACATGACAGTCCAAACCCTTTGGGATGCAGCAAAGACAGTCCTTAGAGGAAAATACATTGTAATCCAGGCCTATCTCAAGAAGCAAGAAAAATCCCAAATACAGAACCTAACTTCCACATAAAGGAACTAGAAGCAGGTAGCAAAGAAACCCCAAAGCAGCAGAAGAAGAGAAATAGTAAAGATAAGAGAAGAGATAAACAATATAGAATCCCCCCCCCCCAAAGAAAGTAGAAAAGATCAATGAATCTAAGAGCTGGCCTTTTGAAAGAATAAACAAAACTGATAAACCCCTAGTCAGACTTCTCAAAAAGAAAAGACAGAGGACACAAATAGATAAAATCATGAATGAAAGAGATCACAACCAATACCACAGAAATACAAACAATAATTAGAGAATACTATAAAAAATTATATGCCAACAAACTGGACAATCTGGAAGATATGGACAAATTCCTAGACACCCAACACTACCAAACTCAAATGGGGAGAAATAGAAAGTTTGAACAGATCCATAACTAGCAAAGAAACTGAATAGGTTATCAAAAATATCCCAACAAGTAAGAGTCCTGGGCGAGATGGCTTCCCAGGGCAATAATACCAGACACTTAAAGCAGAGTTAATACCTATTATTCTCAAGCTGTCCCAAAAAATAGAAATGGAAGGAAAGCTTCCGGACTCACTCTATGAAGCCAGCATTGCCTTGATTGCAAAACTAGACAAAGACCCCCACTAAAAAGGAGAATTACAGGCCAATGTCCCTGATGAATGTGGATGCAAAAATTCTCAACAAGATACTAGCAAATCTAATTCAACAGAATATAAAAAGAATTATTCACCATGATCAAGTGGGATTCATTCTTGTGCTGCAGGACTGGTTCAATATTTGCAAATCAATGTGATACATCACATTAATAGAAGAAAGGAGGGGCATCTGGGTGGCTCAGTCAGTTGAACATCTGACTTCAGCTCAGGTTATAATATCAAGGTTCGTGAGTTCAAGCCCTGCATCGGGCTCTGTGCTGACAGCTCAGAGCCTGGAGCCTGCTTTGGATTCTGTGTCTTCCTCTCTCTCTACTCCTCTCCCACTCTCTCTCTCTCTCTCAAAAATAAAAACAAACATTAAATTTAAAAAAAAAATAGAAGAAAGGATAAGAACCATATGATCCTGTCAATAAATGCAGAAAAAGCATTTGACAAAATATAGCATCCTTTCTTAATAAAAACCCTCAAGAAAGCCAGGATAGGAGGAACATACCTTAACATCATAAAAGCAATATATGAAAGGCCCACAGCTAATATCATCCCCAATGCGGAAAAACTGAGAGCTTTTACCCCGGAGATGAGGAACACAATGGGGATATCCACTCTGACCACTGTTGTTCAACATAGTGTTGGAAGTCCTAGCCTCAGCAATCAGACAACAAAATGAAATAAAAGGCATCCAAATTGGCAAAGAAGTCAAACTTTGACTTCCGTAGGCCTCTTATAAGTAACTTACTAAAAGATCCAGAAAGGAAAAAAAAGAAAGAAATCAGAGGAGAAGACTACAGAATATGGGTTTTTAATAGATGGGGTGGGGGGAAAGGGGACGGTAAAAACTCTTACAATATAAAAATATAACAGCTAAGTGTAATTGACTCTGCAGAAAATAAAATTAGAGATTGTTAGTCTAAATTGAAAACCTCTCTGACAAGTGCAAGAAAAGATTTTTAAAAACACCCAGACCATAGAAATACAATATAACAACTACAGGAAGGGGCATTAAAGATAGGAACAGAGGAACGTCCAAAGAAAACTTTCTTGTTTGTAAAACAAGAAAAAAGAAAAAAAGAAAAGAAATCAAGTATGAAAATTAAAAGGACTCACCACTTTTCAGGCAAAATCAATCTGGGTCTCACTGGGCCAAATTAAGGTGTCGGCAGGCTGTGTTCCTTTCTGGGGCTCCTGGGGAGAATCTGTTTCCTTGGCTCTTTCAGCTTCTAGAGACCACCTGCATTCCTTGGTTTTTGCTCCTTGCCATCCTTCCTCCATCTTCAAAGCCATGGGGACAAATTAAATTCTCCCTTCTCAGCACATCTCTGACTCTTCTACCTCTGCCTTCCTTTAATCTCCCTATTGTAAGGTCACATAATTAGCAACCTTCTGTCTGCAACATTAATTGTACTTGGCCATACAAGGGTGCATACTCCCAGGTTCCAGGGATTAGAAAGAGGACATCTTGGGGATGGGGGAATTATTTTGCCTAACTAATGAGCCTCCTAATAGAGTTTGCCTAATTGTGTTTCAGAACCTGTAAGCATGCCATACCTGATCTAATTTAGCTGATGCTCTCCTAAACACCTGAGCCATTCTCTACTTAATCCTTAAACATCCAGCATAAAATTCTCCACAGTGAAACCTCTCTGCTACCTCCACAGTCCTATCTCCCATTAAACTCATGATTTAGACCAAATATTCACAGAATTTTTTGAACAATAATTCTTTAATTTACTGTGTTACTCTCATAATTCTGTTTCCTGTGTATTTTTACCCCACCAAAAACTTTCATCTGTATGGGAAAAAATATTGTTTACAAAGTACTTATAATAATATAAATAAATTATTATCAAATGATCTAAGGTTTAAGAAAACAGAAAGCAAAACTGAAAATACAGTTCATCTAATCATTGAAAGAAATGTAGAGAAAAAGATGGGAATATTGAAATGACCACATAGTAATGTAATTAAGAGGTTTATGTCCTTTTGTAAAGCTTGTTTTCTCCTGTGTTCTGCACTGTGGCAGACATGGCCTATATCTTTTCTGCCCACCTCTGAGTTCACCTGCAGCTGCAGAGGACAATTCCCAGACTGAAGGTAGATCCCAACCTCAAGAACTGTGTCTCTCAAATTCTCTTCCCATGAGTCTTTCTCCATCTTCTTTGGAGCTTGCTTAATCTACACACAAACTGCCTGGAAAGGCCAAGGAATCAGTGATGGGCAACACACAAGAAATGAGGGATAATAGCTGGTGATAAATATGCCAGCTTCCCTGTCCCATAGCATATGCAAGGTACAATTTACACAATTACCAAGAGGGTCCCCACTGGGATTAGCCACAGTCACCCACAATGGCAACCCATCCATCCATGTATGCTTCATTGGTTTTTCACGTTTCCCCATTTCCCTTTCCCCATTTCATTACTTTTGCTTCCTTGGATCACCTTCTTTCTTCTTCTTCTTCTTTTTTTTTAATGTTTGTTTATTTTTGAGAGAAAGAGAGCACAAGAGGGGGAGACGCAGAGAGAGGGAGACACAAAATCCAAAGCAGGCTCCAGGCTCTGAGCTGTTAGCACAGAGCCCCACGCAGAGCTTGAACTCACGAGTGGTGAGATCGTGACCCAAGCTGAAGTCGGACGCTTAACCAACTGAGCCACCCAGGTGCCCCCCCTTTCTTTAAGTTTATTTATTTATGTTTGGGAGAGAGAGAAAAAGCATGAGTAGGGGAGGGGAAGAGAAAGGGAGAGAGAATCCCAACTAGTTTCCTTGCTGTCAGGACAGAGCCTGTTGCGGGGCTCAATCACAAAACCACAAAATCATGACCTGAGCTGAAAACAAGAGTTGAATGCTTAATGAACTGAGCCACCCAGCTACCCCAGGGGTCACTTTCTAGATAAGCCACACGCTGTAGGAAAACTGCTCAGCTATACAGTACCTGGCAATATCACAGGTATTCACATAGTCACAGGCTTAAACCACAACTTAACCAGAGTCTTGGTAAAACACTTCATATTCTATCTGAAACATGAGAAGAGGTCTGTCAGGAGCTGATATGAGGCCATCTCTGACTCGCCTCCCCATTGACCATCATAGGATGACTTCTCACCACCTCCTACATTCTGATGTGAAGGACCTTCTACCTTGGCATCATCAGAATAGAAATGGAGAATATGAAATCACTAGCATAGTAGTCTAGACTTCATCTAAACTGCTGCAATCTTCTGGGTCCTTTTCTTTCCATGTGTGTGACAAGGGTCAAGGATGGCTGACCCCTCTGGCTTGTGCTTCATTTTGCTGTAACTAATCAATTGTATAACCTAAAAGTGGTTCAGTTTATCTTTACCATCTGAATTGTCATACCTTGCCTTTGCCCTCTTTTCTATGTGTGAGCTGGACATCCACATCCAAGTCTCAGGGTCTGCGTGTGGGGGAACTGAAACGAAGATAGACATATATCACTTTTATAACTGGTCACTATAGGATTTTTTTAAAAAATCTAGATATAAACATATCATACTATATGAATTTGAATTTGAATTTGTAAATAATGCATAAATGTAAAAGCAAATAAGACAAAAAAAAACCAAAATGTAAATAATAATTATATATCTAGGAACAGGGATATTTATCATGGCTTTTATTTTCATCTCTCTACTTTTTACAGTTTCTAAACTCTACATTAATTCTTTTATAATGTTTTAAAAACATGTTTTGAAAAAATGGAAAGAATATCTGAAATAGACATGGCAAGTGCTTTTATTCTTTACATATAGATGTTTATATATGTCAACATGTAAAATGTAGACATCCTAAAATAAAAGTGAACAAAGGACATGAACAAGGTAATCACAAAAGAAATATAGATGTTAATGAACAAGTGCAAGGCAGTTCAACCTTAAAGCATCGTTAATCAAATAGACAAAAATTATAATGAGAAGCCATTGTTTGCTATTAAGTGGGAAAATTAAATGGTAATATCCAATGTTAGCAGGGGTGCAATGGAATAGGCATTCGCATATACCATGTTAGAAGTATAAACTGATCCAAATTCCTGGAGGCATTTTACAAAGCTTTACAAATGTTCAATTTCTTAACATGGGTGATACCCTGCAAAAGAATTTTCCTCTGGGAAAAGCAGAGATATTCACAGAAAGTTCTGCACAAAAGAGTTATTTCTAACTGATGGGATTTTTATGCATGATTTTCATTTTCATACTTTTCTGTAGTTTTCAAATATCTCCACTAAACATGGAGAGACACTAATAAGCAGAAAAATGAAGTAAAAAATACTTTTTATTTTAAAAGATAAAGCATAAACCAACAATTGTATTTCACAAAAGGACCACACCCTTTTGCTTTTCCTATTTCCACCGCATTAAAGCGTACAAGGATGATACAAGTGAACTAATTTGCCACAGCAGGCCACGTGCAGAGAGAAAATAGACTTCCCTGTTATCTCTGCCTTGACATAGAATCAACATGGTTTTTCTCTAAAATCTAAAATCTAAAAGATAGAATGACTTGGCAGCAGAAGTGAACTGAAGGCAATTTTCTGTCTCTCTGGATCTTAATACTCAGTTACGTTTCGGATGTCACCTACAGGTATTTTCTGCATTAACAACCCCTTATTTACCACAGCTAAAACACATAATGGATATAGCCAATTACTCCGAGAAATAGATTAGCACATGCTTCATTCTTCATACAATGAATGTTAACATGGAAGCTATGATGAGGAGAAAAATAATGATGTTTTCTTCTCAGAACATGATAGCTTTGACTTTAATTTAAGAGCTGGAACATTTTAATGTCAACTCCCTTCACTTGACAGATCAGGCCTTTCTTTTTCTTACCAACACATACTGAGATATTCTGAATTAATGTTAGATACTCACTTCCTGGAACGTGAAGGGATTTTCTCGTATTTGCCAATAAGAAAAAATAATCTAACCACGTCTTAATCAAATCAGCAATTTCTTATACTCATAAATTTTGTCAAATCTAAGATGCCATAACTTAAGATGCATCATTATTTTAGGAACTATAGAAAAACACTACAAACTATGAGAAAGTACACACCTCAATTATAAGATGCACACCAATTTCAGAGATGCTCAATGAGGGGGAGTATGCAATTTAGACGTTTCAGCCTTAGACTGGGGGCAATTCTTGTTCATTTGATTCATCTTCTGCATTCTTATGTATGAAAGGAACTGACAAGATTAGAAACATATTCAAACTTAACCACTCAAAGACTAGCAGTAGAAAGTGAGATCCAATCTCCATACCATGGTACGTTGCCTATGAGCAGTGATGTGTTAGAGCCAGCCTCAAACCAGGATAAACAAGCAGGTTGTCAAGTTGTCAAGACTCATGTGGTTTGGTTGTTACAGCAACTAGTAAAAATTAAATTATATTCCCTTGAATTAAATATATTCTGTTAAAAACAAGGGTAATAAATACTCAAAAAGCATCACCTCCTCATTATTTTACTACATCTTGCTATTATGTATGCTCTCAAGATTATTTCTAATGTGTCTGGTGAGTTGAAATCCTACCTACTGGTGATCTACAGCACATCTCTTTCCAGTTGTGCATTCAGTGATTTCACAGTGATAGCTTGAGATCAGGTGGGAGTATGCATACCATGGAAATCAGCAAATGTTACCATGTGGCGCCTTTTCCCTCCCTAGAAAGCCTATTATTAAACATTCGCCAGCACACCACTGTGTACAATAACAGAAAAGTCAGGTTCTAAGATTGGTAGTCTAGCTACATGTTATACACATTACACATCAATTTACATTATACATATTACACATAGAATAGGAGGGAGGGATACTACAAAGAAAAAGCAAAATTTTAACACTGACCTCAAAACAAATTGAGAAGGTTTTATACACACACACACACACACACATATCTTTATACACATATGTATATATCTTTATATACATATATATAAAATATATGTATGTAAGTACATGTGTATATATACACATATATAGTATATATATATATATATACACACATATGTATATATATATATATATATATATATATATATATATACACACATACACACACACACACACACACACACACGAAAGATTTATTTTATTTGAATTATTCAGTGGGGGGAGAAAAGGTTACTTGAATTTTCAGCATTCAAATGTCTGAATGACCTTCTTACCTTGACTGCTTAATAAAATGAAGAATGCTACACATTGCAATTTTTTACCATATGGAACCTCTAATTTGAGTGGGAATACAATTTATCCATAGTTTCCCACTAAATGAGAGACAATATTACTATCATTTTTCAATGACAACAACCTGGCATGGATTTGACTACATAATGTTGCCCTCGGAATGACCCTCCTCATCTACAGACCAGTGACATCCAAATAGGTCAAATAAAATTTGTATGCTGAACACGGATTACTGAAGCAACAATCTTTTACAATTTTCTATCATTTCGTGAAGAATTATATTAAATGATTTCTGTATAAAATAGTAAAAACAAAACAAAACAACCACAACAAAAAAACATGATCTCATAAGATGTCAAAGACTGCAGTTCACTGTCCTTTGCCTCCTATCTGAGGACTCAGGTAACCTGAGGAGGTTTATTTATGAGAATTCATGTAAATTCCATTAGGCTCTTCTTAATACCCACTGGCACTTTAGAGAGAATATATTTTATTTTATTTGCATTTACATAATACAATTTGATAGTCTCATATTGTATAATTTCATTTCACTCAGTTCATTTTTTAAGGGAAACGAATTTCTTGCAGCTTTTCTACAAAAGAGACCCTATTGAACTATACCCAAATAACTCACAGAGAACTGGTTGCCATGGCTATTCAGAAAAAGTAAGACACCATTGCTAATAGAAATGTTGAAGAGCCTGACTTCCAACCTGGATTTATAACACTAGGTTTTTGATCATATGAATTAATGAAGCCAATGCGGCACCCACTTGTATTCAAGGAACTGAAGACAAATCCTCCCCTTCATAGTTTTTCTTAAATAATGTGTAAACACTTAGAACTAAACTATTAAAAAATTAGAGTTATCACTATCACCTGTGTTGACTCTGTTTTTGCTTCCTAATGCAACGTTACTTTCTCCTCCTTAATGTAACTCAAGTTTTCACTAGGGATTACTTCTGACCCCAGAGTCATTAAACACAGTTTGTCAGTGTGAACAAAGAGAAATAAAAGTGTGACAGAGTATGACCTCTTCAGGAAATGTCACCAATCCCTTCATTACTGGGACAAAGTTTCCCAGCAAGGTTGGAGGAGAGAATGACAAGAGATAAACCTAGAAAGCTACACTGGGAAAGACTGTGAAGGGTCATGTGTATGTTGCGATAAGAAGTCTGGCATTCTCTTGCAATGCAGCCAAGAGTCACCAAATGTAATTTTTTAAATAGAGTACAATTTTTAAAAATACTTTATAAGCTTCGACTTGGAAACTGAGCAAAATGTGTTAGAAAAGTTGCTTGAATAAAAAATACCAACATCTTAAGACACAACCACAATAATCTGAGAAGGAAGTTGTACTGTGAAATAGACTGCAAGAATCACTGCATAGACACTCCTGTTTCCCATTTTAAAAATCCAGTCATACTACTGATAATACAGGAGCTTTGTAGCTTTACTGAGGCTTAAAGACTTACAGGTTTCTATTTCACTGCCTCCCCACTTCATGCTCCTCTAGAAGCTTCTCCCTACCCACACACACGGCTGCAGGATGAAATGCTGGTGCTCCCGTTCTCCATCTTAAGTATTCATTTCTTGGTAAGCAACCCAGTCAAGCCAGTCTGCCCTTTCTAGTCCCTGGAATTCTGGAGAGGAATATTTTCTCCATCTTATAACAAATATACCTGGATTCTCCTCTCTGGGTATAATTAGTAAAAGCCAGTTTTGAACCTTTTCTTCAGTTTCTGGCAAATTTTGTAGATTTAAATTTAAAATAGTAGACATTGCTTTTAAATACATACCTCTCTTGCATATATATATATATATATATATATATATATATATATGTATATATACACACACACACTTTATAATATATATATAAATATATAAAATAATTTAATAAAAGTATTTGTCTTCACCTAGTAGTTGGGGGGAGGGCATGCAGGGGGAATCCCATTGTAGAGAAATTTTTCAGATTTTTTTTTTAATTTTTTTTTAACGTTTATTTATTTTTGAGACAGAGAGAGACAGAGCATGAACGGGGGAGGGTCAGAGAGAGAGAGGGAGACACAGAATCCGAAACAGGCTCCAGGCTCTGAGCTGTCAGCACAGAGCCTGACGCGGGGCTCGAACTCACGGACCGCGAGATCATGACCTGAGCCGAAGTCGGCCGCTTAACCGACTGAGCCACCCAGGCGCCCCTCAGATTTATTTTTTGAAGAGTTTTCTAAAGAACTATATCTGAGATAATAAGGAAATACTGTTTCAAGGGGAAATAAATAGTGTTTTTATAAGAATAGTTCAGATTTCCTTCTGACTCTTCATTGGGACTATATGTTGGAGTTAGAGAGAAAGGGAATTAATGCATAACAATCAAAATCTTATTGGACTAGGTGACCTTTTTAAATTTTCATTTATTTTTGAGACAGAGAGAGCATGCAAGCATGAGTGGGGAAGGGGCACAGAGAGAGGGAGAGAGAATCCCAAGCAGGTTCCACACTGTCAGCGCACATCCCAATATGGGGCTCGGACCCACAAACTGTGAGATCATGACCTGACTCAAAATCAAGAGTTGGATGCTTAACCAATTGAGCCACCCAGGTGCCCCAAGAGTAGGTGAACTTTAGAGGGAATGGTTTTCAATCTTGTTTACATCCCCATCATATCAAAGCAATACCCAATCCTATCATCAGCAGTAAAAATAGCTCATTATAGCAGTACTTATGGGGGGGGCGGGGGGAGGGTGATCTACCTCTGCTTGGGGTGGTTCATATCCCAACCTAGGGGCAGGAGGGGAAATTAATGGATGTGTGCATTTTTACAAAGCTTCCACGTAAAGCTGACATCTTTCAACCAGCACCTGCCATCCCACCCATCTCCACCCCTACCAGAAATAGTCTCCCCATCCCTTGCTTTGAGTTAGTGTCTGCTTTAAGCCTGGTCCACAAGAAGGGGATCTGAGACCTGAGGCTCCTACAAGGATTAAACTGAGTTTTGGTTGGAGTAGTCAGATCTGTATTCATATTCTCACTGTGCTCCTCTGACATGAACTAAACTCTGTTTCTTGATTTAAAGCAAACTCCTAGACAAAAGCTGAATTCAGTAACAGACAGCTTTTTCAGGCCAACACAGTGATTTTTTTTTTAATGTGTTTGGTTGTCTTTAGATAGAGCATAGATATTCTAGTTCTCTGTAATCATCTCTACTCTCTCACATACCAGGTTTTATTCATTTGTTTGTTTTCTATGTGGTACCTAAGAGGGATTTTTAAAATTTTTTTTAATGTTTATTTTGAGGTGGGGGGTGGGGAGGGACAGAGAGAAGGAGACAGAATTTGAAGTGGTTCCAGGCTTCCAGCTCTCAGCACAGAGGCTGATGTGGGGCTTGAACCCACAAACCATGAGATCATGACCTGAGCCAAAGCTGGATGCTTAACTAACTAAGCTACCCAGGGCCCCCCTAGAGCGATTTTAGTTATGACTTCGTGGTTAGGACAAGATATTTTATAAAGATGTAACACATTGGTTGCCTGAGTGGCTCAGTTGGTTGAGTGGCTGACTTTGGGTCAGGTCATGATCTCATGTTCATGAGTTTGAGCCCCACATTGGGCTCTGTGCTGACAGTTCAGATCCTGGAACCTGCTTCAGATTCTGTGTCTCCCTCTCTCTCTGCCCCTTCCCTGTTCACACTCTGTCTCTCTCTCTCAAAAATAAATAAACATTAAAAAAATTATAAAGATGTAACACACTATACTTAAAAAACAAAGGTTTCCTAACCAAAAGTATGTCATAAGGAATATAGGGACAGAATTGAGTTTTCTCAGTAAATTATTCTATTTCATTGTCTTTTCATCAAAGATCTTGCTCCTTCCAGGTCTATTGTGAGACTTAAGAGTCGTAGAGTAAGTTTGAGTCATCTGAGTCTTGTTGTAAAAAACAAAAGGCCTTTGTCCTGTATCTCAAGAGCTGCCTGAAGGTTTCAAATGAAACCTTGCCATCTGTCTATGTCTCTGACACTTTCTTGCCATTACAAATTAGGTCACACCATTCCCATTGGTGTGTTAACATGACAATCTTCCTTGACTCGTAAAGGCTATAGTTTTGGTTGCCCCCAAATTATATGTTAAATCTTATGCTCAATATGATGGTATTTAGAGGTGGGGTCTTTGGGCGATGATTAAGTCATTAGGGTGGAGTCCTCATGAATGACATTAGTGTTCTTATAAAAGAAACTTCAGAGAGCTCCCTTCCTCCTGACATGTGAGGAGGACACAGAAGAAAGATGGCCAGGCAACAGGTTCTCACCTGACACTAAATCTGCTTGTACCTTGATCTTGGACTTCACAGCCTCCAGAACTGTTAGAAATAAATTTCTGTTGTTTATATGCCACCCCATCTACGGTATTTTTGTTTTAGCAGCCTAAAGGAACTAAGACAAAAATCAAGAATTTTCTGCCCACTTGTCTTATTGTCCTATATCAATATTTCTAGGTCCTTAAGAAACTTGCTTCTGGGCTTACTATGATTTTTTTTTAAATTATAGACCAACGAGATAAAATGATTTAATGTTATAGAATGCAACAATCTAATATAGTTGACAGAATTTGACTCAGTTTCTGCCAAGGGATTATTATCATTGAGAGTGACATTCAAGAATGTCATAAAGATAAGGAAAGAATGCAAATATGTTAAGGGAAAAGACTGATTAACATGAGATAGAACTCTATAGTACAGGTGAATCTATTCAAGGCCCTTACTTGAACACTGCCAAAATGTTCCATCACTAATCTTACCTTCAACAGGCATAAGAAAAAAATATATCCCTCTGATTTGAAATAATTTTAAAACATTGCCCACTCTTTCCTGGAGAAACGCTCATCACTCTGTGACAGCTTTGAGTTGGAAAAGCTGGAAAAGTTGGAAAAGTTCCAAGGAGGTTATTGACAACCACATGTTTTCCCTGCAATTCAGGAAGCTACCGTTAGGTGGGTAGTATTACACCAATTGTGCTAAATAGTCCAAAAAGTTTATGACCAGTTTATGGAAATCAAGATAATAGCATTTTTTTGCCCTCACTTTTGATTTTCAAATGTACTTCTTTATTAAGCATAAGCACTGAATATTATAGTGGTTGCAAATTTTTCTTTCATATACCTAGGTATGCATAAAATTTGACTCTATAACTTTACTTAATCTCATTTGGCCCCAATCTCAGTCAGTTTGGAAGTCTCTGCTCTCCTTTGTTTATGTCCTGTGGGTGGGGAGGAGTTAGAAATCATCTACTGGCATACACTAAAGAAAGGTTAAAACATATAGTTTGAAAAACAACTACATCAATTTAGTAGATCACACCAAATGCATTTAAATGAAAGAATAGAATAGAATGAAAAGAAAACATAAGCCAGCATCATATTGTTTTATGAACATTTTATGTATCCTGGAAAACAATGTAAAATGTCTTATTGTAGACAAAAATTGGCCATGGGCCAAAACTGTCGAAGAAAAACCATAATGGGGCATAATGGGGCATAGTGGGTAGGTCAGTCTGTTAAGGTAGGTCAGTCTGTTAAGTGTCCAACTTCGGTTCAGGTCATAATCTCATGAGTTCATGAGTTCAAGCCCCCACATCAGGCTCTCTGTTCTGTCAGCTCAGAATTCACTTCAGATCCTCTGCCCCCTCTCTCTCTGCAGTTCCCCCATGCTCTCTCTCTCTCTCTCTCTCTCTCTCTCTCAATAAATAACTAACTAAATAATAATAAACAAACATTAAAAAAATTCTGCATAAGACATTGAACTACTGTGTCTCCAGACATGAGGTCCAAACACTGCCTACATCTTCCATAAACTATCATCCATAAACTATCATCTCTGCAGTGCCAGATTTTTCTCACTTTCAGGCCTCATACTGGGATGCACAGAAACATGTGGCCACTCTCCCATCCTACTTGAGAACAGCAGAGGGCTTTCTGAGGCTCTGTGAAGTCCTCTCTGCCTAGACATGCCAACATAGATATTTCTATTCCACATGCCTTGACTTCTCAGGAATTCAGGAGTGCTTTCCTTAATAACTTGCTGTCTCCCTGGGCTTCAGTCCTGAAGTTAAGGTTTCTGTTGCCACTTATCCTGAATACCTAAACTCACCCAAGGGTTTTAATTTCTGTCCCCTCCATTCTAACCCCAGGGAGGGGGGTACAGACCCACTTCTCTCATATTCTGCCTTCAGATTCTCAGACTTTTTTTGTCTCCCAGTTCTTGAGATTTTTATCTAGTCTGGGAGAAGAAAAACTGTCTTTGGTGGTATTTTTTCATAGCTCTTGTTCATAGTGTAATTGCATGGCCCAAAGTGCCTCAATACTCTGGCTTTTTAAGCCAATACAAATGCCCAGATTCTTCAAACTCAAAAGCATTTTTCTTTCAAAACTATTGTTTCTCCCCCACATTTATAAGCCTATTTTTAAAACTAAAAGCTAAAAATTGACAGGTTTTTCCTTTCTTCTTCTGTAACAACCTTTCCCCAAGGCAACGGATACCTGAGTCATATGTTTTAGCTTCACTAGGAAACAGGTTGTGGGTAAAGAGGAATTGCCGGACATGAATTACATTTCTAGTATTTCAACACTATTTCTAATGACCAAATTTATTTTTTTTAATGTTTATTTATTTTTGAGACAGAAAGAGACAGAGCATGAACAGGGGAGGGTCAGAGAGAGGGAGACACAGAACCTGAAGGAGGCTCCAGGCTCTGAGCTGTCAGCACAGAGCCTGACAAGGGGCTCGAATTCACAGACTGTGAGATCATGATCTGAGCTGAAGTCGGATGCTTAACCGACTGAGCCACCCAGGTGCCCCACTAACGATCAAATTTAAAAGGATAATAGTTAAGGAAAAATTCAAAGATGTGTGTGTATGTGTATGGTACCCTCACATTGGTGTTGCAGTTACAAAATATGGTTTAATCAAATTCTATTTTTATCCAAAGATTAAATGGAAAAATTCTTTTAAACTTGCCTTGAAAAATTACATAATAATTTTTCCCCAAACCTCTGATTACCTCTATCCCCATTGATTAGTAAAGCATTAAAATTTTCTGCAGTGACTTGGGCTTTCATTCAATGTTAAACTATGCAAATTTGCTATGATGCAAAGTAAGATGATACTGAATTGTTGCCTCCTGTATAACATTTGGAAAAAGAATTGTTTAAACCTCCCCAATTTGTAAAAGCTTACCAAAAATCTTATAGTTTGAGAGGTGGCAAACCAACTTGACTGTTAACTAAGTGGGTACTGTTGCCAAATAGATAACCCTTTCATGTAAACTATGAATACCTACCCAGTCTTTCTTCTGTAGCATGTAAGTCACCTTTGTTTACTTGCATCAGAATATACAAGAATTTTTTTTGAAATTATTTTCTTTTTTTTCTTTTTTTATGTTAGAGGGAGAGATAGAGTGTGTGAGCGGGAAAGAGGGGCAGAGGGACAGAGAGAGAGAGAGAGAGAGAGAGAGAGAGAGAGAGAGTCTTAAGCATGCTGATACGGGGCTGGATCCCATGACCCTGGGATCATGACCTGAGCTAAATTCGACACTCAACTGACTGAGCTACCCAGGTGCCCCATGCCATTTTCATTCACTATTATCATACTTATTTTTTTCCTAATATGTAAGATATGGTGTATATTATTAATCAAGTGGTGGGGCTGGTGTTAGTGCAGGAATATATCAAAATCAATAATTTTGGAAAGAAGATGTGGTAAAAGACCATGAAGAATACCAATCAATTTCCAAGACACCTTTTACTGATAAAAGAAATTGTAGATTAATTCAGGCTTATGGAAAATTTAGTCTTGAATTATATGAGTTTTGAATTATAGGTGGCCTTCAGAGAAACATCCTTTGCATAAAATGCAAATGCCTAGTACTTGAGCTACTTATAACTGTGGCAATAAGTACTTCAAAGTTGTGAATTATTCTGATGACTGTTATTTTCCTCAAACTAGTATCAGAGTGATTCAAATCACCACATCTTTGGATCCATCCTTTTCAAAATTCATTCCTGCCAACATGAATTATCAGAAGTTGGGAAAGTGATTGCAGCTATTTAATGTGCCTATATATTGTTTCTGAGATGCCTGTGACTTTTTTTTTGTATGTGTGCCATTTAGAAGGATGATGCACAACAGCTTTGTAAAGTTGCTTTTCCCACTTGAAAATGTATTAAGCACCTATCAGTCTCTGTTCTGTTTTCTTGATATATACTTACAGAGTTCTATCACAACTTTACAAGTTAGACATTTATGTCAGTCAAGTTCCAACCAAGAAAACAGAAACTTTTCAAAGAAATTAAAACAAAGATAATTTCAATACAAGGATGAGGATGGGGAGAGGGATCAGAAAGGCAGCTAGTAGTTAGAAACAGCAGAAATTGTGACTGGCTGAGAGATAGAGGGGGAGAGGGAGAGGAATGGATTACTGAAATCTAGAGTTTTAGCTATTCTGGAAGAAGTTGGACTCATGATTGGGCTGTCCAAGCATCATGGAGTCAGAGAAGAAACAAATGGTGTCAGAAATGACAGCAAGGTAGAAAAGAGGGGGAGAGCCCAATCTGCCAGTCCTTCCATTTGGTATAACCCAGGACAGAAATCCAAGGAAAGCATCCTGCAGAAGTTAGCTCCCCCACCGAAGAGAGAGAGCCAAGCTGGTGAAGGAAGGGTCAGGAAGGAATCTTAGAGCAAACACCAGCACAGCATTACCTCCCCCTTCTCTTTATATGGGGAAACCATGCCACTTCTAGTCAATAGCTTAGCTATGTGTATGTGAAACAAACTTTGCATTCAGTTCCTTCTATGACAATAATTACATATAACCCCAGAAGACAGTTTTCTGGAAGAGTGTGGAGTCACAAATCTCACCTATACCAGAATACAATCTTAAAAATAAACATAAATAGGACTTCAAATCTTTTGTATGTATATAAGACACACACACACACACACACACACACACACACACACACACACACTATTTATTCTAAAAGACTCAGACCTAAAATGTTCTAAAATGTAGTTTAAGATACCTAGTCCGGCAATGTAATAAATTCAGCATAATTGCTTCATTTTGAATATAACCATCTACCACTTGGTATTAAACTCCATCAGGGACAATGAGCATAATAAATCTTAATTACATTAACCTTTTTAATCAGTTATATATAGGTGACTCCAGTCTCAAAATTTCTGGATTGATTTTTATATGGCTTATAAATATAATTCTTAAAATGCATAAGGTAATATAAATTCAGATCCTGCTTTTAAATTATCAATATTCTAATTATACATATGTTTTCTGAGTTTTCCTGTGCCATTAACATGACTAAACCTGTTGGAATTCGAGGGGCATGTAAATGACTTTCCTTGGGTAATTGACAATCTCAGCCACTGTACAAATCAATTTCACTAATCTTCAGCAAACTATAAATTAAGAAGGGAGGCTACAGCCAGCTTATTGATTCCTTGCCAACAATTTTCTCCAATATGCTGCTTCTCTTCCATAAATTAAAATGTTTCCACTGTGTCCTCAAAAACTCATAGTTAATTATTGACAAACTTCCCCATGACATCAACTTCTTTTCTAAATGTTGCCTTGTCTCCTAAGAGAAAACTAGCTCTCACTAGAGAACTCCACTACCCCTGTTGATCTTTCAAAGGAAATCATTCATTCTCCATCATGACATCCATTTTGGGATCTGATTCAGGGCCCTTCTTGCTCCTCACTGCTGCTCATATACAACTTCCACAGTCTCTTTTGCAAGCCTATCCTCCTTTAAGGTTCACTCATGTCATTGGCTGTATTATCCTACATTCCACTTTACCAACGGTGACTACCAAGCTCATAGCTAGTACACACCTAGCTCACTGCCATCACCTTAACTTCTACCAATCTGGCTATCTTCAATATCCATGGGGAGAACATTTTCTGAAATCTTAGTACCCTGGATCCTCCTCTCCAATGACCTTCTCCTTCACTCCACTTCAGCCATCTACTCCCATGACCACCCAGAAATCCATCATCATTTGGAACTGCTCTATTCTTGACATCATAAATATAGACTTTATGTTCTCTAACTAAAATATGTTACTTTTCTGGATTGTTCATTCATTTGGCCCCAATACACTAGTGCTCTCAATTCATTAGGATCTGTAGTTCTCAACTTTTTGTTTGGATCTTTCTTTTCTCTCTCTCTCTCTCTCTCTCTCTCTCTCTCTCTCTCTCTCTCCTCTCTCTCTCTATATATATATGTGTGTGTATATATGCAAATATATATATATATATATATATATATATATATATATTATATATATATATATATAAAGAGAGAGAGAAAGAGAGAGAGAGAGGGAGAGGGAGAGAGAGAGAGATATCCCAACATTTCAATGACCGCTTTTTCTCCCTTACCTCACTACTTTTCTATAATTCTAGCCCAGGAGAACACCAACCCTAGGTGAGCCCCAATGTCTTGCCTTCTCTGCACATGTACTTGGGCAATGGAGATACGCTATATAAAAATCACAAAAACTGGTAAATTTGTAGCACTATAAATTTAAGACCACCAACTTCATCTGGAAGTTCAGCATTTTCCCAAAATACCATTATGTATCCTTAATCAAGTCTCTGCCCTGTTTAACACTATCACTATTTTAAACATCCACTGTCCTCAGACAGGTTGCTTTGTTGTTCCCCACTTCCTCTGTTGTTCCCCACTTCCTCTCAATGGATGACCTTTCCTTCAACTTCATGAAAATAAGAAAAGCAAAATAGAGTGCAGCTCCTTCAGTGCCCAGCCTGTGGCTCCCTATTTATCTTTTCTTCTTCCCTTCCTCCTCCCTCCTCTTGTTAGTATATGTTCTAGGCCAGTGGTTCTCAAAGTTTAGTTCCCAAATAAGCAGCATCAGGGAATTAGATAGAAATGCAAATTCTCAGGCTCCACTTCAGGCCTGCTGAATCAGAAATTCTCAGAAGAGACCCAATTATTTCATGTTTTCACAGGCCCTCCAGGTGATTCTGAGGCATGCTCAAGTTTGAGAACAACTACCTTATACTAGTTCTTCTCTCTGTGCTCTGGATACCACCCAATATCACATTCTTGAGTTTGGAGAAATAGCACAAACCCTTCCCTCCACTGCCACCACCTCATCCAACACCTGGATATTTCAGTGAACTCTTAACTCACCTCTACACTTTAGTCTTTTTTCCCAGCAACCAATTCTTCATCCTGCAACCAGTGTGATCCTTTGGGGGCATAAATTTGCTGGTGTCATTCTATTTCTTAAAAACTGTCAAATTTTTCACTTCATCATAGCATACTATCTAATCTTTCAGGCTGTTTTACAGGTCTTTCAAGTTCTGGGGTCTGTCTCCCCAGCTTCATCTTATACCATCCATCTCCTTGAATTTTAATACTCTAGGCATCCTGAAATTCTTTTTGTGCCTTTCATTCCATATCTTTCCTGGCCTTTTGTCCTTCATCGATGTTGATTTCCCATCTTGGGACATTCTTCCTGCACACTGTTTCTTTTGGCTAGATATAGTTGTTCTTCATGTCCCAAGTCAGAACGTACTTCATTGAGGAGTCCTAGCCTGGACTTCAAACTAGAATGAAGTTCATTCCTATATGCTTTCTTAACTCCATGTTCATCTCCAATCATGATTTTTGCTATTTTCTAATACCTGTTATCTATGCTAGACTAAAACCTATTTGAGGCCAGAAACTACGTTCACCTAATTCACACTAGGTTTTGAACCCAGAAAAATACCTATGTCTGGCATAAGGCAGGTGCTCAATAAATAGCTATTGAATGAATAAATAAACAAATTCCAAAATGTATGTTGTGTTTCAGGTCTTCATTTTCTCTTCCCTTTAAAATATCCTTCCTGCTAAATGCCCTTTCTTTTTTTTCCTCCGTAATTCCTTCCATTATGCTTTTAAAGTCCTAGATCTATGGTCATCGTTCTGTGTGCCAAGGTACCCCAGAATGCCTTTGCAAACTTACAGGGTGTCATGATATATTTTCAACGGAAGCACAGCAACATCTATCAGACACTGTGCAAAGTACTAGCTAGAGGGAGTTTGGAGCTTCAACATTAGATAACCACATTTCTTCAAAAAAAGTCAGATCTTTGTAAAGCTGGGTTTTCAGCAGTGCCTGTGATAGAAAGGAAGTATCACATGGAAATATGGTACAGAAACTATGGTAGAGGTGTCCAATTTAATTCAAACTTTGAGAAGATGTACAGCACCCGATAGACATTAAGTTATTAGGACATAAATACTCTTTAAGTTGTTTGGACCTAATTATTTAATAAACAAACCTGTTAGGTATTTCCTTGGGCCCAGAAGTATATGAAAAACTTATCAGGACACTAAAGGAGCTGGGAAGATTTGGGAGCCTCTGTCCTTGTCAACTGTTAATTTTCCTTTATGTGGTTTCCCCTTGCCATTCTATTCTATTTTTGTTTATATTCCAATCCCAGTTGTTACGTATTATGATTTCTTTCAGTTTGTTCTTTTTAGTAATCATGATATACCTGTTTGCTGTCATTGGTTTTGATTCTTTTTTCATGATTTCTCCTCTGTAATGATTTCTAAATCCTCCTATTATTATCTATTTATTGCACTAAAATATTACATTGTAAAGAAAAGAAAATTGGCTTTGCGAAGCTCTGTGTGCATACACATAAATATCTGCTTCATATGCCTGGTGTGTGTGTGTGTGTGTGTGTGTGTGTGTGTGTGTGTGTGTGTGTGTAAAGCCCATCATGTACCTCAACCTTTTCCTAAAAGAGAGATGTCACAGTGATTTGACCTCACACGACTATGGGGCTGGCTGAAGAGTCTCTGTAAGGCTGTTATCTTTGCATCTGATGCTGGAGTTTGAAGTTCCCAGGCAGACCATCAGGAAGGGAAGATGGATGTATAGTAGGGGAGAGCAAGGTAACACCGGAACTCACAAGCATGCAAGGAGTCTAAACCTATGTCAGTTCTCTTGCCTCCGACATTAATGGTATGCATGTCCTGCAAATCTGGGCCCCTTCATCATGGAATTACATACACATGCATACACCTGAAGAAAGGTCAGGGGACAGTGAATGGTTACAGGCCCAGTGAGCTCCTCATAGCAGCAGGGGGAGGCAACAGATCAGCAACAGCCTATGTGTGCTACAAAATGGCTGCTGCTTCACTGTTGCCCTGCAAGTCTCACATAGGTGCCTCTCTTGGGGCTTATCCTAACTGGGTACATCCAGGAAAGGTGGTTCTGGGAGATGGAGTTCAGCCTAGCAAAGTAGGTACCAAAGCCACCAAAGGCATAATACCTCATCCCTTTACCAAAGTAGCTTATAGTATAGTTACAGGCAAAATATGTGTTCATTAAAAGATAATCAGAAATTCAATATATGATAAATATTAAATGAGTGGTTTCAGAGGAAGTTGAGAGAAGTGTAGGCAGTGGTTAAAAGGATTGGCATCTACTTTCAAGTAGACGTTGAAGAAGTAGTGTTCCAGTGAGGGAAAATGGCAAAGCCCCAGGGGCAGGAATAACCAGGGATTCCAAGACAACTGCAGATCAATCTAACCAGAGCAAAGGATTTGCAAAACAAGGAGTGGGTGAATGAGTCTGGAAAGGAAGATTGGGACTGTGGTCTGGCTCCAGATGCCAAACCTATTTCTGGCTTTGTTTTGCAGACAGATGAGAAATTCTTATGATTTATCCAAGTCACTGTGCTTGATTCTGATTTTTTTGCCAGGTTTCCTCTATTTTTCTCCACTCTACTCTCTGAAGTGATTCTTTCCCCTTGTACTAACATCATGTGTTGGATGTAATGAAACATTATATTGTATAGAAAAAGAAATTTGGTTCAAACTTGGTATAAGGCAAATGGGGTATGTGATATAAATAGGACTTTAAGATGGTGACCTTGCTGACAGTGTGCAAGGTCAAGGGGAAACTGAAGACATAAACTTGTCTCCCAGAAACGCCTCACAAACTAAAACTGGAGGGCAGACTACAATTTAGAGCCTTTGGCTATTACTCAATCTTCTTCCCATACTTTGTAGGATTCCAGTCTGTCCAATATCCCGATAAAACTTTGTTACCCTTTCTATCCAGAAGATGGCTAAATAACTTCCATCCTCATTTTAAGGCCCAATGATGAGAAAGGCTGACCCCAGTAAGATTCGTGCTAGGTTTGATGGTAATGGCATAATGGTATCCAAATAAGTTTTCCTTAGCTCTGTGAACTCTCCTGAGAAGCTTCTGGTACTAGGACAGCCAGCTCCTTCTGTAGGCCATGGCATCCTCACAGCATCCTTCCTGGGACGAAGCATCTCCAGGAACCCATGTCTACTAATTGCTCCTGCAGGCTGCAATCAACAGCTAACAGTCTTTCATTGGACAGAAACCCACTCTATCCCCACAGTCTTGTACTCCAGTGGCTCCAGAAAGAGAGCTGCAGCAGGGCCTCCTGCTAAGCTTATTTTAGTGGAAAGTGCTCTGGGCCTGGGCTGAGATCCAGCAGGGCCGGATTGCAATTCCTGTACTACAGCTCATTAGCTGTACAACCAAGATATAGCCTCTGTGGACTTTGTAAAGTGAGTTGGTTAAATTAGATACTCTCTAGGTTTTCTTACAGGTTTAATTTTTTTTTCAAGATATGCCAATTAAAATTAAATCCAAATTTTACTTATCAACAGGCAAAAGTGAAAAGAATGTTACTGTTCACTGTTGGCATTGTCTCTTACACTGCAGATGAGAAATCAAATTAGTAAGAAAAAAGAAGGTAAACATTTGCCATTATATAGAAAAGCTATTTAAAATACACGTATTCTCAGGAATCCCCAGCCCTAGAATAACTGATTTCAAGGACATATCCTGCATACATGCAATGACATAGCTATGTTGATATATATCACAACATCACTTATAATGATAGAAACTTAAAAATGATAAAATATGCACTAAGTCACTGGTTAAAGAAATTACAGTAAATCCATGAAATGATATAGCATAAAGTAATTTAAAATAAAAACATTAGAGGAAAACACTGAATAAAAATGGAAAAGTTCTCTATATTTATAAAATGGAGTGATTTACTTAATATTTCATTAAGTCATCCAGTGTGATCTCAATTTATATATGTAAATATAAATATACAACAATACTTTCCCAGAGCAGAGATGCCTATGACTGCTAAATAAAACCACACCATCTTTAACTGCCAGTTGACAACATGTGAGCCGCTATTCTTCAGAAATCCATTCTTCTGTCAGGGTCCCCAATCAGGAATGTCTAGGACTCTCAAAGGAATCTTACTTCTTCCAACACCCACTGCTGGTCCAGAATGCTAAAAGTGGGTCTATGCCTCAATATAACTGACTTGCAATTCTTCTCTCCTCTTCCAGTACCATTAGCTCCAAGTGGAAAATCTATAGAAATTTGAAAGAGTAATCTTTTCAAAACCCAAACCTGATCATCCCCACCTCTCTTTTCCTTCTTAATATTATGGTTTGCCATTACTCTAAGGGTAAAGATAAAATGTCTTAAGAAGCCTACAAAATCCTATACTCTTGCCCAGTATGTCTTCTATGTGCCTCCCCAGCCTCAACATATCACATCCTGTCTTTCCATTTCAGCCACTTTGGGTCTTCTCTCAGTCCCTCATATTTCTTCATGCACTTACTTATTTAATTTCCTTCTTACAAAGTTCTTGTCCTGCTGTTTCATTTAGTTAATTCTTTCCCATGCTTTTGTCTTCAGTTTGTCATTTTCTCAGAGAAAATGGCTACCAGACTTGGCAAATTATCCATACCACACATTTGCATAGCATCATGTAGCTTCCTGTTATGCACTTGATCACAGTTGCACATTTACATTTTAATCATATGAGTTGATTAATAAAGAGACGCTGTGTCTGTTTTCTCCTTCTCCTCCCTCTTCTCCTTCCCATCACCCACCCCCTCCATATTCTTCTTCTTCCCCTTCTTGATCATCATTCACACCTATACCCTTGGCTTTCCTTGATTTTTTGGTGTAGCTCACTCTCGTTTGAGCCAGATGCACAACAAATAATACAAAGCTTTGTAAGAGCCTGGAAATTATAGTGTTGATGACACAGGAGCTGTGTCTCACTGAAGATGAAATACGGTTACTTCAATAAGCAAATCAAAGCACACCTACTTAAAGATCTAAACACACCACCACTGCAAGCAAGGAGGAGCTCTGCAGAGGACTGACCAGTGGAAAAGAGCAGACAAAACTCAACAGAAGAGTGCACACAGCAAACACCAGAAACACTGCCTCAAGTGCCAGGCCCTGGACAGTGTATAACCCCTTTTTAATATAACAGTACTCTCAGATGCAGGAAACATAACAAGTTTTTAAAACACACAAAAGACAGAAACTTAGCCAAAATGACAAGATGGAGGAATTCTCCCCAAAAGGAAGGTCAAGAAGAAATCACAGCCAGGGATGTGCTCAAAACAGATATAAGCTATATATCCGAACAAGAATATAGAATAACAGTCATAAGACTACTAGCTGGTCTTGAAAAGAGCATAGAAGACACAAGAGAAGCCCTTGCTGCAGAGATCAAAGACCTAAGAACTAGCCAGGGTGAAATTTAAAAATGCTATAACTGAGATGTGGAACAGGATACAGTAACAGTGAGGACTAAAGAAGCAGAGGAGAAAATAGGTGATATAGAAGATAAAATTATGGAAAATAATGAAGCTGAAAAAAAGAGAGTAAGGAAATTATCAGATCACGAGGGGACACTTAGAGGGCTAAGTGATTCCATGAAACAAAACAATATCCATATCATAGGAGTCCCAGAAGAAGAAGAGTGGGGAAAGGGGGAAGAAGGTTTATTTGAACAAATTATAGCTGAGAACTTCTCTAATCTGGGGAAGAAAACAGGCATTCAATTCCAAGAGGCAGAGAATTCCCTTCAAAATCAACAAAAACAGGTAAACACCACAATATATCATAGTGAAACTTGCAAAATACAAAGATAAAGAGAGAATTCTGAAAGCAGTTAGGGACAAAAGGTTCTTGACCTACAAAGGTAGACACATAAGGTTAGTAGCAGACTGTTCACTGAAACTTGCAGGCCAGAAGAGAGTGGCAAAAAAAATATTCAAAGTGCTGAATGGGAAAAATATGCAGCCAAGAATGCTTTATCCAGAAAGGCTGTCATTCAAAATAGAAGGAGAGAGAGTTTTCCAGACAAATCAAAACTAAAGGAGTTCATGACCACTGAACAAGCCCTGCAAGACTCTGAATGTAAATGGACTAAATGCTCCAATCAAAAGATATAGGGTATCAGAATGGATTAAAAAAAAAAGAGGTCCATCCATATGCTGCCTATAAGAGACTCATTTTAGACCTAATGACCCCTGCAGCTTGAAAGTGAGGGGATGGAGAACCATCTATCATGCTGATGGACACCAAAAGAAAGCCAGAGTAGCCATACTTATAACAGACAAACTAGATTTTAAAACAAAGACCGTAACAAGAGATGAAGAAGGCTTTTATATCATAATTAAGGGGATCTATCAAGAAGATCTAACAATTATAAATATTTATGCACCCAATTTGGAGACACACAAATACATAAATTAATAACAAACATAAAGAAACTCATTGATTAATAATACCATAATAGTAAAATACTTTAATACCCTGCCTACAACAATGGATGGATCATCTAAGCAGAAAATCAACAAGGAAACAATAGCTTTAAATGACACACTGGACCAGATGGACTTAACAGATATCTTCAGAATATATCATCTTAAAGCAGCAGAATACATATTCTTCACAAATGCACATGGAACATTCCCCAGAATAGAGCACATACGGCATCACAAATCAGCCCTCAACAGGTACAAAAAGAGTGAGATCATACCATGCATATTTTCAGATTACAATGCTATGAAACTTGAAATAAACCACAAGAAAAATTTGGAAAGTCCTCAAATACATGGAGGTTAAAAAACATCCTACTAAGGAATGAATGGAAATTAAAGAATACTTTTTAAAAAATATATGGAAGCAAATGAAAATGAAAACATGACAGTCAAAACCCTTTGGGATGCAGCAAAGGCAGTCCTAAGAGGAAAGTACATTGCAATTCAGGCCTATTTCAAGAAGCAAGAAAGTTCCCAAATAAACATTTCATTCACACCTAGCACAGTGCTTGGTACATGTTTTTTAAATGACTAACTACAGTCTATTTCCGGCTTCCTTCTAGTAGAGGTGGAGGGTCAGACTGGCTCCCACAATTGAGAACATCCACCTATCTCCACACTCTGAGCCCAGGATCCCAACTTTCCTTTCATCCCTTAAAAAACAAAATCAGGCCAGCTTGGTGAAGATGTCCAGTTGTTTTGGGAAAAACTCTTTCTTTTATACACAAATTGTGGCTTGAATTCCAAGTTTCATTTTATTCCATTACAATATTTCACAGCCCCTTCTCAAAGCACAGAGGATTAAGGCCTAAATATTATTCTAAATTAAATAGCACTAATCCAGACCCAACTCATTGCATAATCTTCCCTCCGGGGTTGGTAAAGACTCTGGATCTCCTACAACAAGATTCCCTGAGAAAAAAAAACAATATTTTTACCCATAGGGCAGCAATGCAAATGTAGGAAAAACAAATTATCTAATTCTAGAGCACCCTAATTCTGCTAATGATAATCTGAATTAATATTACTAAATAGATTATTTAACATCTCAGATTCAAGCATCAGCATTTGGACCACTTCCTTAACCTTACTTGAGAAATTAATATCTACATGTAAAAGATAGACCAAATTCATAAAAAGGGAGTTTTCCATGGATACAAAACACAATTTTTATCATCGATGAGAGAAATTGCTTATAACCCTCCAAAATGACACTTTTCCAACCTCCCTAATTCAAGCTTCATTCACCCAAGACATCTGTCTACACACACAAAGACAGGCACAGGTATATATTCAAAGAGGATTGTTCCAGGGCTGGCTTTTCCTCAGGATGAGTGGTTCCTTGGCTCTATCTTGATCATGGTCCAAGACACTAAACAGATGGAGTGATGGTGAGGTGGGGCTAGGAGTGATCCTTGAGTGGTATTCCCCAGTTCGAAGAGGTCAGTATAGGGTAATATCTTTTCAGTTTTTCCACACAACTGAGTGAGTTGCCCAAACACTAGAAGAAAGAAAAGGACTGAAGCAACTGTTTCTCTGGAACATTCTAACAGACTGACTGAATAACAGAATGTTTCCAATTCGCTTGGATATCATCAATCCATTAGCACAAAAACCAACTTAGTAAAAGTTTAGTGCCAGAAATTAGTGTATTTGTACATATTTAAAGATTTTTAGGCAAGAGAAAAACAGAGGGGAATCAGGTAGCCCAAGGAGCTGAACTATGGATATGCATTTTAACTGTGACAGTTAGGCAATGGTTAGCAAAATGTTGAAAGATTGAGTGTTGTTTTTTTTTTTTTAAAGAAAAGTCTTGAATAAAAAAACCTTTAGATCTGTGCAAGAAGTTTGTAATTTAATAAAAACTTAGCATTATATTTAAAATGTTGAGGGGTGCCTGGGTGGCTCAGTCGGTTAAGCATCCGACTTTGGCTCAGGTCATGATCTCACAGTTGGTGGGTTTGAGCCCCACGTCAGGCTCTGTGCTGACAGCTCAGAGCCTGAAGCCTACTTCAGATTCTGTGTCTCCCTCTCTCTGCCCCTCTCCTGCTCATGCTCTCTCTCACTCTCTCTTTCTATCTCAAAAATGGATAAATATTAAAAAAAAAATAAAATAAAATGTTGATAATACCATATACTGCATTTAAGGATTTAGTGAAAAAGTAGACACAATTATAAAACTACATAGACAGTCCAGTGTTGGAGAGTAGGTCTCCTCTTCCCAAGTCCAAAACCTGCATTTTTCCACTATAAGATGATTAAGGTGTTTAACATCTTTCTAGAAAAACATGTACTTACAAGATGTGCTATGACAGCATGGCCCTTACATGGCAGTCTATCTAGAAATGTAGCAAATACTCCTCTACACATACACTTCAATATATTACTTACTTCTACAGGGATTTGAGGGTTTGTATAAACTTTAAACCTCTACCTTCAGAACATAACTACTTTTTTATATGCAGAATTGTTTCCAATTTTAATGGAAATCATCTTAATTTCCCCCAAGAATATGTGTTTCTTTCTAAACAGTGAGAATAACAAAATTCAAACAGTTAATTGCCTAATGCAAATATAACTAAGAGAGACATTGCATAGGAAATGAATTTTTGCTAACAAAAACTAATAGAGATTCACTAAGAAAATAAGCCTGAAGAAAATTAATTCTTACATGAACTTTAAAACACAGACAACTGAATGCCTCTTAGTGAAAATGTCCATCAGTACTAAAAAATACACTGCCAGTTTTAGCATTAATCTATGAAATATATCCCTATAGAAACACAGAATTCAACTTGTCTTTTATAAACTATATATAAACATACCCTCCTCCATTAAAAACATAGGCAGCTGCTTGAAACAAACTATCTCTTTCCAAAACTTTGGCAGAAATAAAATTCTATAGTAGCATAGTTTTTAAAAACATCTTAGAAATTTCACACAGTAGCAATCATTTAGTACTTAGACATATGGGTGTCAAATGTATATATAGCTTCTACTATCCCCACACCCACAGAATGTTTTCCTTTGCCATGTGGCATAAACAGTCAAAAATATTCCTGGTATCCTCTGGTTGTCAGGTGGTCAAAGTAGCGACTAGTAGTTTATAGTAGTGATTCCATATATGTCCACTTGGAAATAATTTTGAGCACTACACTTTGCTAAGAGCATTGAGGAATAGGCTATAAACAAAACCGAGCCAAGGTCATCCTTTTAATAAATTTAAAACTCTAATAAAGAAAAGATGTGGAACTATAGTTCTGTAGTTCTATAGTATCAGAAACCAAAGGAAAAATAGGGAAGGACAAATTCATTCCATGGCAAGTGGGAAGGAAAGAGTAGGTCAGGGCAAATGCCTAAAGAAGTGACCTTTTAAGTCAGATTTGGTGGGATAGGTAGACTTTATACAGAGAAAAAGGAGAGCTTTAACAGAGGAGAATGGCTAAAAGAGAACTGCCATCCTTCTAGTCTGATTTTAGGAGTTTGGCATTTTTAGATTCCACATATAAGTGACATACAATATTTGTCTTTCTCTGTCTGACTTATCTCACTTAGCATAATGCCCTCAAAGTCCATATCCATGCTGTCATGAATGGCAGGATTTCCTTCTTTCTTAAGACTGAATAACATTCCACTGAATATATATCACATACCAGGGGCTGGGGAATGAGAGAATTGAGATGTTGTTTAAGGGAACAAACTTGCAACTGATGGATGAATAACTCCTGGAGAGCTAATGTACAGCATTACAGACAACAACACTGTATTATAAACTTCAAGTTGCTACAACACTAGATCTTAATTGTTTCCACCACAAAAAAGAAATAATAATTATGTGAGGTGATAGAAGCATTAGCTAACACTATAGTGATAATCATATTGGAATACATAAATATATCAAATCAAGATGTTTTATACCTTAAATTTATACAACATTATATGCCAATTATATTTCAATAAAAATAGATAATAAGCAAGCAAGTAAATAAATAAGATTTCCCCAAGGAGAATAAAAAAGAGAACTGCTCTTTAAAACCTCAAATTGGAATCTCAACCCTTGCTTTATTTGAGGTAGGATTTCTAGTTTCACATCAAGAATTGGTTGTCATCTGAAACATAATTCTACCTACATTCTAAGTTCACTCTTGGCAACACCATTGTTCACAATGTGTCATAAAATATAAACAGAATATTTATCTTCTGTGCATCTGTAATGAAAAAAGTACAACTAGAGGAAGTAGAAGAGAGGAAAGAAAATCAATGATGAAAACCACGTCAGAAGCGCTTACTGGTAAATGTCAGATTTCATATGTCTTGATATCATAGCTCATGTTGTCAAACAGAAAATAATTACTTTTCACAAAACTACCTGAAAAAATGGAAGCTGCATCATCAACCTTCACAAATTCAGACTAACCGTGCATAAGACTGGTCTAAACCAGATAAAAATCAGGAGAATAAGTTTATAATATAATCAAAATTGAAAGAAATTCAAAACATAAAATTGTTAGATGATAAATTCAGTTTGTTTCTACCAAAGCTCATTGGGAAAATAAATCCCAAATAAAAGAATGATATTGTGGGAATTATATGGTCGGTGCTTAAAGGATGTTTAGAATTAGTTAGACCTCTGGAAGACCATCTTCTTAAAAACAGGAATTTGGCCCCTCACAGTCTCATTACCACTGTCCTTTAACGTTTTACCTTAATATTAAGATTTTTGCTTTTATCAAGGATCATTAAAAAATATAGACGTAGATGGCCAACTAATCTTTGACAAAGAAGGAAAGAACATCTAATGGAATAAAGACAGTCTCTTCAGAAAATGGTGCTGGGAAAACTGGACAGTGACATGCAAAAAATGAACCTGGACCACTTTCTTACACCATACACAAAAATAAACTCAAAATGGTTGAAAGACCTAAACGAAAGACAGGAAGTCATCAAAATTCTTGAGGAGAAAGCAGGCAAAAACCTCTTTGACCTCAGCCACAGCAACTTCTTGCTCAACACATCTCCGGAGGCAAGGGAAATAAAAGCAAAAATGAACTATTGGGACCTCACCAAAATAAAAAGCTTCTACACAGAAAAGGAAACAACCAGCAAACCTAAAAGGCAACCGACAGAATGGGAGAAGATATTTGCAAATGAAATATCACATAAAGGGTTAGTATCCAAAATCTACAAAGAACTTATCAAACACAACACCCAAAAAACAAATAGTCCAGTGAAGAAACACGCAAAAGACGTGAAGAGACACTTCTCCAAAGAAGACATCCAGATGGCCAACCGACACATAAAAAATGCTCAACATCACTCATCATCAGGGAAATACAAATCAAAACTGCAATGAGATATCACCTCACACCTGTCAGAATGGCTGACATTAACAACTCAGGCAACAACAGATGTTGGTGAGGATGCAGAGAAAGGGGATCTCTTTTGCACTACTGGTGGGAATGCACACTGGTGCAGCCACTCTGGAAAACAGCATGGAGGCTCCTCAAAACATTAAAAATAGAACTACCCTACAACCCAGCAAATGCACTACTAGGTATTTATCCAAGGGATACAGGTGTGCTGTTTTGAAGGGGCACATGCACCCAATGTTTATAGCAGCACTATCAACAATAGCCAAAGTATGGAAAGAGCCCAAATGTCCATGACGGATGAATGGATAAAGATGTGGTGTGTGTGTGTGTGTGTGTGTGTGTGTGTGTGTGCGTGCACACACACACACACACACACACACACACACACACAATGGAGTATTACTTGGCAATCAAAAGAATGAAATCTTGCCATTTGATACAATGTGGATGGAACTAGAGTGTATTCTGCTAAATGAAATAAGTCAGTCAGAGAAAGACAAATATCATATGACTTCACTTATATGAGGAATTTAAGACACAAAACAGATGAACATAAGGGAAGGGAAGCAAAAAATAATATAAAAACATAAGAGACTCTTAAATATAGAGAACAAACAGAGGGTTGCTGGAGGGGTTCTGGGAGGAGAGATGGGCTAAATGGGTAAGGGGCATTAAGGAATCTACTGAAATCATTGTTGCGCTATATGCTAACTTGGATGTAAGTTTAAAAATAAATTAATTAAATATATATAGAGAGAAAGAGATGTAGAATTTGCCTTCAAATTCAGTGGAAAAATATTATTGAGGTCATTCATTACCCATTATATTACTCAATATCAGCTGTTTTCTTTTTTATTTCTCGGTATTACACGGTGTTGCCCAATTTACTGCACACAGAAGGCATACTCTGAAATATTTGAAAACAATATATACTCTTGTATAGAATAACTATACATGTTGCAATCTTGTTCATACCACTAATCTGCTTACTTGAGTGTAAGAAAGTTAAATGTCAACAAAACCCCATATGGATTATAAAAGTTTCTAAATTTGTATTTCTCTAGATCCTGCTGTATTGCATGTGCATCAACAAATTAGTAGGCAGATGCTCTCCTCTGAGCTATCAAAGTTATAAATTAAAAGAATTGGTATATTCTTTTCATGAGCAGTTGCTATAAAATATAAATTAAATTACACATAAACAAAGAAAAATAGAATAAATTAAAACTATCCAAAAAAAGATAAAACCAAAATGGGTTCTGTGGCAACATATAAAGGTTTCACATAATTGTATTCTGAAACATACATTTAGTTAAGTCTAATAAATACTTCAAAGTAAAACATGATTCTGATTTATACCCACCAGTGGCTTTTGGAGCATCTAATTAATATTATCCATTCACTACACATCTCGTATTCCTGTAGAAGAGTTGAATGTCCAATATTCACCCTCACTTTGGAATCAGCTATCCTAAAGGGCAGCTTAGACCTCAGGCAGTAATCCCTTTAAGCAGGGAGTTAACACTGGTAACTACTGAAATCAGAAATTTTCTGCATTTCTTAACAGATAGATGTTACTAGAGCTAATAAGAACTGGCACTGACTAAATATTCACTGAGCTCCAAGGCATACGCCAAGAGATTTGCATGCATTATACTATTGAATTCTCCCAGTGGTCTTCATAAGGTCCGTACTCATTATTTCCATTTTAAGTGAAGCTCTGGATCACAGAGTTTAAGTGATCTACCTAAGGCACAAAACTAGGAATTGGCAAAATAGTTTCCAAACCCAGAATTTTTGGCTCCCAAATCCCCAGTCTTAGCGCTACACCGAATCAGTATTAGCAGAAATTATTTCCCCATTTTTTTCAGAAAAGCAGGGCAAGAAGAGGATAGGTAAAGAAAACAAGTTTACCTGAAATCTTCTAAAGAACAGCCAAATAAAATAAGAACTAAAATATATTTAATCATTTTATCTTAAAATTTAACTCATGTTTGAGGATTTAGGTAAAAATAATTTGGATGAGTTAGAAAATGTTAATTATGGGAAGTATTTTTTAATTTAATTAAAATTTAGTCTTCACAGTTCATTCCTGTGGCAATTCCTGTTGCCTAGTTACCAGGAGGCAGAGATAACTAACCACACAAGAATTATCACAACTATACTAAAAATAATGAACATTTCTTATCTCCCTGTTGTACTGTTAAATACTGAATTATAAAATAGACCAAATAAAGTTATATTATATGCCTAACAATAGCCACTTAATGTATAAACTAATGATTTTTTCATTCTTCATTGAGTCTTCTAATCTCCTAGGTATATAACTGACAAATATATCTTTAGTTTCAATGACAAAAATTCCTTATAGCATCAGACCAGTGAGTCATCCAAATTGTTCTGTTATTGACAGTACTTTTTGATAAGCCCTATGGAGATGAGAAATGAATAACATACAATCAAGATAAGGAATATATAAAGCTAACATCTGTTGTTTTGCTGTCTGAAGACTCTCACACCTTCTTCTAGTAACAAAACCCCTTTTACCTGGGAGAACTCAGTCCTTACAGTTCAAGCAGAGTTGAACTTAACATATTCCAAACAACAGAGGTGGACACAGGACCCCTAATTAAACAAAGCTCTCCGTCTCCTTGGACACAGCAATTGGGCATGTTATCCAAGAAGTCTAATCATATTTTTCAGTGAAGATACTATAATTTACAGTAAGAGAGTGCTTTGGGGTCTGTCCTCTGGATTGTGATCTGTAAGGACTCAGGCTTGTGGTTACTGGCAGCTCATATTTCCAACCATTCAGGGAAATCCTGTCTGAAAATAAAATCAATAAACAGAAGAAGAAAAGCTGAGTGACAGAAGAGTGTCATTTGGAGCCAACTCTTCCTTTGCCCTTTACAGTTACATGAACCAACATACTTCCTTTTTGCATAAGCTAATTTGATCTGAATTTCAACTGCAAGTTAAAAAACCTGACAGATAAAATTGTCTAAACCATGGAGTTCGTTAATTCTCTCTTGACTATCCTGGGACTTGAAGATGATAACCACCAGCTGTATAAAATCATCTTTCATTTTTGTTTGTCTTTAAAGCATATCGAGTGTTGAATAGTGGTAACAAATTGGAAATGTGTGAGCTAAACATACTATGTCTATACACTATGTCTAGTGTAGTCACCAATAGTTGGGGAGAATGTTTATGAAAAAAAATCTTTCAAATAATACTTTACTTCAGTATCATGAGACCTTAAATTCTATCATCAGAGGTTTATTTCCTTTGTTAAGGCCTGCCATTTTCCTGCAGTTCTCTTCTGAGGAATAAATGACATTGAGGCACTTACATCTGGGTGTAAATTACTCGTACCATCTTTCTCCATGACAGAAGAAGAATAGGTGCCAAAAGTTTTAGAAAGAAAGTAAAAGGTAAAAGGATCAAGAGAATGAGAAGAAAAGTCATAAATCAAGAGAAATATTTACAAAAGATATCTCTGATCAAGAACTATTATCCAAAATACACAAAGAACTTTTAAAACTTAATTTTAGAAACCTGATTAAAATATGGGCAGAAGATCTGAACAGACATCTTACCAAAGAAGATATATAAATATCAAATAAGCATATGAAAAGATGTTCAATGACACATGATTGGGGAATTGCAAAATAAATGAGAAACCACTACATATCTATTAGAATGGCCCAAATCCAAAATACCAGCAATGCCAAATGCTGGCAACAATATGATAACAGGCACTCTCATTCACTGCTAGTGGGTATTCAAAATGGTACAGCCACTTTGAAAGACAGCTTCTTACAAAATTAAACACACTCTTCCCATACAATCCAGCAATTGCACTCCTTGATATCCAAATGAGCTGGAAACTTATGCCCACAGCAAAACCTGTACATGAATGTTTATAGCAGCCCTATTCATAATTGCCAAAATTTGGGAGCAGTCAAGATGTCTTTTAACAGGTGAATAGATAAACTGTCGTACATCCATACAATGGAATATTATTCATTGCTAAAAATAAATGAGCTTTCAATCCACAAAAAGACATAAAGGAACCATGAGTGCACTCTGCTAAGTGAACGAAACCAATCTGAAGAGGCTGGATACTGTATAATTCCAGTTATATGACATACTAGAAAAGGCAAAATTATGAGGACAGTATAAAGATCAGTGGTTGACAAGGGTGTGGGGGAGGAAGAGACAAATAGGTGGTACATAAAGGACATTTAGGGCAGTGAGACTATCCTATAATGTATTATAATGGTGGATACATGTCATCATACATTTGTCAAACAAAACTCATCGATATACAGCACAAAGAGTGAACCCTAATGTTAACTGTGGACTTTGACAACGATGTGTTCCTATTGGTCCACCAGTTATAACAAATGACAGCACTGATGCATTGATGTGGGATGTTGATGGTGGGGGAAGCTTGTGCATGTGTAGAGAGAAGATATGTGGAAATTCACTGTATTTTCTGCTCACTTTTGTTTGAAGCTAAAACTGCTTTTAAAAATAAAGTCTATTAACTTTTCTAAAAAAAGTAAAAGCAATGAAACAGATGATGACCAAGAGTTGCAACAAATGGCACACATCACAGTTTCCCCATCCCTACTACTCTTCCATGGAAAGAACCCTGGATTTGGGGCCTTCTATTCACATAACAAATATTTATTGAAAACCTACAATGTGTTTAGTACTCTGCTAGGTGCCTTGGAAATAGAACAGAAATAATCATTTCCCATATGCAGCTTACAATCTAGTAGAGAGAGGAGTAAGAGAATAAACAAATAATATATACTTACAGATTACGGTAAGTGCTATAACGGAAACATATAGGGATCCAAGAGAAAATGATTCTGGGGACAATTTTATCAGGAAAGGGAAGAAGAAAAATAGGCCAGTAGATGTAGAGAGATGTAAGATCCAA